>NW_026453162.1:2307500-2907500 GCF_025200985.1 Drosophila gunungcola
CAAATCATCATTGCTTCAATGCTTTTAAACATATACGCAAGTTAATCATAATTTTAATGTTTCAAGAACAAAATAGCTGCAATGGTATATGAACATCGGCTTGCCGAAGTTTGCTTCCTTTCTTGAATAATTATTGAGATTGAAATGATTGAGGTGTCGTTGTATACGTATTTGGACTTTTATCGGCACAATAGCTCCAATATTCGAAACATTTTCTCGCATTTAAGCCACTATTTCTCCTGAATCAATTGACTTTCTAAAAGTCTTAGTATGCAGAGACTCTTATAAAATAGATGCCTTTTTATTTGTTAAGTTCGGACTGTTCCATGCTGATTCCGACTAGTTTTCGAGTTTTCCGACTATTAGATACCCGTTACTCAGCCAACAAACTTCCAACTAAGTATTTCCCCTACAAAACAATCGAAGTTTAGGTGTCGCCAACTGTCGAAATGCATATGCAAAACTAGAAGCTAAGATCGTGCAGCACCCCCACCCCACAAAAAAATATACAGTCCACTTTTTGTAGTCGAAAAAAAAAATATGTATGTTATTTATGTAATTCATATTAAGGATGTTTAAAAGAACACAAATAATCATAAAGTATTATGAGCTCTGGGAATATCACGTTAATCGATCTAGAGCCATAATTTATGACCTTTTACTCAACCAAGACAAGTTTTTTGTTTTTATAACAATAATCCCAGAAGGCCATTATATATTTTAACACGCCACACAAAAATGTTCCTTATCGTGTATGATATGAGGAGTGTTGCAAAGATCCCAAATCTTCGAGTATTTGGTGCTCTCTTTCCAGAGCAGGTCACTTATCAGTATTCTGGTGACTTTAAAGGCGGAGCCCGTGTCTATCACGGCCAATAATCCACAGGTCCGTCGGGTGCCGTAAAAAAAAAGCAAGACAAGGGTGCAGTGCTTAGCACTTGTAATCTTTATTTGCAGTCCACTTGAGCTATCAAATATTATCGCTTAAGATGTGTCTTACACACTGCACCAAGGGGCCTGTGCGGGTAGGCGACAGATAAGACTAGAATAAAAATCTTGAAAAATATTTGGAAAAATAAAACAGTTTTAATTCAGAACTCAATGTAAAAGGTTGTTTTAAAGGTTGTTTATTTGGCATCCCTAACATCCATCGATCACGTATTGCATGAGTGCATTATTATCCGCAATGCCACATGAAACCACTACTTTTATTTTAAGCAAATACTTTAATTTGTTTTCATTCATTAACTCCTTTATTAATGCTTTTTTTCAACATGTGCTAGTTTCTGACTCCACGTTCACGTTCCCTCATAATGTACATCTTAGCAAGACCCTTGAGAGACCGTTTTGCAAAAATTAATTTTTGAAGATTATCCCAATACATTATAGAAGCCATGTCAGCGAGGGTGTCAACTCCACGAAATGGTCGGATAGAATTTTCAACGTCACGAAAATTTACAGAGAATCGCGGCAAAGCCATGCTAAAACTCTTTACTGAAACGGAATCGTTAGTTTCGGAAGCCACTGTATACGCCTTCCTGTTGTTTTTGTTCCGCAACTCCATTTGCTTTACTGTGCTGCCTCGCACGAACTGAAATTCCCCTTCTTCATCGCTTGAAGTTTTCACGTTCTGCACCTCCTCTTCGTCTTCATCATTCTTCATCTATTTCATCAACTTCGGCGTCCTCTTTTTCCACATCCTTTAGCAGATTTCCCGTACGCAAATTTCGGTAAACAATTAGCACTTAATCGTTTTCGTCCGCAATAAGTTGGAAATTATTGCAAGGTGATTGTTGGACAGATTTTTGGCAACATAAGACACTTTTTCGTTAAACAGATCATACCTTTCAGAAAAATCGAATCCCTCGAAAGCTCGAAACCATTGTCTATTCTGTCGGTCTCCGTCGCACTCGTATGCGAACTTATGTAGCAACATTATTTTTCTTCCCCGTTTTAAAGGTTTGCAAAACTGAGTCAAAATCAGCAATCTGCGACATGGCTTAGGCAAAAAAGACAACAAATTTTGGCAACTTCTGTATTTAATTCATCGTCGATCTCTTCCTTTTCGTAGTTCTTGTCATTTTCTTCGTCTTCGTCGTACTCGACGTTTTTTCATACGTTCGCGTAGTTATACATGTACGAATGTAGATCAGGGCTACAACGTCGTTTTTTTCGTACTCGAACTATCTAGAAACTTTTAGATTTCATCTCTTTTATCTTATTTTCATCGTTTTAAAAGTGGTTTGTATATACTTTTTGTCGTTTTCTTTTCACTTTTCACGTAGGTTGAGCGCCAATATATGTGGGATTGGTTCTCTGTTTTAAATTAGATTTCCCACTCTCTTAGTTTTATTATAATATTTAATAGTTTTATTTAAATTCAAAGAAGGGATAATTCGTTAGGGTAACAGATTTTGGGTTTTTAAATCAAACTAATCAAGTTTAAACAGCGATTTTTAATATCTTTTCGTAGTTTTTTAAGTTGTTGTTTTTCCACCTCTCGGTCAATCTTGTTTCGTTTTCTCCCTGCTGACTTCTGAAAATGCTTTTTTGGCATTAGAACGTATTAAAATTAAATCATCGAAAAAGAAATTTAAAACATTTAGAGCTTTGGTTCCCAAGAAAGGGATAAACAAGCCACTTGGTTGGTTATTAGAAATAAGATAATAATCCCAATTATAACATTTTATGGTTATCGTGAATCGATCTAGAGCCAAAATTTACGATCTGTTACTCAACCCACTTGTAATCTATAAGTGCTGCCACTTGAGGCTTTGATTTTTAATTTTATCACTTAAATTGTTGATGCGGTCTCTTCGTAGGCCATAGATAAGACTATTTTACAACTCTCACCAATGATACTTCCTAGAGACTTGATGAATTAAACCAGTTTTGAAATTATAACTCAGCAAATGAAGACGTCTTAAAATTTGGTCGTTATTTTCAGCATTTTAAACCTAAAAGGTCTCAAAGCGGTGAATTGATTACTCCAAAAATGCTAATTGAACACCCAAACCAAGCAGCTGTAGCCTTCTGTAAATTGTCCAACGGGTAAATAGGACTTGTCTACTTCCCAAAAAGTGGAAAAAATCCGTTATCATAATGATAACGAAACCTGGCAAAGATCATATACAACCAGCTTTGTACAGACAAATTCTCAACCGAACCCGTCTACAACGCAATGATTTTTCAGATCAGCAACAGTTATTAGAGCCTTAATCTTTCGTCAGTAATTTTGCTTTTTAATTTAAGGTTTAATACATATGTCGTTAGTCTGCCCAAGCAGAAGATTACATAAATAAATTGTAAATGTAAAAAAATAAAACGCTTCCAATATAGTTGTAGTATTTTTAAAAATGCCTCCAACAGAAACTGAATGGTGAAAAAGTAGTGTACTTTTGTGGAAGGCCAAGCAAGGTAGGTCTTTCAGTCGACAGGCGGAAATATCAGATGGCGGATAAAACAGGTCCAGGGAGCAGTTGCAGTATCGTAGTAGGTACCGCTGCTGGCACTGAGCCTGACAGTTCTCCAGCATGTACTTCTGGCCTTCCAGAGTCTGAAAGTGCTCGCTGTTCTGCTCATAGTCCATTACACAACGCCGCCACCGCGACGGCAGTCTTAATGTGCTTTCGTCGAAGTAGTGATATACCTTTGTAACGGCAACATTGGCGCGGGTGTGAGGCAACAAACCGAACCACACCGAAGCCTATACCACTGTCAACTGTTTTCTTTGGGGTCTAAAAACGCAGGCAACTTTTAATATTTGTGATGAATTTTGCGATATATGTATACTCTTGCGGAAAATATTTTAGTTTTAGTCAGAAGTTTTCAAAGTTTTTCTGGAGACAGTTCCGACCTTATAATATAAATTTTCTTAATCAGGATTATCAGCCAAATCGGTCTAGTCATGGCCGTATAGTCATGTCCGTCTGTCTGTTTCTACGCAAACTAGTCTCTCCGTTTAAAAGCTATTTGGATGAAACTTTTTAAAAATGCTTCTTTCTATTCCAAGGTTTTTACTTCACAGTTTTTCAGTTTATCTGGTTATTTTTCGAGATGTAGTATTAATTCAAAAACATGGTTTAAACTTTTTTAAAATTGTGAAAAGACTGTTAAGCGAATCCACTGCTTTCGTATGACAAACTTTGGTCGCTTAGATACTTGAATGTATATCTGCCTTTGACTGGTCCGAGCTTTATTCAGCACTAACATGGCTGAGGCTATTAATATCTTTTATAATGCATTGAACTCCGTCTTCCAAAAGTGTGTTCCGTTACTCTATCCGTCTAACTCCAGTACACCAGTGCCATCACGGGCATATAAGACGCTGGTCTACGAGGACAAACCTCTTGGAACTAACGTCTTTCGTTTTAAATGGCTTCAGAAATAACCATCAGACTGACGTTGTTAAAACCGATTTTAGTCAAGCGTTTGATTTTGTAAATCACTCTCTTCTTGTACGGAAGGTAGACATATTAGGGTTTTTTAATGATCTTCTAACATTGATTTTGAGTTATCTTAGTGGTAGGACACAACGAGTCCCCTTAAAAGGCTCTGTCTCTAAAATGATTTAAGTAACTTCAGGCGTCCCAAAAGGAAACCACCTTGGCCCACTTCTGTTTACCTTATTTATTAACGATCTCCCTTTTGTTTTGACAAAGTCGCGTGTCCTCATGTACGTAGGTGTCGTTAAGTTATGCATGCAACATAGCGATATTTTCCTCTGTTTAGATTTACATGAGGACCCTAATGCTATTCAAACCTGGCGTTTTGTTAATCTATTGGACTTAAATAGCACTAAATGCAAAGTAATGACATGTTATTGGGTGAACTCTCAATATGCCACGAATAAGTTCGGTGGTTGTGAGCTGAATAGAACTAGACGTATTGATGACCTTGGCGTCCCTTTGCACCCAATACTTATGTTTTCTGTCCATATTACTATCATGGTAAATAAAACCAGGGGAGTGCCTTAATTGGGATGCAACCTAATCTTACTATCTTACCCTAGCAGACATCTTCTAATTAATTTACCAATTTTAGCTAATCGTAGAACGATGCTTGGTATAACTTCTATTCTTATTCTTATTCTTATTCTTATTCACGGAGTCCTGAGTTACTGGGTCGACTAAATTTCTCTGCGCCTATTAGAACTACCGAAACTATATTCCTCTTATTTTAAGCCACTGCCGATCAAACCATGATAAGCATGAACCTTCTAGAGTAATATGCAATGACTTTAACAAACGCTATCACATTATTTCTACTACCGACTCTTTACCGATTTTGAAAGCATTAATCTTTTTTAACTTAGCACGAGTAGTATAGTTCTATATAGTATGTTTCGTATTGTTCTCTTTCTTTCACCCCTCGCGTTCTCGTTTTGAACACTCCTGGGGCTCGCGCGTAACAAGCATTACTTAGTGTCGTAAGGGCAACTTCTTTGTACTGACCATAAAGCATCAACGCCCAAAAAATCGGACAACGATATCGTATAGCTGCCATAGGAACGACCGAAAAATTAATCGGAAAATCGACTTAGCTTTATTGTTTTTAAACATACGCAAATGACAATATTAAATTTTGGAAATAGCTGCAAAGGGTATATAAACTTCGGATTGCCCAAGTTGAAGGGTTTAGTTTGGCTTTAAAAAATATCCGTTTTACCCTGCAATGATCTACTACCCTTTTGATCCTGGATTGTCCGGGAATGATGTGCTTCTTGTAGTAACAGTTTCAGAAGCAGTCCCTTGTTATTCGTTGTCTCTGGACCCCTTCGCTGATTAAGCTCGTTGAATGGCAGACAACGTAGGCATCTGGGTCAAAAAAGCTTTCAGCAATTAGGAGGCGCTGTCTCCCAAAAACAGTCACCGAGAACTTCGGAACATCTCTAGGACATCTCAGTATCTATTTGCGTAAAGTTCAAGTGATTAAGATCGTCCAGGAGCTCCCCTGGAAAGGATCGAATACGTTAGATTTATCAAAACTTAAACCTTAAACTTTAAACACGATCAAAAAGTCTCTCTTGGGTCTCTGTGGTTGAATATATATTTCTGTTTTCAAGTAGTCGAGAACAGTTTAGTTGGTTCTTGTTGCAAATGATGACCACTGGAAAGGAGATATAATGAATGGCTATAGTTGGCTTAAGCTGCTTGTTTTGGTAACACTTCCTCAACAAATAGCTAACGTATAAAGGCGATGAACCACAGAATAATAAAATGATTCAGGACTTAGTCTTAACCAGTAAGTCTCACCGCATGCGTTGTATGTTGGTTCTATGCAGTAGGGGTGGTAAAACAATCGATAGCACTTACGATACTATCGATGGTCGGAAAACTTAGCAAACATCGATAGATAGGGCAAATCATCTTTACTATCGCTCTATAAAAAATTTTTATGATGGTATATTTGCAGAATATTTGGAGTATATTGCGGTATATTTCTAAGAACTTGGCGGAATTTTTAACTTTCAGGTCACACTGCATTTCCAAATAGTTCTTAAAGAATCAAGTTAGAATAAGAAGATACATGAAACGTAGTGAGACAGTGGGCTTGCCTGGTAAAGCGTTATATGACAATAGCCAAAACTTTCGATAGTGCACACTGTCGATGTTTTACCAATCACACTATGCTGCAGGAGCATAGCTTTTATAGCCATACTTGAAGAGTTCCAAATCTTTGAGGGTTTTGATTTTACACCGAAAAATATCGGCAAAGAACTCTTTATTTTGACATCATTTGGTTTGATTAAGGATACTTTTAGTCTACGATTTTGTTTTTCGAATATTATTGTTCTATAATGTTTTGTATTTGGATTTAAACCTGTATTACTTATTGAACAAATTATAAAAACTAAAAAATGGAAAAATGGCAGAAGAAAGCTTTTTATTTGCAACATAAAACTAAAAACTGAGTTCATGTATTTCAAAAAGCGGCAGAGAGAAAAGAACAAGCGGGTGTGCTGCTCGCTTTCGCTCCATGATGGAGCTACCTAAAACCCACTTTTCTGGTGGAATTTATATTTTAACATTGGGTAAATAGGTTAAAACGGCCTAATAGTCGGGGCGTTCCTTTTTATTTTTATCTGTTTATATTTTATCGAAGAAATTAATTTATATTTTTACAAAAAATAATATGCATAGAATATGTGTGATAGAAAGTTATATGATACAAATTTCTCAAACTAGAGCGTTTAAAATAGTAAATAGAGTTTTCAATCGCGTTTCAAATTTCAAAATAAATAGAGGTTTAGCGGGCGCCATCTGACGAACTACATTGACAAACCTACAAGCAAAGAACGAGCAGCACCCCGCACACCGATAACAGCGGCCCTTTGTATTGCTGTAGCTGAGAGACGGCAGAGAACGACACGAGGAGTATGAAACCGCTGTCGGCACACATACATTGGCAAGTTTTCCCGTGTCCTATAGACCAATCTGGCTGCTGGACACCATAGACAATGTCAAGGAGCAGCGGATCGGGCTGGAAACAGTTTTACAAGCAAAGGAACATGGACACGGGCTGGGAAGCAACTGACAATCAACAAGGGCTGGTGGTCGTGGAGGAGAAGCGGATCAGAGCTGGGCAAGACATTGGATCTGGTTGCGTCATCGTGCGAGCGTGCAGGATCTTGTGAGCTGAGGTCTGGTGCCGCAAACAAAGGCATCTAAAAGGTTCCAGTTGAGTTTGGAAGACGGAAGACGACGAACACAGGCGACATCTGTGAACGAGATCCAGTACTTTTAGCTAAGTTTTAAGTTTTTTGCAAGCAGTTGGGGTAAAATAGCAAGTGTTGCAAGCTGTGTTTCAGTTGTTTTTCTATTTACATTTTGAGTTGCGATTTAAATTTAAAAAAAAACTTTGTATTAAACTCAATATTTAGCAGCTTAACGTTATAAAATGGAAAGTAACGAGATCTTGGCATTGCGAGTTGAAGAGTTACGTCGGAAGTTGTCGGAGTTGCACTTGGGTACGACTGGATTGAAAGCGGAATTGAAACAGAGATTATTGACCAACTTCGGAATAAATAACGAGGGTGAGTCAGGGATGAATGATAATAGTGAAGATGGTGAATCAGTGTTGTCCCCAGAAACCACTTTAAGTCCGCAAACTACCGCAGGCTGGCGTATAGGAATGGGATTCGAAAGGCAGGGAAGATAGTGGCTTACTTTGAAAGATGTAAACCAATTGTTAGAAGAGTTAGAAGATTGCGCAGCTACAGTTGAGTGGAACCAATAAAACAATTGCTGAGTGGAGCAGCGAAGATGTTAGTGCGCAACCAGAGGAACGTTAAGGACTGGAAAAGTTTAAAGTTGGCCTTGCCTGAGGAAGTCCATCGCAGGTAGGAAAAACGACAGCAGCACGAATTCTTGTATGGAAGAAAAAAGCTTAATCGAGTATTATATTTCGTACAGGGAATCTCGGACACTAGGTCCAATAAGACCATTTTGTTAAAGCTACAAATTGACAAATGTCTCGTGGTTCATCCAAGGAAACAAGTAAGGCTCGCAGAGCGGCAATATGAAGAAAGACTGTCCGGTAAAGGAGAAATGTTTTAAGTGCGGTTAGCGCAGTGTATAGCAGCAGGACTAGATAAGACAGAGAGAGCAACAAATATCGTTCAGGATGAAAAAGTCATTTCAATGCCATCGCGTGCATCCTTTTCTTCGAACCTGGAATTAAAATCTGTGATTTGTATGAATGCAGCGTGTGTTCATGAAACTAGGTGTTGGAGTTGGTAGTTTGATGGGTCGACAGAGTATCTTAACAGGAATTGTTGCAAGTCAGGTGCTAACGTTTGGCAGTTTTATTAAAAAGGTGAAGACTAACATGTCGGTCGAGTTTCATGTTATTCCTGATAGGGACATGAAGTTTGAAGCAATTTTAGGCACAACAATCTTAAACAACGTTGATATGATGGTAGCCAAATCACCAGACTTTACATATTTCCTTTTCTATATTTTCGCCATATTATTGAAAGTTCTTGTGTGCAGCTAATTACCGAGTTTGAGAGCTTGTGCATGGTAAGTTCGGTGGACTGTAAGGCAGGGTCTGAAGTTGAATTGACACATTTGAGTCATAATGTAGCGTCAGAAGGCGAGTGTATGATTGAGGACTACAAGCCAAAGAGAAATCTGACTTTGCCAGTAGGTGGAGAGGTTTTCACAACGTTAGATTTGACTAATGGTTTCTTTCACGTGCCTCTTTCGGCAGAATCAAAACTAAGAGTGTCCTGTTTGTACCTTTCGGTATAAAAACTTCTCCAGCAGTGTTTACCCGACTCATCATAGCAGATCGATGCGTTCGTATACATAGATGACATGATAATTGCAAGAATTGAGATTCTGGAAGTGGTGCAAAGAAATGGCTTGCGTATAAATTGGAGGAAATGTCAGGTTCTCAAGCGGAAGGGTAATTTTCTGGGCTATGTAGTTAAGAATGGAAGCACCTAGCCAGGACTCGAGCAGTACACGATTCTTCAATTCCCCGCAATAGAAGGGAAGCCAGAGTGAATATTCAGAGCTTTCAAGCTGAGAATAAGAAAGGGATAGTAGAAAAGAAGTTTCACATCAACGATTTAGTAGCCATGATACTGGGTTAAAATTGAAGGGCAAGTACTTAGGGCCGTACAAAATAGTCAAATAGTCACATCACATCTGTTCTATGTAGCACAGGGTGGGCGGAGGTTGCGGATACTAAGACTTATGCGAAAAGCCACTTACCGCCTGTGCGCACTGCTAAAACAAAAAAAAGCGACAAAAATCAAAGTCATCCAACAGTTGAAACACCTTAACTTACCCGACTGCTACTTCCGACGACTTCCGAAAGTTGAAGCATGATGCAGCTCCGACTTACGCTCATAGCTGAAAGCAGCAGCATACCGGCAGGCAAAGAAACGGAAAACAGCGACTGTTGCTGCCTCCGATTTTTTTCGCTTTATGATTTTTGCATTTGCTTCGATTGCGACTTCTACTTTTTAGGAACAGAAGCAGAAGCAAAATCATTTGACAGTAAACTGTTTTGTCCTATAGAACCAAGCGGTGATCCGATTGGCTTAAACCAATTTGTTTGTTTTACCAACCCTATTATGTAAATATTTTTGTTATTTTTTTTTTTTTAACATATTTTTAATTTGTGTTCATAAAACGCTTCCAATATAGTTGTGGTACCCTGAAAAATGCGAAGAACATAAACTCGATGAGACTAATAATAGAGCATCCCAAGCAAAGTTGAAAAATTCCTCCAAAAGAAACTGAAATATTAAAGGATAATGTACTTTAGCCTTTTGGACATTTTAAGAAAATCACATAACATCTGACATACCAATCAGGTCCACCCAGGTGTAAATTAAGTTTGTTTTGTAGACCAGCATGGATGGTTTCTTGAAGTACACGTTAAGCCACATGCTTTCGCTAATGTTTGAGTTGGGTTTCAGCCAGGGCTGCTGGACGTTCTTGCGCAAATCAGTAATCAGGGTCAGGGACCTGCAGTTATGGAGGCAGTCGCAAAGCAGGCCAGACTCTTCCCTGTGCACATAAGGATGCTCTCCAGGCTGCTCGAAGTTTTGTAGCAGGCGGTTGTGGGACGCCAGGCAAGGTAGGTCTTTCAGTCGACAGGCGGCAAATTCAGATGGCGGATAAAACAGGTCCAGGGAGCAGTTGCAGTATCGTAGTAGGTACCGCTGCTGGCACTGAGCCTGACAGTTCTCCAGCATGTACTTCTGCCCTTCCAGAGTCTGAAAGTGCTCGCTGTCCTGCTCATAGTCCATTACACAACGCCGCCACCGCGTCGGCAGTCTTAATGTGCTTTCGTCGAAGTAGTGATATACCGCTGTAACGGCAACATTGGTGCGGGTGTGAGGCACCAGATCGATTGGGAACCCGAACCACACCGAGGCTTCCACCACCGTCAACTGTGAAATTACGCTTTTCTTTAGGGTCTAAAATCGCATGCGACTTTTTATAACTCTTGCAGAAAATATTTTAGTTTTAGTCATAATTAATTAACTAATTATAAATAGATTCCTAATCAGGATAATCAGGCAAATCGATCTAGGCATGTCCGTCTATCCGTCTTTCTGGATGAAACTTAAAAAAATGTGTGTGTTGCAGATAGAAGTTTTGCAGATAGATTTTAAAAAGCACTGCGACGGGTCGACTAAACCTCAAATCTACTATAGAAACGATGGCAACATTAATTGAAAAATCTCCATTACTGCTTACTATTCCCCAAAATATACAACAAAAATGAAAAAAAAGTGTTTCCAACCATATTAAATATATATATGTAATAAATCTAGCCAAATATGTCAGCCTGTCTGTCTGAAAGTCGACTAGGCTATTGTTCCTAAAAAAGATAATTTAATTTAATTTATAATTTAATTTCCGTTTTTGAATCACTTGAAATATAGTAATTTTATACAATTTTGTAACATGTTTTAAACTTAAAAGAACATGACTACTATAACTAAAGTTGCCATAGGAACGGCCAGTATACGAATATAGTTGATATATATAATATATTCATGATACATTTTTGGGATAGCCGTATACAAATTTCGGCTTCCCTTTTGTTTATAGCTTTGCAGAGAGCACTACAATTTTAATATAGAGAAAGAGATATTTCTGACCTTAAAAACTATGTACATGAAACTGATTTCAAAGGGGATTATTAATATAAATTCCCCGTTACTGTTTTCTAATCCATAAAGTATACAATAGGTACACCCAAAAAAAAAACTGAAAGTTAAGTATAAAAAAGTGTGTCTTGAAAATGAACTTCAGGCAATGTTAAAGTATAAATTAAAGTCCTCCCTGACCCTACTTGAATCAGCAAACAAGTATATTTTTTAAAATAGAGATAGAGTTCAAGTTCACAAGTTGCAAGCATAGACGTTTTTTTTTCTTGACATTGTTGATCAAACTCTTGTTTAAAACAATCGAGTGATAGAGTACAGAGAGTAAAGTTTTCAAGTCAAGTGAGTGATTCCTACTTGTTAAAGAAATTATTGAAAGTGCTTTCAGCAACTTCCTCCGAAATTTTAAAGCCTTGCCAAAAATATTATGATAATGATCTTTTGTAAGGCTTAACCCTTAAAATCGCGAAAAATGGATTCGCGAGCTATTAATGACGTATGAAATAGTCAATATTGCTGCGGTACCGCAACTAGGCGACTTTCAAAAACTTGCGGTCCATCAAATATCTTTACAAATATAAATATAAACATTTATGTTCTGGAAACTGTAAGTGCTCAAAAGACTTATAAGACATGTGATAGGAGTAACTTAAAATTACTTGTAATTGGTACAACTCGGACTTAATTGTTTCAAGTAATAGAATGTTGTTTGACTTAAAATTCGATGGCTTACTCGACTTGATTTTTTTTTCAAGTTGAAGTGAGTAAACATTTTAAGTAAACTTATAAGTTCTCACTTAGAAGTTCACTTGTGCAGGACTCTAGTATAAGTAGTAAGTCAATACTAAATAATATAACCCCTAAAATTTTTAGTTTTATTTCTATATCGAAAAGTCTGAAACTGTTGCCTAGTACTCATTTAATTATCATCTTATTGACAATTATTTTATACACAATAGTTTAAAATTTATGTTACAATAGTTTATTTTCTGTTTTTCAGCATCTACTAATGAGCAATCAGCCATGTCCGTCTGTCGCTCCGTTAAAAGGCTATTTGGATGCAACTTTTTTTAAAAGCCTTCTTTCCTTTGCAGGTTAATAATTTCACTGGTTTTCAGTTCTGGTGGTTATTTTAATTTTTTATTACTATTTTAAAAATATGGTTTAAATTGTATTTAAATCGGACAATGATACTATGTATATATCTGTTGTTTTTAAACATATACAAACAAGAATATTTAATTTTGGAAATAGCTGCAAAGGGTATATAAACATCGAATTGCCGAAGTTAAAGGCTTTAAATACAAGAAAGGAAGCAAACTTCGGCAAGCCGAAATTCATATACCCTTCCAGCAATTGCAAAAATTAAATATTCTTTAAGACATTAAAATTATGATTTACTTGCGTGTATGTTTAAAAGCATCGAAGCTATGTTGAATTGCAGCTCAATTATTTGAGTTCCTATGGCAGCTATATGATATCCTTTTCCGCTTTTAATAAAATTAAAAGCGTATTTCTGAACTGTCAAATAATTAAATAATCAAAGAGAATTTCTAAAAAAAAAATACAAAATAAAAAAGTTAATTTTTTTTAATTTTATTTTTTTTATATTTTTATTGTTCCTATGGGAGCTTTGTGTTATAGTCGTCCGATTTTGATGAAACTTAAGCCGTAATTCTAAAATATTTTACTATTACTAAATGTCGAAAAACTAAAAAAAAATTAAAAAGCAGCAAAGTTATAATTTTTTTCATTTATTTTTCCGATATATCCTATGGGATACCCCTTATATACTACCTGCAATAGAAATACAACTTTTGGGAAAGTTTCATAACTGAGGGACTAGTTTGCGTTGAAACGGACGGACGGACATGGCTAGATCGACTCTACTAGTGATGCTGATCAAGAATATATATACTTTATAGGGTCGGAGACGTCTCCTTCACTGCGATGCAAACTTCTGACTGAAATTATAATACCTTCTGCAAGGGTATAAAGATCCGTTTGACCCTGCAAAGATCTACTACCCACCAAAAAGCCTTTAGATTCCGGATTATCCGGAGCATGATGAGCTTTTTGAAGTAACAGCCTCAGAAGCAGCCCCGTGTTAATGCCAGTCTCTGTGCCCCTTCGCTGCTCTAGCTCGTTGAATGCCAGACAATACCCAAGGGGTAGGCGTCGGGGACGAAAAAGCTTACAGCAATTTCGAGGCGCTGTTTGCCAGACACAGTCAGCGAGGATTTCGTCACATCTCCAGGACATCTCAGTAACAATTTGTGTGAAGTTCAAGTGATTGAGATCGTCCAGGTGTTCTCCATGCAAGGAATCGAATACGTTGAATTCATGAAAACTTAAACCGTCGTAGGCGGTAAGAATTCGATCAAAAAGTTTCTCTTGGGGCTCTGTAATCTTATATCTCTTTCTGATTTCAGGCAGTCGAGACCAGTTAAGTCGGTTCTTGTTGCAGATGATAACTACTGGAAAGGAGATATGATGAATGGAGGCATGCGAATGGGCTACAATTGTCTTAAACTGCTTGTTTTGGTAACGCTCCCCCAGCAAATAGCTAACGTAGAGTAGTACACTGCAGGCGCAGATCATAGCTATGGACCACAGAATCCTATCAAAAACAATAAAATGATTCAGAACTTAGTCTTAACTAGTAAGTCTCACCGCATACGTTTCCGCATCGTCGGCAAAAGGAGCAAATACAATCCGTGTATGTGTGATCTGGTTATGTAGCAGTTGAGCAGGACCATCCAACCGGCTTCATTGCTTGATTTTAAATTGTTTGACTTTAAAGCGCACCGACTCTCCCTCCGTGTACCAACTGGCACAACTCGCTTGACTTTACCATTTGGACGCGAAAACATTTTATGATTAATTCTGTGCAGCAGGAGCATAGCTTTTATAGCCAGGCTCGATGAATTATTGGTTGTATTGGTTAACACACCGAAAAAAAATCGGCAATAGAACTTTTTTTTTTTTGACATAATTTGGTTTGATTAAAGATACTTTTTATGTTGTAAATATTTTGTATTTGCACCACTTAAACTTAGATTGTTTTGTAAGGGAAATACTTAGTTTGAAGTTGGTTGGCTTAATTACGGGTATCTAATAGTCGGGAAACTTGACTATAACTTTCTCTCTTGTTTATTTAATGTCTAAATTTTTTGATTTTGATTTTTGATAATCAAAACTGGAATTTTCTGTCATATTATTATTCCACAAAAAAATTCAAGCTTGACCAAATCGATGGACCTCCCCTTAAAACTCACTTTCTAGCTAAAATCTATTATTTTCTTCTTTTTTTTTTGGCCTTACAAAATTTTTGTCAGTATTTTCCACAAAGTGCCTTGTATGATACCGAATATATAAAACGATATTTATATTAAAATTATAACATTGGGAATGTATGTGAGTATTATTAAAATAAACTTATCATTTTCAGGGATTTGTATGACTATTGACAATTATTTAGTAACCGATTTTTATCACTTATTAAAAGCGACTCACATGTTTTCTTTTGGTGTACGTTAATAAACAGTCAGTCATTGAATCGGAAAGACTAATCAATTCTATCATTGAGGGCAACTTCAATCAGAGGATATTTATTTAAAAAGGCTTACTTCGGCAAGCCAGTATAAATGTACCCTAATTTTTATGAAAAAATTATTAATATTCACGAATTTCTTTAATATTGAATAACAACGAGGTCACGCTAATTTAAGATTGTCATAAACTCGTTCGGTTTTTATGAACTTGAAAATTGGGGCTGGCAACATAACTATTTTGATTGCTTTGGCTAAAATTTTGTGTTTCGATATAATACAAATTTTTATTTAAACTCCGGAATTTTATTTGTAATATTTTTCAAATGGAGGCATATATAAAAATATATTAGTAAAAATAAATGTTGTATTGTATAAAGCATTTGGATGACTTAAAACTTTGATATATTACAAAATCAAGTTTTAAATTACTGGGCTGTTATTTTAATATTAAATACTGTTTTAAATTTTATAAAAAAAAATACGACCATATAAACAGCTGCCATAGAAAAAATTGCTTAGTTTATCGAAAAACCGCTTTGAACATAACATGTTTGATTTGGCTGAAAGGGTATACAAATTTAGCCTTACCGAAGTTTTCCTTTCTCATTTGGGTGTTTCGCAGGGGATTCTTTGGCCGCATACCCACAACCTTTCTTCATTCTAATCCATTGTGAGTAATTTTTAATCACTGTGTGCAAATCAATTGTGATTGCTTGCATTCAATTGAATTGCGTGATTTATTTTGATGCTAATTAGCTTTATGACTTATGGGTAAGTTTCCGTTCAGCCAAAATAAAAACTGTTTATATTTTTTTTTTATTTTTAATTTTTGTTTATGATATTGAGATACTTTCGGATACAGGATTAAAAGGTCCTGTAAAAAAACTTACCTACTACTTACTCTGCTTTATACAAATTTAAAATCGGTTTTCTCGAAACCACTAACGCCCTTTAGAACCAAGCAGTGATCCGGTTGGCTTAAACGAAAGCGAATTAATTTTAAAAGTTTTTTTTTTAATCCATTCTCGAAAACACCAAAAAATCAGGAAAGGAAGCAAACTTCTGCAAGCCGAAGTTCATATACCCTTGCAGCTATTGCAAAAATTAATTATTCTTAAAATCATTAAAATTATGGTTTACTTGCGTATATGTTGAAGCTATGTTCAATGCTCAATTAATCGATAATTCCTTTTGATTATGTTACAGAAAAAAAGTTCTTAAAATCTAAGGCGAAAGAAAACAAATATTATTTTCTTCATTTAAGAAGAGCGTACAAATTTCCTTTAATTTATTCCCCATCATACCCTCTTTAAAGCTATTTTACTTTCGGGTATAGGGGTATAGTAATAAATTTTTTCATGTGACGCATTTCGTTGCAACCTCTTTTAACTCTCTGTAAATAGAATGAAAAGAAAACAACATTTCGATAAACTTTAATATAAATAAAATGGAAAAGAAATTAATTATTTTTCCGATCAAGACAATACAACCTTGATTCGAGCCGAGGTTCTTTGGATTCGAAGCCCCATAAGCAGATTGCGCCAAGCAGTCAAAACAATCCGTTTACAATCAAATAGCTTAATTTAACAAGTCTTTAAATCTAGTCATAGGTTTAAGCCCGGGACTTTAATAGTTACGCAATGTTTGATGTTCCAAAACATTTACCCCCTTGACCATCCGTTAAGAAAATTAATTTCTTATTTTAAAAAGAGTAAAAGCGATATTTCTTGTAAAATGAAAAATTATAGAGAATGATTAGAAAAAAACGTATATATAAAAGTATTTTCTAAAAAATCTTTTTTTAGAAAACTTGTTTTTAATAAAATATTTTTTTTATTTAGCTTATTAGATATAGAAAAAAAATGTTTATATCTTAGAAAAATATTTTTGAGTGTATCAGACACAATTTTTTAATGTACGATTAAAAAAGTCGTGTTACTTTACTAGCTCCTTTAACTGAATCTGCTTTCGGAATCTTTTTAAATTTTGGAAAGGCTGTAACCCGAAAATATCCACAGTTAAAAAAATGCTTTTTTGACCTGGTACCCACATTAATTTAAATAATTACAAATATGCATAGAAAAAAAATATATTTTCATTAGAAACAAAACGGTGTAAATTGTAAATTTTGAGGATTTCGGCCGGGAATTCCCCCTTTAGCTGGTTATCAGCCGCAAATCGCGTTAAATCTTTTGGGAATAAGCTATCGATTTACTTGACCTTTTGTTGACAGTTCGGCTAATAAGGGGCAACACGTCAACCGCGTTTTGTGACACTTAAAGGCGTAAACGGCCCCTAGTTACCATTGCATTTCAGCACGCACACGTTTGAAGTGGTATAAAATCGTGGCCTGTTTACCGTCCAGGCTCAGTGACTCCTATGCCGACATGACACTCGCTTACTTTCCTCCGCCAAAGGCACAGCCATCGCTTTCCAGTAGCCTTGCACAGTCCGCTTGGCAGTTGGCTATGCGATTCGGCAAACGCACTACCATACATGGCCTAGATAGGCTTCTCAGTGCCAGAGCCAGTAGGTGGGAGCGCTTAGTCTGGCTTTGCACCTTTGTAATGGCGTTCTTGGGGGCTGTTTACGTGTGCCTGATACTCTCGGCCCGCTACAACGCCGCCCACTTTCAGACGGTGGTGGACAGCACGCGGTACCCGGTGTACCGCATACCCTTTCCGGTGATTACGATCTGCAACCGCAACCGCCTCAACTGGCATCGTCTGTCTCAGGCGAAGTCAAGGTTCATGTCGAACGTCAGCGACATTGTGCAACTGTCCCTCTTTGAACGAATCGTTGGCAGCTACGACGATGCCTACTTTGGCCACTTTCAGTCCTTTGAACGGTTGCGCAACCAGCCAACGGAGCTGCTAAACTACATCAATTTTAGTCAAGTGGTGGACTTTATGACCTGGCGGTGCGATGAATTGCTCACAGACTGCCTGTGGCGGCACTACGCATACAACTGCTGCGACATCTTTTCGAAGCGGCGCAGCAAGAACGGACTGTGCTGGGCGTTCAACTCCCTAGAGACGGACGAGGGGAGAAGAATGCAGCTCATCGATCCCATGTGGCCTTGGCGCACAGGATCGGCGGGACCCATGAGCGCACTATCAGTGAGGGTCGTTATTCATGCCTCTAAGCACTGGCCCGGAACAAACGGTAAGGATTCATTGAAGGGCATCGATGTCATGGTAACCGAACCGTTTGTGTGGCACAACAATCCATTTTACATTCCCGCTAATACGGAAACGACTCTGGAGATCGAGCCCATCATCTACTTCTATGATAATGACACACGAGGCGTTCGCTCCGACCAGCGCCAGTGTGTGTTCGACGTGAGTTGAAGGCAACTGTTACTTGATCAAGTCAGTCCCTAACAAGCAGTTAATTCTTCCCTTTTTTCGAATACCCAAAGGATGAGCACCTCAGCAAAGACTTCAAGTCCCTGCAGGGCTACGTATACATGATTGAGAATTGCCAGTCCGAGTGCCATCAGGAGTACCTTGTCCGTTACTGTAATTGCACAATGGACTTGCTTTTTCCACCGGGTGAGCACGTTTCGCCAACCACTATACAAATTTTCCTACCATTTCTATAATTGTTATTTCTGTCTAGGCCAATATCGGTCGTGCCGGGCGCAGGATTTGCTTTGCTTGGCGGAGCACAACGGTAGGTACAAATTGATTGTTATCCTCCAAGCCCCTCTTCTGACCCAGAGTCTTCACCGAAAGACCTGCTTCTTTACTCTCACCAGCCTGGTGAAAAGGACTTTGTGCGCAACCACTTCGAGGGTATGTCCTGCAAGTGCTTTCGCAACTGCTACTCTCTGAACTACATCAGCGATGTTCGCCCCGCATTTTTACCACCGGACGTTTATGCTAATTCCTCATATGTGGATTTGGATGTGCATTACCGCTTCGAGACCATCATGGTATATCGCACAAGCCTTGTCTTTGGCTGGGTAGACTTAATGGGTTAGTATACCAAACAAAAATTGTTATTGTTGTAGTCCAATAGAAAGTTTTCAAGTTTTCATTTTTCAATTCTAAAAGCACTAACTGATAACCTAGCCCTAATCTTCAAAGTCATGTTGTGGTTTTGACTTTTACTCACAAATTCTTATTCCTAGTCAATGAATTTGTTCATGTGCACCGTTTTTTAAAAGAAGGGTTTCAAAGGGATAAGCTAACAATATTAATAGAAATTAAGTCATTTGGATCAATATATCCGGAGATATTAATTTAGAGAGTATTTATTTTCGACATATTTTCTTTAACTTTAAGACTAGGAATAGTTATGCCTGCGCAGTGCAAGCTTATTGCAAAACTTTGCTCGATCTTAGCTTATAGTTTTTGCACAGCCAAATTCCTGGTATGCTTATTTTGAAATTGGTTAACGGAGTAATGGGTACTGAGTTGGAACACTCGGCTATAGCTTTTCTTTTTATTTGTGTTCTTTATTAGAGCCACGGTAGGGCCTTGGCTTCGGTACGAGAGTTCGGCTCAACAGAACAAACGAAACGGTCTGTTAAAAACAACCCTGTAAGACAGCTTTGATTAGTTGCTCAGAGCAAAACGGTGTTTTTTTTCTTTAGTATTACCGTGCTCAGTAGTAGGCCGAGAGCGAATTTACTGAAATCAAGAAGAAGTTTTCTTAGATCGAGAATGCTTGTTTGAGACGGAGCTTTCTCGATTTGAGAATGAGTACTTTAACAAATTTTATAGTTGTTTACAATTTTTTTAAGATTGTAGGTTATTGTAGGGGAAATTTAGCTATTTAGCTTTCATAATCTTTTTGAGTTTTTCGATTTCAGCCACTCATTCGACCGGAATATTTTTAGCAGTTTGATACTTTTTTAGAAAGTTTAAACATTCGAAATACGCTTTATTTATTCACCAACAAATTAAAACTTTTCACATAACACTGGCTTAAGATGAATAAGAATTGTATTACAAATTATTATTTATACACTGAGAAAATTAGAGAAAGAAAAAACCAAGAGCAAATCTGCTCTATTTCAGTATTTTTTCTTCTCACTTTATTGAGAAGAAACGTTGTTGAAATCAAGGCGAGAATGGATCTTTTTGTTCTGGATTTCGCTTATCGAGAAGAAAATCTTGAACTCGAGAAAAAAAGATATTGGACTCGAGATGAAATTAGTCTAAAACTTAAAAAAAATGTAAGGATATAAAAATTGGGAGAGAAGTTCTCTCTCAAATTGTTCGGAAAATTACCGAAGTATACTTCGGGCCTCATCGTTTCCCTTTAAAAATTTCGACCGCGACGCGCAGTAAAGTCTATGATTGATTGAGTGTTAAAGTGGAAGCATGGAGATCGAAAAAGATGAACGGTTGTTCGACCTATTGGTCGCATTTAATTTGTTTGAGGCCCAGCGATATTTGCACAGTAAGTAAATAATATTTTATAAAATGAAAACTAAATATATTATTATTATTATTTACATTTATGTGCAAATATAACTTAATATAATAATTTTCATTTAATTTAAGCACATGTGATTGTATTAGTTTATTTGTGAACAAAAAAAACCTGTTTCAAATGTTTAAATTTATTATTTAACACGTTCTTTAGTAAAACGAAGGATTTATTTGTAAAAGGTGTTTCGTACATACATAAATGGACTGCAGAAGCGTCACTTGCTATGTATTTCACAACTCGTGTTAAATCCTTCGCTTTATTTAAGCACGTGTTAAATAGTAAATTTAAATATATACTTTTTTGTAGCAGCGCCACGCTTCAAATTTTTTTAAACAATTTTGTTTTTAGACAAGTTTTGAAATTCGAATATAAAAATTGTTACACTGTTTAATTATTTTTTTCAAGGTGTTGGTGCTAATTTCTAATGCCTTGAATTTATCACCGCAGAGAAAATAAGAGTTCTTTTCGGGGAAAAGCTATTCGCTTGGAGGAAAACGAAGGTAAGACATTATTTCACCTCTTTCCAAATTTCTTATTAACTTTCTATGTTTATTAAAAATATAGTTTGCTCAAAAAATATCTCCACAATCATCGCCTCTTCATATGTATGTTTTAAAAAATGATAAGAAAACTATAAGATTAAAAAATATATTTAGCTATATAATTTCGAATGTAGATGTATAAAAAAAATAGATAAAAGAATAATTTAAAAAAAACACATAATTGAAAAAGTTTTTGGGATCTGGCATTTTTACTAAAAACAACCGTTCTCAACAGTCGCAATTTCAGGACGAATATACCGAAATCAAAAAGATATTTTCTCAGATCAAGACTGCTTTTTAAGACTGAATACTCTGGATTTGAGAATAAATGTTCCTAGATTTGAGAACGAATAGGTTCTTGAGTCTTAGCATAGGCGTTCTTGTTTTCAAGAGTGAATCATGTTTGATTATGAAAAGTCGAGAAGACCTATTCTGAATTCGAGTATGTTCAGTCTTAAAAAAGCAATCTTGATCTAAGAAAATGTCTCCTTGATTTAGGTAAATACATTCTTGGCGCACTATTAAGCACGGAAATACTGAAATTGAGACAGTTGAGAACGGTTTTTTTTCTCGGTGTACGTATATGTAAATAATAATTATATATTATAATTTTCATCTCATAAAATATTATTATCTTACTGCTTAAGTAGGGCTGCGCGTCTTCCAAATTGAGCTTTTTAACACAGAATCAATCAAAGAATAAAAAGCTTCACTCCGCGAAAGAAAATTTTAAAGGGAATCGAAGAGGCACGAAGTATACTTCGGTAAGTTTCCAAAAAATTTGAGGGAGAAGTTTTCTCGCATTTTTTATCTCTTTCAATTTTTTTAACTTTGAGACTAATTTCTTCTCGATTTTGAGAACTTTTCTTCTCGATAAGCAAAATGTTTTCTCAAAAAACAAAGTCAAGATTAATTTGACAAATTTCTTCTCGAAACAAATGAGAACGCTATAGTAGAGTTTCTCGACTATTATATACCCGTTACTAAGCCAACATACTTCAAACTAAGTATTCCCCCTACAAAACAATCGAAGTTTAGGTGGCGCCATCTGTCGAACTGCATAGCCAACACTAGAAGCTAAGAGCGTGCAGCACCCCCACCCCCCGCTAGCAATGCTGTCGATCTCTCTCTCTCTCTCTCTATCTCTCTCTCTCATCTTCTACCACCAGTGGATGAGCAGCGGCAGAGTGGTAGCAAAGGAGCGGCAGAGCGAAACACACACACAGAAACCAACACCTACTTTCTAGCATGACTCAGAGTGCAAGTCCAAACTTTAACGATTTGTGGGCGTGAAAGTGGGCTTGGCCGCGTTTCAGTGTCTTAAAGAAGGGGAACTCGACTTTAGCGTTCCATCTTTGTTTCATAAAAAACTCGGGCAGCTAGTTCAGACTTCTTACTGTTGAAATTAGTGAATAAAAGCATAAAATAATCTTCAAGCCAACATTAGGAATCAATTTTATAATACAAAAATTAATTTTTTTTTTATTCCACTTTGTAATGGTGGGTGAAATAAACATTCTCTTGTGTTCACCAGGAGGTGTTTTGTCAGCTTGAATGAAAATTTTATGACTTTTACTACATCATCGAACATAGAAGTGGCAGCAAAATGAGGTACCTATATGCCTTAAGTCGTGTTACATTTCTGATTTTGGAATTCACACTGTACCATGAGCTGCGGGAAACTTAGTCTCAAGTGAGTGTTAATATAAATTATAAATTATTTTTTTTTAATTTTTTGTTTAATTTACATTGAATTTATTTCTTAGTAAGCTGTATTACAGTCAAGATGACTGACGTAAGATAAAGGGGCTCTAATAACTTTTGCTGAACTGGACCTTGTAGTCCTGGCAGAGGGGAGAACGAGCAATTGGATTTTAGTTTTAGATGTATTTTTCCAGCTTCGATGTGTCTCCGCCATGTAAGACGCCTGTCAAGGTGGAAGCTTGTGGAAGCTGCATATTATTCAGGAATGGTGGGAGACACGCCTGTCTATTGAGAGTGAACGTTTTATGCTTGCACTTTTGCTCATTTTTTTTATGCGCAAATCTGACAACCACTGCTCCAATACCACGAGGTATTGGGTATCTGGACCGAGTAATGATTTCGGTATCGTTTGCGAATGTAGATGCTGTTAGACGCTAGCTCGTGGGAATATCCACTGTGTATAGAACGCACAGAATTGGACTAAGGGAGCTCCCTTGAGGAACTCAATCGTCTATAACGCAGTCGTCTAATATTGAATCTCATTGAGAAGACTCTATTGTAGATGTACGATTTAAGTAACTTGCAAGTGTATTCAGGCAAGATCGTTTTAATTTTATTCATTACACAATCAATCCAAGCTCGTTCGAAAGCCTGTGCAACGTCAACGAATATTTCCCTGTTGTATTTCCGATATTGCTGTACGTTTCGTTTTGTATTTTTGATGTTATTCTGCTGACTTGTGGTTGAATGACTTTCTCGAAAGCAAAACAGATGTGCCGGAATAACATTGTGCGCTTTCAGATATGGAATTATGCGCATTTTTCGAATAGTTTTGAACGACACGTTCACTAGGCTTCGGTATCATTGTGACAACGAATTTTTTTCACTTTTCTGGGAAGTTTCCAAGACTTGGGGAGTTAAGGAGATCAATCGCTCTTTGATAACCTTAGCAAATTCGTTTGGCTGAAACATAATTAACTCCGTTTTGGTTTCAGTACGAAGTGGAAGTGAATGACATGAAGGCAATCATACTTTGTTGATCATCACAGTTTCGATACTGCTCTGTGGCTGTCCCAAGGCCTGCTGGATGTTTTCAAATCTCGGCTTAGCGTGAGTTGTTCTAAGAGCACTGGCATAGAAGATACCGTTGGTGGTGATTAAAGGGCCAAACGTACCCAGAAGTCTCAGAAGCCGAACGTAGGCTCCCAACCGATCGACGATTGCATATTTCTCTTTCTACTTTCCGAAAAGCACCGAAGAGTACAAAAAATCGGATTCTCCCGCACCTTCAGCTTGCAGAACAACCCTTGGCACTCTCAGTCGCCAATTACTCCGCAAGAAATCGCCAAAACAATGCAAGTAAGCATAAGCAAGTCAACTGGGTCATCATCAACCAGCTTTGTTACAACGGTGAGTTCCGCCCTCACAACAACAACTACAACAAGCCCACCTACAAATGCCGGCTTAAGCATATTGGTACTGTCATTACAAACGGAAAATGCATCAAACCGCCCTATGCTACAAACTGGTATGGATACGTATGTAAATGTAAAGCGTAAGCTTAGCCCGCAACCAAAAAAAAAACGAAAACGTTTCTGAATTGGCCAAGATCAAAATCAATGACGACGTAATAGAGCCCCAACAAGTCCCCATACCAAGCCGCCTCTCATTTACTTACGTAAAACAGTACACATTGATAATGTAACTGCCAAGGGCAACCTAAAAGAATTCCGTCACACGAAATCCAATTGCACCCTGCGCTCAGTGTGAGTTCAATGTGAAGACCCACATGCCACAGCATCATGCAAAGCCAATAATGACGACGCAACGGTGGAAACCATACTGCCAACTATAGAGGATGCCCGGTATACAAGACCTTAAAAGAACGTTTGCAATTCCTGGAATTCTGGAATAAAAATAATCGGCCTTTGATTTCTAACACTACCCCTGCGGTCTCACCTGTACCCTCCATTTAGGGCCAGTACCAGAAGCAAACAGCGATACAATAGATCAAAGAACAAATACTTCAAAAACGTTCAATGACCTCATGAGCTTCTTGACATTCCTGCAGACAACATTGTCTGGGCTAATGAGAAATCAAAATCCAAATACTTACCAAACAACATAATTCTAACGGAATTTCCCAGCACAAGCTAGAGCTGTCGCAGTTTCTCCAGTTAATCTCAGAAACGCATCTAACAAGCAAAAACAATTTCTACACTAATAATAATATATTCTATGGCACGAAAAAAGTTGGTAAAAAATCGTATAAAACACAATCAGCTTCTAGCGTACGAAAGAAAATACAGGCTACAACAATAAGCATAACTACAAACTGTGGTATGACCTTACTTGCCACAGTTTACCGTCCTCCTCGATTTCCTGTCACCGAAAGCCAATTTTTGCACTTCTTTAATTCATAAGGAGACCGGTTCCTGGCAGCAGGCGACTTGCGGAGCACACTCACTGGGACCTGGCCTTCTTAACACGAAAGGCAGACAACCTAGCAATTTACAACAAAGCAATAAGCTGGACTTCGACTCGCCAGTTAGACAAACTTACTGGCCATCTGACCCAAACAAACAGCCAAATTTAATTGACCGCAAGCAGAATTCACGGTAGTCTCAACGATGCTGAAAGTCCATCTAATTTATCATTCTACCACACGCCTGTACTTATGCACCTCTATTAGCGCCCTTAGCTATCCAAAAACTCACAGTTCTTAACAACTAATAGAACGAACTGGCTAAATAAAAAAGGACGTCAGTTCACACATCAACCTAGATTCAATCATCAACAGCACTAAGAAAATAGATGACACAGTTAAAAACCTGGAAACACTGCTTGTTTCTGCTGCAAGGAATTCAACACCAAAAAGTTCAATATCAGGTCCCAGAAACCACACAAACAGTTATATTGAGCAATTAGTCAGGCAAAAGAAAGCCAACAGATCACCATCTGCACACGAAAAACTAATAGCTGCCACTCGCAAGCTTTTTAGAATACTGAGGCAAGAAAAAAAGCAGGCCCAAGAAACTTATATTCAAAAATTACAAACTACAAACACAAGATTTCCCATCTGGAAAGCTCATCCTAAAATAAACCCACCGATTCCAGCTGAAACAACGTTGCGAGACCAAGATGGCTCTTGGACTAACAGATGCAGAAAAAATGGAAGGTTTCGCAAAACACCTTTACAACTTTTTTAAGCCAACTGAAGCTGCAGACACTTTCACAATACCTCTGTATATGTCTCTTTCCAGAATACTGGGATCTTCAAGGTACTCAAGGAGCATCTAAAGTGAATTGAATCTCCTGTGCTTGAAAAAATCACACCCAAAATGGTAACACAACTCCCAACTTGCGTAATAGGTTACATCAAAAAACTTTTTAATGCTATAAAGAAATAGGGTCACTTTCCGCACAGTGGAAAAAAATATATTATAATTACTATTCCGAAGTCAAGAAAAAATAAGCTTCCTCTTATGCCTATCCAAGCTCTTGTAAAAACTAATTCATCAACACATTATGCTACATTTGACAGAACGCAGCATCATCCCTGATCATTAATTTGGATTTAGAGAAAAGCATGGTACTACTGAACAAGTCAAAAGAATCACCTCCGAAATTCTAACTGCTTTTGAACACAGGGAGTACTTCTCTGTTATCTTCCCAAACGTCTCTCAGTCTTTTGACATAGTAAGGCTGGAAGGTCTTGTCTATAAGATTAAGCTCCTACTGCAAAACGTTCACAAGTTGCTTGAATCGCACCTTTTAAGCCGACTCTTCATAGTAAGATACAAAAGTTAACTAAAAAGGTTGACGTCACGGAAGGAATTGCATTGTCTTAGAACTGCCTCTAACATTCTATTGCTTCTCCTGACACACATACTTATTTCTTTAACTGGACTACTAACATAGATTTGTACGGAATCAGCGAATAGATGCACTTCACATTCGGACAGGACACTGGGTAAATCGTTTACATAAATTGCGTACAACAGAGGCCCTAGTACGGATCCCTGTGCAATTCCTCTTGACACATGCTTAAAATTGAAAATATTATTTCCCGCGGATACGGCTTGAAGTCTGTTGAACAAAAAGGACCTAATCAACCTGACTGCAGAGCTTGAAAAATTGAAAAGTTTTCTTAGTTTAGTACTAAGAATGTTCTGATTCAAAGAGTCGAAGGCCTTGCTATGATTTAGAAGAGTCAGGAAGATTTGCTGGCGAATATCCTCTACAATGTCATTTATGGCCGTGATACAACTTCTTCTTTTACGAAACCCTGACTGTTTATTGTGCAGTAAAGAGTTGCTTTCTAGGAAACATTGTATCTGTACAAACATAAGGTTTTCAATAACTTTAAAAAAAAAAAGGTGAGATGGAAATTGGTCTATAGTCATTGTTGGCCTTTGGTATCGGAATTATTTTTGGTCTTTTCCATACCGTCGGAAAAGAAGAAGTAGTTAAAGAAGTGTTAAATATGACGGTTATATACGGCAACATAAACGGTAATAATATTTTTAAAAACTTTGGGCTTTGGTCTAGACCTTCAGCACTGGACTTTACTTTAAGAATACAAGCAAGGACATTACATTGACTAATGAACATAAAGCTTAAACTATTATCACAATGTGTTCTGGAATTCAGGTTTATGTTAAGTTATGTTCTTCAACATTGACAGTTTGATCAGTTTTTTGTGTAGCTTTACCTATTCCTAAGCTATTCAATTCTTTCCATTAATGTTTAATGGAGGGACAGTTGTTAAATTTGTTTTTATAATGATGCCTTTTAGCTGAGCGTATCTTCTTGATGACCGTTTCTCTAGCCATCTTAAACTGTTTATGAAAATCGTCAGTAAGGTATCGCTTCCATTTAAATAAGCGGTATCGCGCTGATAAATAATGTTTTTAATTAGATGATTAAACCAAGGGTTATTCCTTGGCCTTGTGCCTTTAGTTTTTAATGGCACAAACTTCTCAAATAGATACTTTATGTTACTATTCAAAACATTTAATTTAATGTTTACTGTCACATTGTTATTACGATAAATAGTAGACCAGTCACATACATTTAATTATAGTTCCAGAAATCGATAGTCAATATTTTTATAGTTAGGGACTATTTAAAAAAATGAGTTTTATAGTCTAAATAAAGGTCATAAATAAGAAATATAAGGTCATGTTTTGAGAAAGCTGGTACTGAGACCTGGTCATAATGTAAAATCTGGTTTGGGTCATTTATGAGGAATATGCTTAAATGTGTGGGTATCGTTACGTTTACAGGAAAAAGTCCTATAGGCTCAAAATCATCAAGTAAATTATTTTCCTTTAAGAGGTTGCTGTTGAAGTCACCTGCTAGGATAATTACAGCTGATAAATCCGCAATGGAATCAAGGACGAATTCATATGGTATTGTACTATTCGGTCGATAAATACAGCCAATCAATGTTTTCGTATTACATATGCCAGATATTTCCACTATTAAAAATTCTATTGGACTATCATTTGAATTTTTCGACTTTATTTTACATTTAAGTTTGTTATTAACATAGATCGCGACACCACCAGCATGTCTAGCACGCTCAGCACGATAAACATCATAGCCATCACACATAATTGACAAATCGCACATATCATATATCACATATCCACATTTGACTGAATAAAAATTGACCTAAACTCATCAATTTTTTTTAATAAGCTTTGTGCATTGAAATGAGCAACTTTTAATTCATTTTTCAAATTGCTAATTACTTTTATCAAGCTACCAGTTATGAAACCACCTGTATCATTTGACATTTTGATAATTAAGGATTATTAGGGTCGCAAGCTCATTTTAGATTTTTTAAAATGTTTTCAAGGAAAAGAAAAAGAAAATTAATATTAAATTATAATAATGATATCTTAACTAGAGATTTGAAGAGAGTGTATTCACAGTAATTAAGAGCGAAAGCTATCATCTGCAGATAAGGTGATCTCTCCCTACAAAAGCGTATGAATTAGCAGCTTTTGAAGAGATTAGCTTAGTTGACTTTTTCTCTCGCGCTTTGGTTGTACCGCCCAATTTTTGAAAGCAGTGATAAATTCTCCCGGACGTTTTCAAATTTGATAATAATTACCGGATCGTAGTGCGAGTCATTGCGCAAAAAATGACTCGTTCACGTGGCGGCGGAGTCAGCTGGAGATTAAAGCACAGCTTGTGGTACAGAGCTCGTAAGTTTTCCCCGTCCACATGTGGCACACCATGCATATGCACATCGCAAGAGCTGATTGCAATGTTTTGGGCAGACAGCTTCGCTTCTAGTCGCTTCTAATCCACACACAACACACAGCGGCTGTGAAAATAACTTTAAACAGTTCTTTTGTTTAAAATATTGTTTTAAATTGGGGATTTCGCTGTTTTATAGATAGTTGCAGTGTTATGTAAAGTTTTGACCGTTAAGGTGTTTCATGCGAATAAAATATCGATTATATGGAAAAATTTTACGAGAGAGCAATTAAATATTCGTCTGCTCACAGTAAATTCACTCTCTCTATTCTATTCCTTGAAGAAAAAGGAAAAGGCGACGTAAAATTGAAGACAGAGATATGTACATTAGCCCTGTGCTGTACGTTCCAAAAATGTATGGAAATTGTATGTCCGTTAGCAGTGAGGTGAAAAGCAGGTGCTTGGTGAGATATGATCACCTTAATTTCTCTGAAAGCTCAGTAAGATCCACTTACAGCCGTTTCTAGCAGCCACCTCAAACAGAGCCAAAGAGTTGTTGGAGCTGAGGGTACGTTTCCCACACAATCGCTGGTGGGATCAAAGTATTTCCTGTTTCTCCTTGACGACAAGTCCAGGACGATTTTCGTGTACTTTTTGCGTAGGAACGATGAAGTGCTGTCGAAACTCAGGGAGTTCAAAAGTTTTGTTGAGCAGCAAACTGATAGAAAGCTGAAATGTCTTCGTAACGACAACGGGGGAGAATTCGTCAACAAAGAATTCGATGACTTTCTGAGGCACAACGGGATCGCTAAGCAGCTTACTGTAGCATACACTCCACCGGAAAAATGGAGTTGCTGAAAGGGCTAACAGAAAATTAGTGGAAATGTCAAGATGCCTTCTCGTAGAGTCAGGATTAGGTGAATCCTTTTGGACTGAGGCTCTTAACACAGCTGTTTACTTGCGAATCGGTCTACAACAATCGCTGTCAATTGCATGACCCCCATGGAAGCATGGACCGGTAAGAAGCCATATATTAACCATTTAAAGGTTTTTGGCTCAATTGCAGTTGCCCTGAACAAGACGGTATTCATCAAGCAACCGGAGGGTTTAACCGATTAGAGACATCCAAAAAAGAGTTTGTTTCTCAAGAAGGCGATATATGGTTTGAAGCAGTCAGGAAGAGCATGAAACTCAAAGCTCGATAGTGTCCTGGTTAAGCTCGGCTTCGTTGCTTGTGAGAACGAACCCTTCCTGCAAAATGGAAAAGGTAATCTCTCGCCAAGCCTTGTTAATGTAGACGACATTCATTAGCCTGTCAGTCAACAGAGGACCTGGTCAGGTTTAAATCCATCATCTCGAAGTCCTTTGCAGGATTCCAGTTGATTTGCAACCTTATATCAATCTGCTGTGGGGGAGCTAATGTGGCTTGCTCTTACAACACACCCAGACATTTTGCATTCTGTTTCCAAACTGGCTCAGCGAAATCAGGATCCGCTGGCATCAAGCCTGTGTTAAGGTATCTCGCATCAACGGTGGACATGAAGCTACACTACAGGCAGTGTGGTCAACCCTTTATTTCCTGCCTGGAGGACCGATTTCTTGGCGTTCCGAAAAGCAACGGAGTGTCGCCCTTAGCAGTACCGAGGCGGAGTACATGGCGCTATTAGCAACTTACAATGACGCTATATAGATGCGGAGACTTATAACCGAAAACAACTAATTAGGCAAAGCCTGCATGTATATGTAAAGATTATAGTGTTAGCGAATATGAACACAGGGAATGTCTGTCAAATCTTCTCCTTAGTTCAGTTGCAAATAAAAACTCTTTGCGAATGCACGCACAGCGGCTTCTTTTTTTCCGATTGCCAGCTCAATATATACTTCATAGCAGGTGTGCTATGCTTTACGGCCGCATGTGGATTTTTTCGATACCATTTCATGACTTCCGTTATGAAACTATGGCAACAGTTTCTGAGAATTCATCAGTCAAAAGAATTGGAACTAATTGCCTTAAAATTTATTTTCAAAACATATCTGGAATGAGAACTAAAACTCAATCTGTCTTCATGAGCACTTCCAACAGTGGTTACGACATAATAATATTGGTTGAAACCTGGCTCAACCTCAACTTCAACTGAGTTCTTCGATACTAATTTATTCCATGTCTATCGCAAGGATAGAGACTTCAGCAGAATGAAGTGCGAGAGAGGTGGAGGCGTCATCGCGGCTGTCCGCCGTACCTTCTCCTGCTGCGCAGCTGTACTTTCAAACGAGGACTCTCTTCTGGACCAGTTGGCTGTTGAGGTATCTGGATTGTCTTGGAAGACTGTAATAGTTGCTTCTTATATTCCCCCTGAAAGTGACTTTACGCTTTATCAGGCGCATATGAATAACATTGCCTGCCTACATGCCAGCATAGATGACTCTGTTGGTCTTGTTGTGACAGGAGATTTTAATTTGGGATCTGTTGTATGGTCATGCGATCCGCAATCCCTTGCTATGGTGCCTGGCAATGTACACCAGCCACATGAAATTATTGTTATCGATGATTGTTATAGTATGGGCCTCACCCAGATAAATTACATCTTTAATGATTTGCATAGGATACTAGATTTAATATTCATCAATTCTATTGTTCATTCCTCGGTAAGCCTTTCTGAATTTAGTATTTCTAGTTGTGATGTTCATGATAAGCCCTTATGCTTTAATATTGAATTTTATAATTTCTTACCAGTTGTTAACTTTATTCCTATGTATAATTTTGATCATGCCAGCTTGGTTGCCGTAAGTGATTGCCTCACGTCTATGGATTGGGTTTCCTTGCTATCAAATGTTTGCATTGAGACCAATTACAATAACTTTCTTGTCGCTTTAAAAAATATTCTTGACAGCACGTGTTCAATAAAGGTACGGGGTTCCTATAGACTTTGGTGTACAAAAGGTCTCCAGAAATATAAAAATCTAAGAAATAAGTTCTACAAACGGTTCATTAGATGGGGTAATCCATTGGATCGTGATAGATATAGACAGCATAAGCGGTAATTTGAGTTTCTTAATTAATTTCTTTATAATCAATACATTTCCGACATTGAAAATAGCTTAAAGTCAAATACAAATGTGTTCTGGCTTTTTATTAATTCAAAGAAATCTTACTCTTCCATACCGTCAACTGTGTCATATAACAATACTACGGCTAATTCTGGGACAAATATTGCAAACTTATTTGCTTCCTTTTTTTCGGCCAATTTTGAGCCAGCTTGTGACTGGAATGACCAGCATTTTCTAAATAACATTCCAGAAATGTGTAATATTGGTTCCCTTTAAATTAATGATGATGACATTTCTGAAGATATTTCACAATGTGACGACTCCATTAAACCTGACATTGATGGAGTTTCTTCATTTTTTCTTAAAAAATTGTATCACAGTCTTCTTCAACCCCTTAAGATGATCTTCTCGTCTTCGCTACTTCAGGTTAAATTTATTTCTAGATGGAAAATTGCCAAAATTTTACCGGTTCATAAAGGCGAAAGCAAGTCTGAGGTTTCTAATTACAGGCCGATTGCTAAAATAAGCAATATTGCCAAGCTATTCGAGAGAATTGTAGTTAAAAAATTATCCTTCCTGATACATACTTATATTGACCCTAATCAGCACGGGTTCATGCCTGGTCGTTATACTACCTCGAATTTAGCTATTTTCGCTAAACATTGCTTACAAGCCTTTGAGTTACATTCCCAAGTGGACACAGTTTATACTGATTTCGCCAAGGCTTTTGATAAGGTTTCTCACTCTGCCTTGCAAGCAAAACTTTTTAAGCTTGGTATTCACGGCTCTTTTCTAAATTGGATCTCTTCTTACTTGGCAAACCGATCCTATCATGTTGAAGTCAGCGGGTTTGTTTCTAACCTCTTTGAAGCAACCTCTGGTCTTCCTCAAGGCAGTTCTCTTGATACTTTGCTTTTCATTATTTTCATTAATGATATTTGTTTCTGCATTCAATCTGCCAAGTATCTTCTTTATGCGGATGACCTTAAAATATACATGCGAGTGAATTCCTTAAATGACAGTTATTTGCTACAATCGGACTTGAACAAAATTAGTTTATGGTGTATTCAGAACTACTTACCTCTCAACCTAAATAAATGTTATGTTGCTCGCTATAGTAAATGTATCTTAAATATTCTTTCTACATATGTTATCAATAACCATTCACTCTCTGCACTTACTGAGATTATAGATCTTGGGGTTCTTTTCGACAGTTTGTTTTTGTTTAATAACCATATGAACCATGTTCTGCCGAAGGCATATGCAATGTTCGGATTTGTCAAAAGAAACTCCATACTTTTTAAGGACCCATACTCACGACTGACAGTGTTCTCAGCTTTTGTGCGTTCAAGAGTGGAATATGCTTCCTTTATTTGGAACCCGTCAAGTGTTGTCCATATCAATAGAATTGAGAGGCTGCAGAAAAAGTACCTCAAATTTGCACTTCAGCCGTTAAACTTTTCGGAACCTTTGCCAGCTTACTCTAGCCAATGTTGCCTTCTGCATACCTGCAGTCTAGAAGATCGCCGTTCGATAGCGAGCTTGCTCTTTATTAATGATGTTATAATTGGTAATATAGAATAGACCACGAGAGAGAAATAGACGCACTTTTGTGAAGCTCCGCTTTAAACACCGAAAAAACACCTTAAACTCGGCTTAAAAAATTAAAAACTGCTTACGGCAGCATCATTAATAAGAGTACAACACGTTAAAGTTCTTGTTGCCCGGAATAAATCGGTTTTAAGCAGTAAATCGCTTCTTAATAAATTCACACTTAAGTGCAACAACAATCCAATAAAGAAACAGTGCATAGCAAACCACAAGAGCACAGAGACAAAACACTCAGCACATCAAAACACTCAACACATCAAAACACTCAACCCTCTCGGCACCAACACAATAATGTCTTCAGCAGCAAAGCGACTTAGGAAGGAAACTCACTCCGATCTGAAGGGAGCCCGTGACTCCGATGCTCAACTGCTTCACACGATCGACCTCAGATTTTCCGAGCTAAAGGAAAGTCTTGCAGGGGAGATCCGTGATGGCGAGGCACGTATAACCGGCACTCTGGAAGAAAAATTTAAGTTAATAGCAGCTGACTGCAACAAACTCACACTGAGAGTCGCTCAATTGGAGAGCGAGGTGAGAGAGATGGGGATGCTGAGGCAGCGGGTCCAGGAGCTGGAGGCGAAACTTTTTAAAAACTGCCAGGATCAGCGCGTTGACGAGTTGGAGGCAAAGTGGGTGGCCTCCTGCAACGCACAGGCGGCGTCTGAAGTCGCCTGTGACTTGCGTTGGCATGGGGTCCCACAAGTCCAGGGGGAAAATGTGAAAGCACTTTTTCACGCACTGTGCTTCTCTCTCAAACTGACCCCGCCGCTTAAAGTACGTACGATTTTTCGAACGCGACCGCGAAAATCGACCCGTACAGTAGTGGATCCAATTATAATTATTAAAATGGAACACGTGCACGATAAGGCGACACTGCTGCGTGCGATCGGGGCATACCGAAAAGAAAACAAAACGCAACTGAGCTTAAAGCTCATCGGCCTAGACTCGCCAGCGTTTATATATATAAACGAACAGCTGACCAAAACAAAACATGAAATTTTCAAGCGGGCGATGCATCTCAAGAGGCTGAAGCGCCTAACAGCTGTTTTCTCTCGCCGTGGAGATATCTTCGTAAAGGAGAGAGAGGGAGGGGAGGCCATTTGCGTGCAAAGCCTGGGCGAACTGGCTCAAATGGAGATTTGCACCTCCGAGGAATTAGCTGCGCTGGAAGCTGCTAGTTCTGGGACATTAAAAGATAATTCATTTCGCACCTAAGAGGCGCTTATATTAATATACCATTGTTGTGAAATTATCAGTAGTTTTATTATATTTATTTAGGATTAGTATCAGTCGCATTAATTTTATTTTGTTTCTTGGTGTGGTGTGTCTTTATGTCATAAATATTTATAGACTGCGAGCGCAGCTAATATTACAATTAAATAATTAAAAATGGGTGACAGCAACAACAATAACATAAACATAAATCCAAATCGATCAAATAGCCATGCGATGTTAAGGGTTCTCGGAGAGAAGAGAGCTGGTCTTAATGTGTGTCATATAAATGCTCAAAGCCTCACACGAAAAATTGAAGAATTTAGATACCTCTTTATCAATTCGAGTGTAGATGTTATATGTGTTTCTGAAACTTGGTTTGTTCCTAATTTATGTGATGTTTTAGTTGAATGTGATGGTTATAATTTGCATCGCTCTGATCGTGATAGTCATGGGGGTGGGGTTGCAATATATGTTAGTAAAAAGTTATGTTCCACGTTTATATGTAAGCACTCAACCAGTAGTGCAATTGAATACGTATTTATAGAAATTAGATGCCAAAGATATGCTGATAAGCTACTAATTGGGTGTGTATACCGACCTAACTGCCGTATTGACTATGAACAATTTTTAAACATCATTCCTGACGTGTCAATTAATTATTCAGACGTCATTATAACAGGCGATTTTAATAGCGATATTTTAAGGGATTCCCACCTTGCAGAGGACATGAAATCGCTGGGGATGAAGTTGGTTAACTTTGTGTCCCCTACGCATTTTACCAAAACCCGCAACTCGCTTTTAGACTTATTTTTTGTGTCTAATACAGACAAAGTAGCTACATATGACCAACTTATTGTCCCATCGTTCTCAAAACATGACCTCATATACTTGACTTACGCACTTGACCTACAATACCTTGACCATCCAATAGTTTTTAGGGACTTTAGAAATATCAACTATGACCTTTTGGACTCCACCTTTAATTTGTGCAATTGGAATGACATATATTCCCTTTCCGAAGTAGACGAACAAGTTAATCTTTTACAAAACAATATTTGTTATTTATATAATTGTGTCGTACCTGTTCGTAGCAAAGTTATTCGTTTTTCTGAAAAACCATGGTTCCAATGAAACATCAAAGACGCAATATTACAGCGTGACGGGGCGTACAATAAGTGGAGAAGGTACAGGACACCTCAAGCTTACGCAGTGTTCAAGTCATTGAGAAAAAAAGTGACCAAACTTACTGACACCGCCAAGGCAAATTTCTATTCCCATAAATTTAACAACGCATCTTCCACTGCTCAGACATGGAAAATAATTAAAAACCTGGGAATATGCAAAGTTAAACCAAGAGTTGAACAAGACATTAATGTAAATGAACTTAATAAAAAGTTCTTAAGCTGCAAAGTACCTGAAATCACTGAAAATAAATATCTGAACCCACGATTTGTATCTGAAACTGTCAGTGATATTAGATTTAGGTTTTTGTGTGTTAATCAGTGTGATGTCCTACAAAGTATACTAAGAATTAAGAGTGACGCCACTGGGTCTGACAACATAAACCCTAAATTCATAAAAATTCTGCTGCCAAAAATCCTGCCATACATAACCTATACCTTTAATACTGTACTGACAAAATCTACTTATCCGGACTGTTGGAAAGCGGCAAAAATAATTCCGATTCCTAAATCAAATAATGAGTACAGACCCATCTCCATTTTACCATACCTATCAAAGGTATTTGAGAATCTCATGGCTGATCAAATTAATAAATTTATGTCCGACAATGCAATGCTTACTAATAATCAGTCTGGTTTTAGGAAAAACAGAAGCTGTACCTCAGCTATTATAAAAATTGCAGACGACATAAGGGAACAAATAGACGAAAACAATGTTACACTCTTAGTTTTACTGGACTATAGTAAGGCCTTCGATACAGCAAACCATAATGTCCTTTGTGCAAAACTACGTAATATGTTTATGTTTTCTAAAACTTCTGTCAAACTTGTGTCTTCGTACCTACAAAATCGTCGTCAATCTGTTGTACTGTCTAGCGTTTCGTCCTCATATGAAAATGTTAATCGTGGTGTACCCCAAGGGTCTGTGCTTGGTCCCTTATTGTTTACCTTATATGTTAATGACCTTCCCAATGCGTTATCTGAATGTAATGTACACTTGTATGCTGATGATGTCCAAATGTATGTGAGTCGTCCTTTAAACAGAATAAATGAATGTATAGATGTTTGTAACAGAGAACTTGAAACGTGTAAATGATTGGGCCGGCAACAATGGACTTGGGATCAACCCATCAAAATCAAAATGTCTTGTCATAAGTAAAAGAAAGATAATTTTTAACAATTTGCAGCCACTGAGTATGAATAGCACGCCACTTAGGTTTTACATTTAACAGAACTCTTACCTGGAATGATCATATTAAAAAGTCTGTAGGGAAAACATATGGCATAATAAGGACATTATCCGTAACTAAAAATTGCCTGCCCACCCATATACGTTTACTAATAGCTAAAACCTGCATTGTTCCAGCGCTATTTTATGGAGTAGAAGTTTTTTCAAACTGTGACACTACCAGTAAGAACAAAATTAAAGTTCTATTTAATTGCATAGCCAGGTATATATTCAACCAACCACATACAGATCACGAATCCGAATTTTCGCTGAAAATATTCGATATCCCGCTAAATGAATGGATAAAGATGCGGAACTTAATTTTTTCTGCAAAAAATTATTTTCCAAAAAGAACCTTTGTATCTTTTCGAAAAACTTCAATCTACATCCTCTAGAAGAGCAAACAATCTTACTTGCATAAGACCTAGATCATTGACATCCGAAAGACAATTTTTAATTAATGCTATTCGATCATGGAATCAGCTCCCAAACCATCTTAAAAATATTAGCAGTGCCACGCCATTCAAGATAAAATTATTCACACACCTTAAAAACACTATTACGTAAATTAAAGTAAAAATAGAAGGCGACTTAGGTTAGTTTTTATGAAAATTAACTATGCGCGTAATGAGCCAATCTTAAGAGCTTTAAGACTTTTTAACTCTTTGCCACTAAGTATTCGATTGGTTTGGGGTCCAAGAAGGATGTGCTTAGGCAATTACTTAGAGAATATTTTTTAATAAATACTTAGTTTTAAGTTAAGTTAGCTGATAGCCAGATAAGGATATATCCATTGGCGAATAAATGAATAAATAAATAAACAATGCAAATAACGAAGTCAGTGTAAAGCAGGGATGCCCACGCGTATCGACAATAAGCCAAATTGTTTTTGTAAGTTCACATAGCTTAGGGAGATGTGAGGGCCGGCACTATAGGTAAGCCTGCTGCTATAAACTAACAGTTTTTTCGTTTCTTTCTTGCGGTCCAATTCCTTGTTGATAAGATCAACAACAATTTAATTTTTTTTTTTTTTTGGATGGTTATTTGATTCAACAATTCAAATTTGTTTCTTTTCTTTTTCACGGCTCGAGACGGAATTCGCTACTTGTGTTCGTGAACTTTTTTAGATGTGTAAGTAAAATCACTGCCATAACGCAGTATTGAGCACCTTGGTGTAGAGTCAAGGAAGAACAAAAAGAAATTGGCGATCCAAAAAAAAAGTTGTTGCCTAATAGTAAGAAAATGATCCGCAAGGAGAAATCAAAAAATTGTTAGTGTATACGATGTGCAATTACAATTACAAAAATATTCAAATTAGAAAAAGGAACAAAATAATTTTAAAAACACTACGCCTTCCTTAATAACCAGAGTTCAAATTTATATGTTGAGTTCAAATTGTAATGTATTATAAAAACTTATCATGAAGGCATTTTTAGCTTTATGTGGAAAGGACCATTCGATCATATTGTGAAATATTTTATTTAAAGTTTTTTGCTTACTGTTTAGGTGTATTCTAAAACTAAGCTCAACATTTTTCTTTCAGTTAGCTTTGGTGGGATTGCCGGCTTGTTTCTTGGCTGCTCCTTAATCAGTGGCATGGAGTTGGCCTACTTTTTGTGTATTGAGGTGCCGGCCTTTGGAATCGATGGCCTGCATCGATACTGGCAGACCCGACGGCAGATGAATATGGAAACAACCGTCCCCTCTTCGAGGTTAAACATTCAACAAAATACCCCTAGTCAGCTAATGGAGAACTACATTTTGCAACTAAAGGCGGAGCAGGCACAACAAGAGGAGCTCAAACAGAGAGCAAACTTTCAAAATTGGCAACGATTAACATTTGCAAAAAAGTATGGTTATAAAAAATGAATAATGTGAGCTAATAAAAAATATATATGCAAGAACTTATTGCCAAGCGAACAGTGGGTTAGTAAAAAACTGTCCCAATAACTTAACGAACCATTCGACCCATTTTTCACACCCACAATTCACGCAGCCCTTGCCGTAGATTGCCATCTTCATTCGTTGTTAATCAAAATTGAGGTCATGCTCCCAAAGTCGCTTGCTTCTGATAAAAGAAATTATGCGAGCCCATTAAACACAAACTCGGGTTCACCGCACTTTATCGATAACGGATTTAACGCAATAACTAAGAATGATCGTTTACAAGCTAAAGTCAGAAAATAGCGGTTTTTGGTTATACCCGTTACTCGAAGAGTAAAAGGGTAACTGTATTCGTTGAAAAGTCTGTAACATGTAAAAGGAAGCGTATCCTACCTATCCTACCCTATAAAGAATAAATATTCTTGATCAGAATCAATAGCCGAGTCTAACTGTCTGTCCGTAACGTCGAGATCTGGGACATAACATGAAGATTCTACTTGTGCCTACGAAGTGCAATGTTTTTTTTCAATATATGGCCAAGTCCACTCTAACGGGCCCAAACGGCGAAACTTTCCAACGTCACTCTGAGTCTCCATTGTTATTGTGCTGTGTATCAGAGTACAAGTCTAATCGTTTAAAATGCGGTGCTGGTGTTACTTCCTTTTTTTTGCTCTATTCTTATGCCGCGAAGCCAAATACAAAATCCTATTTCACATAGAAGAATGACAAAATGCTAGAAAAAGTTTGAAGCTTACAGTTGTTTTTGCTTATTTAAGGGGTTGTTTTTGCTTACAAGGTGTAAGCGGTGGGCGGTCACAAGTCTAAAAAGTCTACCATAGCAATAGGTGCAGCTAATTAATCATAGATACAACGCAGAAAAAAACGAGTAAAAATACTGCATCATTTTTTAACAAAATACATTGCGTGTAATGTGTGCATTGCAGAGGTGCACAAATTCAGAAATCTGCTGTATGTGTGTCGTTTCGGTCGGCTTATATCGGATTAGATTTTTTCCCGTTAAATGTTCCTTTTATGTTGTTAAGCTTTCCCCGTTTTTTTGAATTGTCGCAAGTCAAAGGAAATTAATTAAAAATTATGAATATGAGCAAGTTTAAGGATATCTTTAGTGCTCAGCAGGTCATCCATAATGCTATCGAGGCATTTGCCAACTTGGGCGACAAGAAAGGGAAGCTTACAATTTTGCTCATTCATTGAAGTTGACGACAAAGCGGAATAAGAAAGCGATTTGAATTTAACGTTAAAAAGGCAGTGTGACCGTGAACTTATTACCAAAAAATCTGAAGCAGTATCCATATAGTTGTCTCTGTCTCTGAGCTTCAATGAATCCGAAAATTAATGAGGCGACCAATATAGTTTCGTACCGTATGAATAGTGATCAATTAATATTGCTTAAATATTATTTTGAATTGGATGGAAACAATTATATTTGGATTCGAAATATACACACGGATTTAAATTATATACACGAACGCGTGGAAACTTTAATAGGGCCCCGCCCAAGTCTGGAAACTGAATCGATATACATTGAACAAAATGAAAATAAATAATAAAGGGCATTTCTGAGTGAAACCGTCGTTATTATAGCAGGCCTAGCAAATAACAGTTTACCGTATTTCCATCTCCAAGAACAAGTTGCACCTTAGGACCCTTTGACTAAAATGTCAGAACTGCACCGTTCACATAGCTCAGTGAGCCAAACAATCTTTGCTCATCAAACAACCGATTTTTTCGTTTCAGTTGCTTATTGACCGTTTGACAAGATTAAAAAATAAGAAAGCCAGTCAGAAGTTTGCAACGCAGTAAAGAAGACATCTCCGAACCTATAAAGTATATATATTCTTCATCAGCATCACTAGGCGAGTCGATGTCTAAACATTCCCAAAAGTTGTCTTTCTATTGCAGGTAGTATATAAGTCGGAACGAGCCGGATCGGACGACTATAGCATATAGATCCCATAGGAACAATCGGAAAAATAAATAAAAAAAAATTATAACTTTGCTCTTTTTTTATTTTTTTTTTCAGTTCTTCGACATATAGTAATGGTTAAATATTTCAGAATTACGGTTTAAATTTTATCAACGGACGACTATAGCATATAGCTTCCATAGGAACAATCGAAAAATAAATAAAAAAAATTATAACTTTTCTGTTTTTTAATTTTTTTATTAGTTCTTGGACATATAGTAATGGTTAAATATTTCAGAATTACGGTTTAAATTCCATCAAAATCGGACGACTATATCATATAGCTCCCATAGAAATAATAAAAATATATAAAATAACTATCTAATAATTGAGCTGCAAATCATCATAGCTTCAATGTTTTTAAACATATACGCAAGTAAATCATAATATTAATGTTTTCAAAAATATTTTATTCTTGCAATAGCTGCAAGGGTATATGAACTTCGGCTTGCCGAAATTTGCTTCCTTTCTTGTTCATTGTTGTTTTCTAATAATTATTATGATGCATGCCAAAATGTGTCTGTAAGCAACATTTATATCCTTGATCACCAGAGGGTGATTTCTGCATACTTCTTTAGCGTACAAGGCCGAATTCCCCGTTATTGCGAACCTGATTAACATTTTTTTGACGTCCAATACATCAATCTGACTAACGATCTTTTCTTCTTAATGCTAATTTTTTACAGTTATTTGACGACATGAAGCGACATGTCGCCACACCCAGAAAAGATAGTGTATATCCAAAAAATTTGGTTAGATACAAGAAGTATTTCCGGTGGTCTTGAAAAATATTGTGTATAACAAAAAATCAAAAAACTTGTATTTTTCATTTGTTCTTTATTTTTTTTTTTTTCTCAAACCAGATGACAAAATTGTTGATAAGACAAGGGAAAGACCCATTGAGCTGAGTATTTCTTTTATTGCCCATCTTCTGATTCTCAACATGTGAGCATTAAATCCAAGCGCTCTGTTTAAGTTGTTATTGAAAACATTAAACTAGTGGTTATGTTCTGTCATTAACCTTAAAGGAAAAACGGTGAACTGTTATTTGCGAGCTCTGCATTATTGTCATTGACGAAATATGTGGTGAAAATGTAGTAGGGTGGAATAAACTGGAAAGAAGTTCGATTAGCATACTTATACATATTTATCCGATTCTTTCCTCAGCTTTGCAACTAGAAAACTTTATGGATAATTACCATTACAGAAAAATCACTTACTGACGGCTCATATTTAACTAATCTAGTCCCAACCAATTCCTTTAATGAGTGCAAGAAAACTCCTTATGAAATGTGGCATAATAAAAAGCCATGTCTCATGCCTGTATTTGAGAATTTTCAACTGTTTACATCCACAAGATAATTAGAAATAGAACGTTCGATGAGAAATCTTTCATGACAAAACAAAAACTTTTTGACTTTTAAAGCGAACCGTGGTTTTTTTTGGATTCAATAATAAACCCATGGTGTAACATAAATACTATAATTACGTTCGTGAAAACTAACTGATTAGTTATAAATACTTACAAAACTTCAAGTAATTAAGAACCACAACAAGAAATAGAACCGGCACAAAACCAGTTGCCTGCATAGTTCCCCTTTTTAAAGGGAGGAAAGTGACATGTTCACATATTCCGTTATGTACCAAGAAAAAAGAATTTGCAGTGTAGGCGATCCCACGCTCAACCAATGTAAGCAATCACTAAGTGCTCCACCCTGAGTGGCGCTCTTACTCTCAAATTATTGTATACAATTAATATTCCAAGCGGGCGATTCCGCTCCCAAACTTATGTGCAATTACAATTTGTAAACAAAGGGCAGCACAAGTCAAATTTTTGTCACAAGAATATAGTCTTAAGCTGAGAACAATCAAATAAAGACATGAAACTAATTTTTCGTTTACTTATTCCTCTTATCGTTGTCCCTAGTCAATTGACAGGACATTAGTTCGACTCAATTAATAAATACCCTTTTACTCTACGAGTATCGGGTATAATTATCAGGGAAAGTTGGGGGAGCTTTGACTAGGTTTCTTATTGTCGGATAAGTTCCGGGCGAGTGAACACCGCCAGTGGTTTTTTTCCCAAGACGTTCTGGAGGAAGCTCTCTTAACGGCTTATGCTTCAATATTTCTGAGTGAAAAAATTACCCTTAATTTTGCAGTTATTGCAAAAATTAAATATTCTTTGTAACCTTTAATATATATATATATAAACATATGTTTAAAAACATTGAAGCTATAATGATTTCGAAATCAATTATCGGATCGTTCCTATGGTGCTATTTAATATCGTTTTCCGGTTTGAATAAAATTTAAAGCGTAAATCTAAACTATTAAATTATTTCTAAGTCCACAAGAATTAAAAAAAAAGTTTAGAGAACAAGAAAGGAAGCAAACTTCGGCAAGCCGAAGTTCATATGCCCTTGCAGCTATTGCAAAATGTAAATATTCTTAAAAACATTAAAATTATGATTTACTTGCGTACATGCTTAAAAACATTGATGATTAATTCTTTGATAGTTCCTGTGGCAGCTATATGATATTGTTTGTATTAAAAGCGTATTTCTGAATTGTCAAATTATTAATAAGTCAAAAAAATTTTTTTTTTAAATAATTACCAAATATATTATTGTTTTCATGGGAGCTTTATGATATAGTCGTCCGATTTTGATGAAATTTAAACCGTAATTCTGAAATATTTAACCATTACTTTATGTCGAAGAACTAAAAACAAGAAAGAAAGCAAACTTTGGAAAGCCGAAGTTAATATACCCTTCCAGCTATTGCAAAAATTAAATATTCTTGAAAACATTAAAATTATGATTGACATGCGTGTATGTTTACATTGAATCTATGATGATGTGCAGCTCAATTATTTGATAGTTCCTATGGCAGCTATATGATATCGTTTTCCGATTTTAATAAAATTAAAAGCGTAATTCTGAACTGTCAAATTATTAATTAATCAAAAAGAATTTCTAAAAAAAAAATACAAAATAAAAAGATTAATTTTTAAAAATTTAGTTTGTGTAGAAATCACAATTTCAGTCAGAAGTTAGCTACGCAGTGAAGGAGACATTTCCGACCCAATAAGGTATGTTAATTCTTGATCAGCATCATCCGTCTGTCCGATTTTCCGTCTGTCCGTTTCTACGCAAACTAGTCCCTCAGTTTTAAAGCTATCTGCATGAAATTTTCCCAAAAGTTGTCTTTCTAATGCAGGTAGTACATAAGTCGGAATGAGCCGGATCGGACTATAGCATATATCTCTCATAGGAACAATCGGACAAATAAATGAAAATAAATTATAAGTTTGCTGTTTTTTAATTTATTTTATTTCTTTATTTCTTCGACGTATAATAATGGTTAAATATTTCAGAATTACGGTTTAAATTTCATCAAAATTGGACGATTATAACATAAAACTCCCATGGAAACAATCAAAATATAAAAAAAAGACTTTTTTATTTTGAATAAACGTATTTAATTTTATTAAAAATCGGGAAAACGATATCACATAGCTGCAAATTATCATAGATTCAACGTTTTTAAACATATACGCAAGTAAACCATAATTTTAATGTTTTGGACCACCTACAGATTTCTCATTTATCAAAAATAAAAATAATTAAATTTGCCAACTTTAACATATATTTAAGTAGCACGTGTCTTTCGGTGCTCGCACAGCGATTTCCCATACAAAAGTTAAAAAAGCCGCTCAAGCAAGACGGTACACAACTTTTTTTGTTGTTGTGAACCCAAAAATTAAAAAGTTCCATGAAAGTTTGATCTTTTAGTTAAAGTTGGAAGTCAAGAAATAAGCCTAAGAGATCCACCTAAATTTTACTAGAACCAAATAATTTTCCAAAAGTCTGGGTATGCAATCCCTTTTCTCTTAGCGATTCTCTTTACGATCGGACTAACACAGCATATTTTCAATTCTTCAATATATAGTAGGCTCCTATCACGTGCTTTGATTTAATTATTTTCGTAATTGACATAGGGCTTAAATATGTTTTCTACTTAAATCAAAGATTTTTATAATTACTTATGAATATATTATGTGATATGAGTTAGACAAATTTTTGATTTCAGTATGCGTTTTTTTATCATAAACAAATCTAGCGACTATACCATAAATAGCTGAATAGCGTAATAGCTAAATAGCATAAAATCGAACAAAATTTATTGTTATTAAACACATATGTAGAAGCTTTTAGCTGAAATAAAAACTTCGGTAAAGGGTGTATACCAGTGTAACTTTTTTTTTTAAATCTATTTTTTACAATGTCAAAACAAGAAACAACGCTGAAGTCCAGTTCCCCGACTATTAGACACCCTTTACTCAACTCAGCTCACCTATTTCAAAGCAAATACCAGAAAACAACTATGGGGCCAACGACCACATTTTTGGCCAAAACCCATTTTTTAAAAGTCGTTAAATATATTTTTTTTATCACGATGGATAGGAATAACCCTAATCTTAAATGTTGCAAACACAAAATTTTAAATTTAAATTTACACTAAAAAAGAAGAAAAAAAACCAATTCAAGTGCAATTTTTTGGCATGCAGTTCAACAATAGTGGTTTGTAATATGTGTTTGTAAACGTGAATTGTAGTTATCGATTGTGGTGTCCCTGTAAGTAATAACCCCAAAAAAATTAAAAGCTTGTAGTGATTTGTTATTTTTAAATAGAGCTACAAAGTGATTCAAGCAATTTCAAACTCTAAAACTTGTTACATGTTGTAGATTATTCAATTACTTTTCTATTCTGTTAATATAAAAGTGCACTTTTGCGCACTTATTCTGAAATTAAACTTTTTAGGTTTTAACCTCAAATTTGCAAACTCCGAGTTTTTTAACATATGGAAAGCAGAGGCGACAAAGAGTGCAAAGGAGATTGCCATTTTCGAATTTATGAAACCGTCAATACGTGGACCTCGTTCAAAGCAAGTTAAGGCAATTTTGGTTAAAAAAAGGCAAAGCCTTTGCTTCAATATAACACAGAAGTGGGCAAAGTGCAAAAAAAAACTTAAATCTATTCAACTAAAGGCATTCTTCTTGCCTTAGCTCGAATTCAAATAATAGATTACTAATTCAAGCTGCAAGTGCAGCTGCTCGTAAGCGCGCTCAGCCCGACCATGCCTATATTTTGAAAATTTTAATTATTTATTAAAACGAAATTACTGCGTTTACTCTAAAAATAACTTCTCCCAAAAGAAAAAAACCTGTTATATCCTAAAAAAAAAAAAGGCCACGCCCATTTTTTTTCCAAACTTGTATTTTTTCAACATAATCTTCTGAATTAAAAAAAAAATGTTTTATTTAGTATTTAGCAATAAAAAAAACCTTAAAAAAGGGCGTAACCCCGCCCATTTTTTTTATAAAACCTTGCTTTCCGTATCATAGACTTAATTTAAAAAACAAAAACCGAGAAAGTTTCTTCGTTTGCCCCATAGTGCTTTGTTTTTTAAGTGGCGCCGTCTGTCGAACTGCATTGACAACACTGTAGGTCGCTACTGCATTTAATAGTATGCGTGCTCACCGCTACTCTCCGCTGCTCTTCAAGCTCGAACTCCGTTCTCCAAATACGCAGAAACGTCATGGCCAAACTTAATTGCCAATAAGTTCTAAACTTAAAGATTGGTTCTAAAAATGTTTGTGTCTACCGATAGATATGGCGGACATACACAAAACTAATACCTACGGTCTAATATGTCTAAGAGTAACATACCTTCACGATTTGTGGGCGTTATAATAGGCGTGGCTCCGTTTTGAAATAAATAGAATATGCATGCAACTTCACTATGCTTTAGCTTTTATAGTTTTGGAGATCTCGACGTTCATACTGACGGACAGACAAACGGACATGCCTAGATCAACTCGGCTGATCAAGAATATATACTTTTTAGGGTCGGAAATGCTTCCTTCTACCTGCTACATACTTCTAAACGAATACAATTTATCCTTTTACTCTATGAGTAACGAAAATAAATACCCTTTAAAAGTATTATTAGTACTCTCTTTAAAAATTTGACTCCTTTTTGTGGTATGCTGGTATAGCCCTTTAACGAAACAAAGCTACTGGAGATAGCTGGCTAGTTATTTCATACAACTTTTTTTTAATACTGCTCTTCTACCCTGCGCTAACAGATTGCAAATAATTAGTTTCCTAACTGATTGCCTAATCATAACATTTGTGGATTAATCGTCAATCGTCTAGTTGCAAACAAAATACTTCCCGACCGCAGTATAAAGGACATTTAAATTTACCTATATCCATATCTCACAAATGACTTCATTTATTTAAAAAAATGCTAATATTAGTAATCAACGACCAGCTTTATTTGTTCTTCAATCGCTAGGCCGCTATGCTGCGAAAAAATCACTTCTATTAAGGCAATTGAAGAAGGTTCAGACAGAGATGCGCCCCATGTGCCCTGTTTATTAAGATCAATTAGAAAGCAGATGCGGTATCGACAACCCCTCCTCGAAACTTTTCATAAAACGCCAACAACCGCAGTTGCACATTGAATCATGATGTCAGACTCAGCGGACAAGCCTCCAATCTACCTAACCCCGCAGTTCTTTAGGCGCACACTGGAGCATGGCTTGCAGCAGCTCAACCTGCAGGTCCTCGGCGTGCAGCTGACGAATCTGACGCGTGGCGGAGAGAACTACTGCAGCAACATCTACCGAGCCCATATTCGGTATCGCAATGCCAATAACAGTGTCCTGGAGACATCGTTGATCGTTAAGTCCATGCCTGACGAGAAACAGGCCATTCTGGCCCGCCTTAACATTTACAACAAGGAAACCGTCTTCTACATGAATATCAAGCCGAAGTTGGAGGCGCTCATGTGGATAGCACACGATGTTTCTAGTCCCTGGACGTTGGCTGCCAAGTAGGTGTATTAAAAGCTACTAACTTTGCATTATTAAATATTTTCCTTGTGAAAGGCACTACTACTCTACTACTCAGCCGGAGCAGACCATTGTCTTCGAGGACCTGTGCTCCGAGGGCTACCAGTTAAAGTGCCGCCAGTTGGGACTGGATTTCGACCACGCGTCTCTGGTAATGCGGAAGTTGGCCGAGTACCATGCCCTTACTATGGTTATGGCCGAACACGAACCGGAAACGATCGTAGACCGGTATCCTTTCGGCCTGCTGCACATGGACGCCATAAAGTCGGAGCCTTTCAAGCTGCTTTTCGGGACCCAACTCCTAAAGCTGGCCGCTCTAGTGGGTGATTGTGAGGGGTTTGGTGTGATCGCCACAAAACTCTACCGGTACCATGAGCACTTTACAGAACGCGTCTTAAAGGCAGTGTACCCGCTGCATGGAAGATATAATGTGCTCAATCACGGTGACCTTTGGGTGAACAACATATTTTTCAAGTACGATTTGCACTACAAGGTGCAGCAGGTAAAATTTGTAAGTATATGTATGTATAAATATTAACGTGACTGATATATTTTAATTATTTATTTATTTATAATTGCTTGTTCAGATCGACTTTCAGCTTTGTTTCAACGGCAGTCTGGGCTTTGACATCAACTACTTTCTTAACACTAGCTTGGAGCTGGAGGTGTTACGTGACCGGCGGCAAGAGCTTATCGACATATACTACAAGATTCTGGTGGACAGCCTACAGCAGCTGCCCTGGGCTAAGCCGCTGCCCAACTATGACGGCATCATGGACGAAATCCGGAAACGTGAGGCCTACGGTTTCTTTGTTGCCTTTGGCTTTTTTCCGTTGATGAGCATGATCGGAATAGATTCAGAGGACAACTCGTTGAAGAACTTCCACAACGAGACATTCGCCAGGCAGAAAGTCCAGCTCATGTTTGAAGGTAACACACGAACCCTGGAGAGCTTGAAATGCACATTAAAGCGTCTGGACGATTTAAAACTGTTCGACTAATCACATAATACAAAATTTGTGTTTACAAATAAAACACATACAGCCATTAAGTGCCGTTTAATAAAACATTTTCATCTGTTGTTGTCCCGGCAAAACCTGCGTTGTATTTGGGTTAAGGCCGGCTAGCGCTCTTTTCACGGCGTTTATTCTCTAACCCTGCCCTCAAGTAGATATATCCATATAAAAACGGTATGTGATCTATTATATGAAAGGTATTGCGTCATAGCTCACAGATATTTTTTGATTTTTGTAATAAAATACACCAATTGGTTCAAACATTTTTGGTCAAATTTTATTTGTCAACTTAAAAAAAAAAATTGAAATAGAAATTGAAATAGAAATAGAAATTAAAAATAACTCTTCATTTTTAATGAAAGTTGAAATTGAAATATAACTTCAAATTTGTTTTTAAAAAATTATACTTTTTCCGGTCCCTCACCGAGAAAATTCCAATGTTCAAAAATTGTGAATTTGAATTATCAACTTGAGGATATACTCATTTTGAGTACAGATTTTGCATAAGAACTCACATTGGGAATACTCCTCTCATTAAAAGAAAAAATACTTCAATTGATGATACATTTACGGTCAAAATAATTGTGGTGCCACCGCTCCTCATCTTTAAATGTGTGTAATCGTTATAGTTCTTGCCAAATCTAGCCATGATTGACTATTTAATTAGACTAGACTATATATAGTTGAAAACAAAAGAAATCCGGACCATTTTGCAGTTAATTTTATGGAAATCAGCCATTATCTGAAATTGGGATTAATAATCGGCCGGTCAAAATAATAGTAGTGAAGACGATTAATTCAATAAAATTAAAAAAATCGATAAGTTTTATATTTCTAAATTATTTTATAAGCAAAAAATCCTTTTTTCTGTAACAATGTTGTAATTTGGAAAATATAATTTTGTTCTGGATTTAAGAAAAATTCACAGTCCTCTTTGTCATAGTTTTTCGAAAAAGTAATGAAAATGAAAAAAAAAACCGAGACCGAATAAAATTTTGATAATTCATAATTAATTGCAGTAATAAATCTGAGCTAAAAATCTAAATTTATACGACGCGTGAGCTTCTTAGTAAATATATAATATAAGTATTAAAAGATTACCTTAGTTGATGAGGTAATAATATGAAATATACTCAAATTAAAAATTTTCACAGATACGAAAAAAAAAGTTTGCAGACAATATAGCATACAGTTTTTTTTGCAGAGCCAGAACACCGATAGAAGCAGAGCTAGGATAAAGACTATTATATTCAAGGCTATGCTTATTTAGTGTAATGGTCTTTAATAATTAAAAATACACTGTCGCAGATATTTTCAAGCCATTTCCATGTCATAGTTAACCCCTTTTCGTGGTATTGGCTCAGTGTTCGTATAGGTGATTTTTTTGTACCTCATAAAATGTTACTTCATTTATAAAGGCGTTGGTTTGGAATATTTCTGAGTACTATACGGTAAAATACAATTAATTTATAGTTGTTATAGTTCAAATTCCAGAAAAGTTACAAAGTAAATATGTAAGAGGTCCATAAATTTTATTATTAAAAACTCATGAAAATTTAACTTTGAGTCATTCGAAGGTCTTGAGTCTGGTAAGTAACCCACAGTATTTTGTTATTTAACTTCTAACAAATTCAGAAACAGCCACATCTCAAACATTTATTGCCCCAATTGTTACATATGTGACCTCTTTTGACTTAAATGACGTTCAGAGGTTTCTTGACCACATAGAATATTTATTTATTACATTAAAGTTAGCCAACATAAACATAGCATCCAACTCACATTAGGTGGGAGGGGGCAAGGGCATGTGAGTTAGGATGTTTGAATGAATAGAGCATTCAGAAAATATTACAAAAATACAGTTCATTACATTGCGAACATTAAACACGAAATGGATCATGTACCTCGAAATTCGTCTTACGAATATTATATATTTTTATTGTTTCCATGGGAGCTATATGATATAGTCGGCCGATTTTGATGAAAATTAAATCGTAATTCTGAAATATTTAACCATTACTATATGTCGAAAAACTAAATAAAAAAATTAAAAATCAGCAAAGTTATAATTTTTTTTTATTTATTTATCCGATTGTTCCTATGGGAGCTATATGCTATAAATGTCCGATCCGTCTCGTTCCGACTTATGTACTACCTTGAATAGAATGCTAGTTTTTGGTAAAGTTTCATGCAGATAGCTTTAAAACTGAGAGACTAGTTTGCGTAGAAACGGACGGACAGACGGACATGGGTAGATCGACTCTCTAGTAATGCTGATCAAGAATATATATACTTTATATACTGCAAGGGTATAAAAAAATGTGTTCCCATAATTGTACAATACAAGAAATATATGTAAAAAAATATAAAATGGAAAAATAAATGTAAATAAATTGAAATCAAATTTATTTTCTGTGTTTTATTACTTAAGCAGATCATTTACAGCTATCCATGAGTTGTGGCTGAAATCAAAACTGCTCCTCTTTACGAACACTTTTCTTCTTTCTTATAAGTATTCTTTTTTCTTATAAGTATTTTCTCCACCAGGTAAGCATTTTTGTCCTTTACTTTTTGAAGTTCCACTTATAAAACGACCCTTCAATAGGAACGCTCATATAATCTTATATATCGTAAGTTACTTGGTCTGTTGACTTAACTTTTATATCTTTAAAAACTTCGGTGTATGAATTGGGTTCATATCCCTTCATAAATACTTTCCTGTATTTACTTATTCTAACGAAATCCCCTACAGAAAATTTATGTTTTGGGAATATTTTGGGAATATTATAAACTGATTTTAAAACGAACTCCTCAATTTTAGGCCATGCATCTATAGGTTTCATTTTTATAGTTCGATGGTAAGAATTATTGTCTGATCTACAAGAAATTAGATTTAATGAACCCATTTGTATTTACCCTGAATACTAAATATTTTCCACATAAGACCTTTTCGGTTTCTATTAAACCACTCACATACAGAAGCCTGTAGATGGAATTATAAAATTCTTTTCCTTGATCTGAATTTTAAGTTTTATAAAAAGAGTTTTTTTTACCACAGTTTTCATTGCATCTGCTACATCCGGTGCAGACTTTGTCTTAACTGGTTCGGCGAACGCATAATTTGAAATCGTATCAATAACGGTCAGTAAATATCTAAAACCTCCCTTTTCTTTACTAAACGGTATCATTTCGACTAAATCAATTTGCCAAGTATCATTTATCCTTTTTTAAACAAATTTTCGGCTTCTAAAGTGTTTCCGAGCGCGCTTATGGCTTTATTAGAACACAATGATTGCTTAGTTAAATCTAAATCAGATAGTTGAATATCTAATCTTTCCAAAGATGCACACTTATTAATTATATGATTATGATAAAGATATGTAGCTTTCTGTCGTAATATGGAATTCCAACATAAAAATGTTTTAAAAAATATACCCAATCGTATATAAAGGCGAAAGCCCTTGCAAACTCACACTCAGTTGATTAAAAAAAACTCAATCAATCATGAACACTGCAAGTCGAAATTCAAGCATTATAGTAGATTTTCAATATTTACCCGGAAACAATAAACCAGTTTTTATTAAGGAACTAGCTTTCACACCTAATTTCTTTCATTTTAAAACGCCGTTTAACATCAAAGAATTGAATATTGAGCAACAACACAATATAAATGGATTGGATTGGTCAGCTGGTTATTTACCGTACACATGTCTTGAATATATACTTTCACCACTTAACAAGTATCAAACAGTTGTTGTTCGGGGTGAAATAAAGAAAAGCTTTTTAGCCAAATATTTATCAACTAACATAATCGATATAGACACTGGAAAAAGTTTAACTGAATTACCCAATTTTTTCACTAATTGTAGAATAAATAAGAAAAAAATTCCAATTCTATGTTCATTCAAAAATTTGTTTAAGCTTTTTGTGTTCTTAAAAAACTCTATAGTAACATACGTTTAAGATTTAGTAGAAAATAACTAGTTGACCCAACCTGATCGTTAACTATGGATTCCTTAAAAAATTTTTTTGGAAATGATCCCCATAAATACATGCACCTTATATATTGTAATTATTGCGCATCTGATACTAAATTCGAGAATAACTACGCCAAGAAACACGATCAAGAAAAGCATAAAAAAGCTAAGTGTAGTTTAAAAAATATAATATCCTATTATAAACAAAAATTAAGTAAAACACTTTTATATTAATCTTGAATAATATAATTTTTAAAAAATATATATATATACCTAAAACTAAAAAAAATTTTACACAATTTACATCCATTCACAATGTTAATTTGCGGGCCCTCTGGATCAGGAAAAACAAAATTTTTAGAAAACCTGATTTCCAAGAAGAATGATGTTTTTAATATTTTAATTGATCGAAATATTTGGTGTTATGTGGAGGAAAGTGCTGAGCCAAATTTTAATAATACTTTAAAGAAGTTCCTGAAACAATCGACAACAAAACTAATGAGCCTATTCTGTTGATACTAGACGACTTGATGATGGGTGCCTTTAACAAAAATGTATGTGAACTGTTTACAAAAGGATCACACCACCGGAATTTATCAGTTGTTGTGGTTACTCAAAATAAATTTCATAAATCATCGCATACCCGTGAAATTTCCCTAAATACCAAATATACAATAGCTTTTAATAATGTCCGAGTTTTAATTTCAATGTTTGGCAAAATTTCCAGAAAACCCAACAGATTTATTTAGAATATATAAAGAAGTAATAGAGCAACTCCACGGATATATACTTATTGATCTCACTCAGGTATTAACGATCTCTTCCGGTTTAAATCAGACATTTTTAACTATGAGTATACGGTGTGCTATTCCGACGAAAATGGTTTACAAAAAGAATCTAAGTCGCTTGAAAGCGAACAAAGATATTTGTTCCCAAAAGGGCTAGCAATAAACTACGAAAGGCAATAATAAACCATAGCAATAGTGAACTGCTAAAAACAATAGTGGAAATCGTTTTATTTTAGTCATTATCATTTCATATGCATAACAGGGCGAAAAAAGTTGTCTAGATCGGTTCGAACTAAGCCGGTGCAAATAAGGAAAAACTATTTTTTGGATATCTTATCAATAACAGAATTTTCAATGTATAGATGTGTTATTCAAAGGAGTTCTTTGTCACATTGCTTAGTAATGATTTAATGAATGTATTGCCTGATAATGTAAAATGTGCATTTACAAATATTGTAAATATAACATAAGACATAAAAAAATACTGGGAGGTAGGCATTACGGACATATATCTGAATGATTACATTTAAAAAACAACTAGTAAAGAAGGAAATATAAAGACTGCAACATTTAGGTATTCAAATGTTCCGGCAGAATCTAAAATACCTGAAAATGGATTGATTTTGATGTATACTAACTAACTAACTTTGACTACTACTAACTACTGATCATTCAAATTCCACTGTATGCCCAAATTTGATGTCACAAGGCACTATACGAATCGAAGGAAGATTTTCAGAATCCCTAAGTGAAGCAGTTACTTGTCTGGTATACTGTGAATATGATTCCATGATTGATATTGATAAACATAGAAATATTCGGAAGCTTTTTTAAAATGCATACATTACAAATTCAACAATTGCTTTCCAAACATGCCAAAACACAATCAATTTTTAAAATAGAGTTTTCCCTTGGGACCAGCTACACAAAACCATTTTTAAATATCCTGCTCTAATTATTGCGAATACCGACACTTCAAATCAGCCCGGAAGTCATTGTATTGCATTTTATTTTGATAGTCGCCATAGCCCCAGAAAAAAGAAATTGTAACATTTTTAAGATCAAAAACTTATTAAAACTTTTGTAATAAGCAACAACTACAGGGATATTTTTCTAAACCCTGCGGTCATTATTGCATGATTAATGGCCTTTTTAAAAGTAAAAACAAATCACTTAAAAATTTCTTAAAATATTTCAAGAAAAATTGCTTCTTATACAATGACAAAACAATACTTAAAATGTTTAAGTCCAACTTAAAAAAAATTCTAGTTTACATGTTCCAGTACGATACAATCGTCGGCTTAACTTATAATATCTAAGCATAAGACTAAGGGCTTCTTTTTTTAGTACAGGCAGCATATGACACTGGCAAGTCATCATCATCATCGCTCCAGGGACACAGTTTGTAATGATATCAAAATTTAGAATGAATTAGCTCCTTTTCCTCCAAATTCTCCACAGTAGCCTTTAGGTATTTAAGCCCCTCCAAGTGTTTTTTGAAAAGCATGTCTTCAAATTGCAGCAAGAGCACTTCAATTTGTTGAGCGTACATTTTAAAGGCGAAATTGTTCGTTTTTTACGTTTGCTTTAAGACTAATGTTGGATTTAGAAACTCAGGCCTTTATATTATAATATATTACATATATTATATATTATACGAGTAATTCCGTTCTCATTTAATTTCCTATAAGGGTTCTTAGTACAAAATTTGTTTACATAACTTTTAGGTTAAATTATCCAAACATCTTTGTTGTTTTTGTCTGTTAAATAAAGAGCTTGCATCCGGTGATCTTTTACTCGAGCCCAATACATAGATTTTAAATTTTGTATAACCAATCACAGGCTTCAATTCGTTCAGAGTCTCTAAGAAGTCCTAAGAAATCAACAAAATGACTTTAAGATTTATTTATCGTCAATATTTATGCATACCATTTTTGAACAGCGCTAGATTTGATTTGATGTGCTCTAGTACCTTACAGCTTACAGTGTACTAATTGATTTACCTAAGACTACTTGAAAAATATGACGATATATTTTTTCTCTTTTATACATACATATATACACAAACACAATAAAACAAAATCACATAACTATGCAATATTTTCATATATACTATATATATACTACAAAAACACATAACTATGCAATAGTTTCATATATACTATATTATAGAAATCTCTATCTTTAAGAAATAGTTACAAAAAATTTACCTATGTCCCTTTATAAGAAAACATGCAATGCTATAAATAAGTAAATAGTTAGAATAAATTTTCCAATGACCCTATATAAGACAACATTTTTTAAGAAAACTCAGTTTATATTTTTATACCCTTGCAGAAAGTATTATAATTTAATTCAGAAGTTTGCAACGCAGTGAAGGAGACATTTCCGACCCTATAAAGTATATATATTTTTGAGCAGCATCACTAGGCGAGTCGATCTAGCCATGTTCGTCTGTCCGTCCGTCTGTTCTTCCGATTCTACGCAAACTAGTCTCTCAGTTTACCAAAAGTTGTCTTTCTATTGCAGGTAGTCGGGAACGAGCCGGATCGGACGACTATAGCATATAGCTCCCATAGGAACAATCGAAAAAAATAAATTTAAAAAAATTATAACTATGATGATTTTTAATTTTTTTTAGTTCTTCGACATATGGTAATAGTTAAATATTTCAGAATTACGGTCTAAATTTCATCGAAATCGGACGACTATATCATATAGCTCCCATAGAAATAACAAAAATATATAAAATAACTATCTTTTTAAACATATACGCAAGTAAATCATAATTTTAACGATTTCAAAAATATTTAATTCTTGCAATAGCTCTTGTTACAGAATTACTTTTAGGAAACAAAGCGTTCAGATATTTTTTTTTAAGAGTGCATATACTTACGCCGCTGCTGTTCATTAAGAAAACCAAAATAAATTGGTTTCCTATTTTTTGTTCGTTCCGAAACAAGACTGCTTCTTGCGTTCTTTAGTAAGCGAGAATACATAAACAATGCTATTTTATAGCATGCATAAAAGAAGCTTGCTTTATTGGAATGCGTTCTCTAACTTCCGACTGAGAAATACAAGCTTGCTACTGCCTTTTTAACCCGAATTCGTACACCAGTAGTCAAAAATCGATCTAAAAATTTTTGTTCAGAGTTTTGAAGTTTTCTCAAATGGAAAAACATATTTACAAGCCAACAAAAAAATTGGTTTGCTAGTATTAAATGAAACATTAATTCATAATTATAACAGGTTTCTATATTTTGTATATTGCTAAATGTAGCATGTACAATATTAAGATATAGGAATAGTATTCATGCTGGCATCAATCCTTTGAATATAAACAGCATGTCACAAGTTCGACAAGACCCTTAGAAAGAGCTGCCAATGCAAAACAAAGGAAACAGCGATCGAGCTCAGAAGAAAACTAAGTGAAGTTAAAATGAATTTACTATATTAATAATGTATTCTTTTGTTGTATTTTTATATATTCAATCTATTTTCCAAATAAAAAAAATATAAATTAACATTGTGTCATATTTATTTAAAATCAATATTAATATTAAATATATAATACTATTTGGATTGAACAGAAAAATGTTCAAAATAATTATGTGCTTTTGTTTGTTGTGAATATGAACTAAATTTGAAATAAATATTTATTCTTATAAAATTTATATTTGAAATGTTAAAATCAATTATGTAAATAGTTACTATGATTTACTACGAGGCATATTTTAAACTATTTTGGCATAAGTGAATCAAATACAAAAATGTTTGAATTTACTATGAACTATTCGATATATTTATATATACAATTTCCATGTGTGCTTCTAGATCCTTAGGAAAAATAATTGATCCAATGATGAAATAGTGACATTTACTATGTTTTTTTTACCACTTTATGGCAATACCCGGGTAATTCCTCAAGAATTACTGAGGTTTTTTCTTGGAATTCCCCCTAGAATCCCTTAGGGAAATTCATATTTAAATTTCAGGGAGTTCCCTAGGAAATCACCGAGAATTCCTGGGGAAAATCCAGAGGAATACCTCCGAAAACCCTAGTGAAACAACAAAAAATTTAATTCAGTTTACTTCTTATTTTCATTTTTATTTGCATTGTTTTAAAGAAAATACTTTAAAGAAATACATATATATAGAATCAATTAAAATATCTGCATTGCACAAAGTATTATCGCACTATTATTAACTTACTGCACTTACCTTACGAATTATTAAATTTCTTTAAAAGTTGACTTGATAAGACAGCAGCAGCAGTGCAAAGGGAATGGGGAAAAGAAAAACGAAACCGAAAATTCTGCCTTACGCGTGTCAATGTGTATCCGCCATAACAATGCCTTGTAATTACAACCACATAAGACAAATAATCAAAAATAAACATTTTATTGTTTTCGAAACCAACTTTTTAGCAAATGTCATTACACAAAATCAGGAAAACAATGTAATATAAACTTACATATTTATAAATATTACAGCCCATGAGATTTGTTTTTCGAAAATGCCGCGAGGAAAATGAAGGGAAGGTGCACAAACGATTGTATTTGTATGCGTGCACAGTTACATTAACTTATTTAAATGCGTTCCAGAAGTTTCGGCAACTTTTGCAGTTGTAAATAAATAACAGCGTTCATATTTCGTTTTCTACGCTGACCATAAGAATAACAGACACAATTCGAAATTTCTGGAATGCATATATGTAAAAACACACATATGTATTTGGATTTTATTTTATATTTTCTTTCCAGAAGTCAACCCACAAGCTTACGATCAGCGGAACTGCATATTCTATTCAACCACAGCAACATTTTGGAAAATTAATTTTCATAATAACAGATTTTATATATTGTTTAACGTTGAAGCACTTTAACCAGTACAAACAAGTACCCCAACATAACCAAGCACGAGCGTGCGGGCCCTATTAGCATTGTGGGCAGTTATCGAGTTCGGGAGAAAAACGCAGATAACATAATGTAGAGACATTTAAAAAAACACTAAAACTAAGTACGGTGCAAATATGTTAAAACATTAGTTTTTAAGACAGGGAATAGAGGTTGATTATATAGATTATTATAATTATTACAAAGAAAAAGAAACGGTTTATGCAGTCCAAAATTTGAGGTCATCTTGGCAAGTTAAGAGGATGGTAGTTGCGGGTTTGTCTAAAAGGCAGATTAAAAGTTAAGCGGCTTACAAATTCTATGTAGTCAATATCACCTTTCACAAGATTGTGCATAAAATTGTTCCAAGCATGATTCTACGATTAACAAGAGAAGGTAAATTAAGCAATAGTAATCTACAAGAGTAAAAAGGCAACCTTACGTTTTAACCCCAGCTCAAACTACGAAGTGCGAAAAGAAGAATTTTTTTTAACCGACTCAATACGGTCAATGTGTACTTGATAATTGGGACTCCAAACGGGAGCGCAATATTCTAATTTTAAACGGTCAAGGGAAAAAAATAATAATTTAGTTGTATAAGGATTGTCAAATTCTTTTGACCATCGCTTAATAAGTCCAAAAATACTCATAGCCTTGTTAACAGTAGACTTTATGTGACAGTTGAATTTTAATTTTAGGCTAAGAAGAACTCCTAAATCGTTGATCGAATATATTCGGTCCAGTGGCATATTATGAAAAGAATAGCTTTAAGAGGTCAGATTGACACCATCTCTAAAAGCAATCAATATAACGCTGTAAACCGAAACCCGATTGCAAATTATTATAGGACAAACAAAGTTCAACATCATCAGCATACATTAATACTCGAGAATGTGTTATGACAGAAGGAAGATCATTGATGAGCAAAGTAAATAGCAATGGGCCCAAATGACTACCCTGAAGCACTCCAGATGTTACGTTAATCATATTGGAAACTGCGTTTTTAAAAATAATCCTCTGAGTTCTTCCTTTCAAACAACTTGAATTCCAATTTAAAAGATTATTCGAAAACCCGAGCTGAAATACCTCTATAATTTCGAACAGTAGTTTAAAGAACTTGGCAAATAAATCAGCAAATTTCAGAGTCAGTAGACGCCTGAGTTGAGTTTAATCGAACGAGCAAGGCGGAGTTTTTTCGCTTGACATTTACAAAGTTATAAATTGCTTCGGACTATTTGAAAATTTGGTTTTACACCGGTTCAAATACATAGAATAGCATTGACTGTTAAGAACATTTAAATCCGATCGAGCAACCACATACTTCGAAAAATAAGATCGCTTGCCCGTTCTTTTGTACTCTTTGTAAGTGTTTGTTTTTAGGTTTTTAAGTCTTTGAAATTCTTTTGTAAGCCAAGGAAGTCGGCTATGTCTTGGAGGAAGACTGTCAGGAACGCATTCATTAAAAAGGGATTAATTTAGTGGCATTTCCATATCCATGCAGTTGTATAAGTCTGTCTAGTTGTGTTCGGAAATCAAGTAGTTTAGCGTATTAAAGACGCATTTACGGAAGCATTTCGTTTTAGAGTAACAAAATAAATGGGAAAAGTTTTCAAGGCAGGGCAAGGAAATAGTCAATTCCATTGTGGGATGGTTTCGGTCCTCTGGGACAACTAGAGGGTCAATTCTAGATACAACGACCTCATACGGATTCAAAAAAAATACCTTATCTAAATGCCTATTTAAAGAATTACGGATAGAGCTAATTTGTAGTAATGAAAGGTCTAAAAGTACATCAACAAAGTCATGATCCGACAAAGGCGGATATATATCTGGGAGATTAAAACCTCCTAAAACAATAAAATGATCCCTGTCAGAAATTAGAGATAGAACAGAATAAATAGCAGATAAATGATGTTCATAAATTACAATGTCAGACCCAGGGCGATAAAAGAACAGATTACAAAAATAGATAAGGCATGTAAGGAAACTTTTACACTAACAAATTCTAGCAATAAACACCCTAAACGCCCTACGAGAAACGCAATCATTTCTTTAAGTATGCTGATCTACAACTTATCCAGAGTCAGGGGCTGATAAGCTAAATAGGTGCCGGTAAAGACTCATAACAAGTATTTTAAATTGGGGCAGATTATCTGAAACTGTAGCGGTAAAGTAATTTATTGCGCAAAAAAAAAATAATAAATAAATACCTCAGTCAATTTGAAACTCTGATCAAATGAAAACACAAAAACACAATACTAAAAGAAACGCGTGTAAATTCTATCGACTGACTTGGCTTGTGAAACACAACTATGAACATACGCAAAAAGTAGAGCGGGAGGAATAGAGAGTAAAATGTTACAGAGATTTACTCGTGCAATGTTACAAAAACAAAACACTAGGAATACTGGCAAAGCATACACAGGAGAATGAAATTACAACAACAATGCACAGGGATTAGACAATTTAAAATATAATTTATAATACTCTAATAGTGAGTACAGATTTATAAGAAAAGCCTATTTTCAACACACACAATGTATTTAAACTAAGCTTGGTTAAAAGAACAACACCCGTACTTTCAGAAATTAATTGACAAAATAACAGAGCACAAGATAAGCACAACCTATCAAAAGCGACGCTAAATCGTATATTTGTTTTAGGCACACGCAGTGTGCTTAAACTATAACTAAAGTTTTCTATTAATTACAAAAGCATGTTAAGTGGTTTTTGGTGTCAGTTATAGCAACTCAAAATTAACGAAATTGTATATTGTAATTCTGAAAAACTCAACAGCTTAAAGCGGGAGAGTGGAAGGTAATATGTATGTTTATTTTAAAGTTTAGATGCATTTGCAAAACGATTATAGACGTCATTTTCTTGCAATTAAATATCAATGCTAAAAGCCGATAACAAATCAGTTAAGAAGAATACACGCTATATCGTTACAACTGATTCGCCCCGACAAAAAATCGCAGGACATGGGAAACCGAAAAGCAGACATATGGTAAGGGTTATTCATCATACATTGATTTTTTCACAAAGACTTTTGGAATGAAATATGCACTTAATAAATGAACTAAAATAAATGCAAGTTCGTGTGAAATTAGACAGTTGAGTGTACCCATGACATCTCTAGCTCTTCCGGGAATTTGGGGGGTATTTGTTGACCCTACTGTCTAACATTACCTTGAGAATAATTTTTAAAGTCCCTTTCTGAAACTAATTAACCACCAATCATGGTAGAAATACTCATAATGTAACCTGCACGGATAAACCAAACAAAGCAACAACCAGGCGATCTAATTCAAATAAAAGTAGTACGTTTCGAAAACCAGATAATATCGGCGAGGTCTTAGATGTTAGATGACTCACGCCTACCCCCCGTACAATGTCTTTAGTTTTTAAACGATTATTAAAGATCCCAAATTGTAGTCGATCAAATATTTACATTCCCAGGTCGCGAAAGTAATTCAGCTACTCTCATTTGATGTTCTGTTTAAGCATTGATAAATTCCATGATTTATTCATTGGGCAAAGAAAAACAAACAATTACTTGTTTTACAGTTAAAGTTATACTTCATGATAACTTTCTCTCTTTCTATTAATATAAACGTTCACATACCTACTCTCTTCGTTTGTCGTTTTGAAGCGCTATATTAGATAATTATCCACACACACACTAGTTGAAAAGGCATAGAAAATATACAGCATGCAAATATACAATATATGTTGCATCCTTCGCCGGAGCTACTAGTGTTTCTTTTCCTCTGCTTGCACGATTGTAATGTCGTTGAAGGCTCCGAGGGGTGCGATAACTGTCTAACGGAGGGATAGAAGTACGCTGGCGTGCTGTCGGATTTGCGGTTTAAATGGCAGAAGGCCGGATTGGATGGCGTTATCACTGCCCACACGCCTAATTTGTGGATGGGCCAGATGGTGGCGTGAATAATTGCGTTGACTCATTGAGTTTTTTTATTGACTTTTTGCTATTAAAGCTATTTCAAGTTTAGTGAAAGTTTTTTTAATGCGAAAGCGGGAGCAAAATAAAGCTCGCTCTCGCGATTTCGCCCCGTCATCGCCAACCTTCGTTAAGCTAGGCTCTAAGTACATCTATATATATATTTAATAAGCACTCGCTAAATTTGATTAGTTATCGTTTTGCCAACATAAAGTTCACACCACCAAGTTCCTTTTCGCTATTTTAATTAGAAAAAATAATCTAATTTTTGGCGCCCCCGGGTGGACTGTGAACAATAAATAAAGGGCAACAAGTTTAGTGACAGTGACACATACATAATAAATAAAGTGCAAGTGATAATTGCATACCAATTTGCACAAATATATATTATATATAAAAAAAAGTTGTCCGCGGCGAGTGTTGTTTTTTTGTTTGCTAACAAACGCAAATTGCGCAAGCGCAAATTGCTAACAAATTGTGGCGGTCGCGAAATACCGTGTTTCCTGACTTCGCCAATACTGTCATCACCGAATGATGCATAAGTAAAGTGACAGCCGGATTTAAAGATCCGAACGTAGAGCCTGAGGTATTTGTGCAAAAAATTTGAAGCTAGAGTTGAAAACAATAATTAAATATAACATTTATTGTCTTGTGCTGAAAAATTTAAGCTTGTAAAGAACTGATTTTCTTTGTTTATCCGCTCGCTACGAATGTCGTGCGGCTAGCTCAGAAGATATAAGTGTTCGTCCCACCAAATTTATATAAACGTGATCGCCCTATTGACCAGTGAAAACGCACAGAAAGATTGGGGTACAATGATCTTTTATTTGTCGACTTGACCCTCGGCCGGGGTTTTGTATTGACAATGTGGAAATATGCTCCGCCGTCGGCTCCTTCCCACGTTGAACGTCTTGCCGGGTCGTGCTCACTGCGAAGTGGTGTCTCCCTCTCCGATTTCGCTCGCTATGCCTTCCGTTGCCTTTGGCTCGGCGGTATTACAGGGCTTATTGGCGTACGCCGGAAGCCGCCAAAGCAGTCCCTGGGTCAAACGACAGGTTCTAGACGAACGCTTCCACCCTACCCTCTCTGCCGCAGACTTCGGAACTCGACGTATTTGTATTGGACTGGACTTAACCGTGTGAGGCCGTAAGGACCTGAGCTACCTGTATCTCATTTCGGAGACTTTAGCTCTAAGTCCCGAACGTCTCGACGTAGCGATCTTGTTTCCTTGATGACTCCGCACGGCTTTACTTGCTCCTTCACTTTGTTTCACTGGTTACTGGTTCACTTGATGACTGTTACTTGTTGACTTGGTAGAAATCGACTGATCCCGCTTCCTGCGCTCGGCCGGCTTATATAGGGCTCTATTTACCACTGGTTATCGGCGATTCCTTGCCTCTTGGTCCAAAGTCCACGGTTTTACCGTTCGACCTTTCGCCCTCTGCGAACGGTATTAATATCAGGGTCCGAAGTCCGGTGCCGTCCCGTTACTTCCTTCTGTACACGGCCCTTCGCTGCTTTCTTTTATTGCTGCCCCTTTCGGACTCTCCCTTTCCCTGCCTGGTGCTCAGGGCACCACTGTCTCTTGCCGCACTACCGTTACTACGGGCGAATTCGCCGCGTAACTGGTAACTGGTAGGGCACTGCTTGCATGCGCTTACTCTGCTTGCTTTTTAACTTGTGGGGAGTTATTCAACTCCTCACAACCTCGCTTTCAATTCTTGGCAAATACGTATCTATATAGTAGAGCTAGATTGTATGCAATAAATATATTTAAATAATGCACACACACAACATATGCACAATATATTTTAAACAAAATTTTACAAATTATTAACATTTACATACATTTATCAAACACATAACCTATTTGAACCGCAATTGTATGCTAAATTCGTTAAACATTACAATTTGTTATTGCATTCACTGTCGTCCCCTTACCCTCTTCTCGGTGAACTCGCAAAATAATAGTCGGTAAACTAATCCCAGCCGCTATATACATAACCAATACATAGTCAAACACATAAGCCACTGCAGCGGTGAACTCTTTTCGTTTTCGCTTTCGCTTGACCGCCGCTGCAATAGTTGCTGGATTTTTTCGTTTTGGCGCGTAAGAGATTATCAGTCCGCCAAGGGACGCGCTACCCTGCAATCGGTCGGTTATGTTTGATTTTTGCAACCACTATTAATTTTGATTTATCGTGCCTCAATTATTATTTTTTTCTCGTCGATTGTTCTTATTTGAACAACAATTAATTAATCTTTTTCGAACAAATAATTAAATAATTTTTAAAATATATAATAAAATATTTTTTTTTGTCGTTGAAAATTAATTTATTATTTTATCGTCATTGTTTGGGCTTTCAATTATTTATTTTTATTGAATTTTTATTTTTTTTAATTTTTTTTAAATTAGAAAAAAATAGTGAAATCAGAAAAATTGAAAAATAAATCGGGTTTTGAATACGTTAAAAACAAACATAAAAGCCGAGTTACAAGTATTCGTCGATTGGAAGAACGGCTAGATTCGGGGTCAGTTCCGATCAAAGCGGATGAACTGAAATGCAGGTTTGATGTTTTAAATGCATCAATTGATAAGGCAAATCAATTGCAAGAATGCAAAGAGGATTAGATCCAAGTGATACGTTTGGAGACAAGTTGAAAGAGTTAACAATAGTAACCAAGGCAAAAATTCTTTCGCTTGTAAGGGCCGTGAAAACAGCTGGCGAAACCGAAGCCACACGCTCAGTCTTGTTAGACCCAACTCGTGGTCGACTTCCGAATTTTTCATTGCCAAAATTCAGCGCAAATATTCGGAGTTTAAAAATTTCATCAGCCTTTTCGAAACTCTACTTCGCCGAGACGATAGTATTCCGGTTAACGAAAAATTCAATCACTTAATTTCATGTCTTTCTGGTGAAGCCTAAGGAACTAGCAAGGCATACCAACTAACCGACAGCAACTATGAAAAGGCCATGACCAGTCTTAAAAAAGTGTCCGATAACGAATGTTTATTTTTCACGAACAATACTTCGACATTTTTATCATGTATACGTTGCTTTAAATGCAACCCTCGACTGATGGCACAAGTTATGGGAAATTTACTCGCAGACAGACTCCGTGCTCTCCGCCCATTTGCAATACGTGGCGTGGTCCCTTTATACGACATTGAAAATACGTGGAAGGCCTCTGTATAAGTCTTACCTTGCCCTATTTGTTTGTTTTGCGTCCAAAGCGGTTCATCTATACTGATTCTTTTTAATTGGCTTTTAAAAGGTCCGTTGGGCGCCGAGGATGTCCCCAATTCATTCATTGCGACAACGCGACGAACTTCGTCGGGACGAGTCGACTTTCTGGCCCTTCGCGAACAAATATAGGAGCAGGCGGACGCGGACGCATTTGCATTCACACCGCCTCGAGCAGGTGTCAAACTGCCAAGCACCTACTCCTACGAGCGGTAGGCAGCGCGCTCCTAAACGCCGAAGTGCTGGGAACAGCCCTGGTCGGGATAATGGCGGTAATGAACTCCAGTCCCCTCGGAGCAATGAGAAGCGACACAAGTGACGGAGATGCAATAACTCCCGGGCACCTGCTGACAGGCGGGCCGCTACTGGCAGCCCCAACACTCCGGACCCCGGACCAGGAGGGTCTCTGTTGCTTGCGGCGGTGGCGGCTTGTCTCGTCAGGCGGCGATGGTCCCGGGAGTAAATGCTGGGATTACATGAGAAGCCCAACATCAAGGAAGAGCAGCTAGTCGTCGTGGCGGAGGATAACCTTCCAGCTCAACAGTGGTTCCTGGATCGAATCGTCTCGACTCACGCAGGGGATGACGTCAGGGTCGTCGATGTTAAGCGCAGCGATGGAGAAGTTTTTTTACCAGTCGTTTGAAGCCTTACAGGCCTTTAACGAAGACGGTGCTGGCTCATTTGACTTTTTTATAGAATTGTTGTTATTAAAGTTATTTGAAGTTTACTGAAAGTTTGTTTAGGGCGATAGCGGGAGCACAATAAAGCTCTCTCTCGCTCTTGCGATTTCGACCCGTTTTCGCCAACCTTCGTAAAGCTAGGCTATAAGAACTTTTATATATATTAAATAAGCACTAGTAAAATTTGATTCATTTCGATCGCACGCGGTTTTCTTTTCGTTATCGTTTTGCCTAAATAAAGTTCACACCACAAAGTTCCTTTCGTTATTTTAATAAGAAAAATATTCTAATTTTTAAATTAGAAACTTCTAAATGTTTATGGTCTTTGTCCGATTTTAGTAGAATTAAAAGCGTAATTCTGAACTGTCAAATTATTAATAAGTAAAAAAAAAATTAAAAACAAAATTATAAAATAGAAAAGTTACATTTACAAAGAAGACTTTTTTTTATATTTTTATTGTTTTCTAAATATGCGTGAATTCTGCGTTCGGAAGGGAATAAGTTACTACTTGACCATGTACCATGTACTCCACAATTATATGGAGTTTCAGAACGATTGATCGGAACAATTACTGAAAAGGCTCGTGCCATGGTAAATGGTGCCAGGCTAGATAAATCTTTTTGGGGTGAACCTGTGTTGACGGCAACGTATTGGAGATCGCAAAACAACGCCTTTTGAAATGTGAACTAGAGATCCTGAACGAAAATAAGGATAGCGATAACGACAGTGTCCTGAATGAGATTAGGGAACTTACGATGTAACTACAAGAAGCGAAAGATTGAAAAATAGACCATACATATCTTATAGTGAAGATGATATAAGTCTAAATAATTTTATGAATGCTGACACTGTTTTTAATAAAGTCACTTATTCATTTGATGAAGGACAAAGTCGAAAAGATAAGTCTTTATGGGAAGAAGCTATCAAGGTCGAACTCTCTGCTCGAATTAAATAAGCGTGGAATATTGTATTGTTAAAAGGCCTGAAAATAAGAACATTGCAGATTGTAAGTGAGTGTTAACTTTGAATCATGAGGAAACGGGAAATCCAATTAGATATAAAGCAGGCTAGTTGCACGCGGTTTTACACAAATATATCAAATAGACTACAATGAAACGTTCGCTCCTGTTGCGAGAATTTCTAGTTTCCGTTTTACTTTATCGATTGCAAATCAATATAATTTAAAAGTACATCACATTGATGTTAAAACTGCGTTTCTCAATAGTACGCTGAAGGAGGAAAAATATATGAAAGTTCCACAAGGAATTATTTGTATCGTGAAAACGTATGTAAATTGAACAAAACATTTTATGGGCTCAAACAAGCAGCTAGATTTAAAAATATCACGAAAAATATTTATGTCTTACTATATGTGGATGACTTAGTAATAGCAACATCATATATAAAAGTATTACACAATTTTAAGCAATACCTTATAACAAAATTTAGAATGACTGAAATACGTTACTTTATTGGAATGAAAATAGAAATTGCCCAAGATCAGATATCCTTAAGCCAATCTGCGTATATTAAAAAGGTTTTAAATAAGTTTAATATGGTAGACTGCAAGTCTGTAAATTCTCCGCTTCCGTCTAAACTAGATTATGAAATGCTAAATGCAGACGACAATTACGATGCTCCTTGTCGAAAGATAATTGGTAGTTTAATGTACATAACGTTTTGTACACGTCCTGATAGCAAGGTTTAATAAGGGTATCTTAAAGGAAACATTGATTTGAAGCTAATTTTCAAGAAAAATATAAATTACGAACACATACTTGTTGGCTATGTCGACTCAGATTACCATTACATTCTGGAAGATCCTCGTTATTAAGGAGGCAATTGGGACTACACCAAGAAGAATCACCTCAACAAAAGAAGACACGATTAAATCTAATTAAGTTTAGTAATTGAAGTTGCTTTTTATACCCTTGCAGAGGGTATTATAATTTCAGTCAGAAGTTTGCAACGCAGTGAAGGAGACATCTCCGACCCTATAAAGTATATATATTCTTGATCAGCATCACTAAAAGAGTGTCGATCTAGCCATGTCCGTCTGTCCGTCCGTTTCTACGCAAACTAGTCTCTCAGTTTTAAAGCTATCTGCATGAAACTTTCCCAAAAGTTGTCTTTCTATTGCAGGTAGTATATAAGTCGGAACGAGCCGGATCGGACGACTATAGCATATAGCTCCCATAGGAACAATCGGATAAATAAATTTAAAAAAATTATAACTTTTCTATTTTTAAATATATTTTTTTAGTTCTTCGACACATAGTAATGGTTAATTATTTCAGAATTACGATTTAAATTTCATCAAAATCGGACGACTATAGCATATAGCTCCCATAGGAACAATCATAAAAATAAATAAAAAAAAACTATAACTTTGGGGTTTTTTTAAAGTTTTTTTAGTGCTTCGAGATATAGTAATGGTTAAATATTTTAGAATTACGTTTTAAATTTTATCAAAATCGGACGCCTATAGAATATAACTCCCATAGGAACAATCATAAAAATAAATAAAAAAAAATTATAACTTTGGTTTTTTTTAAATTTTTTTTTTAGTGCTTCGAGATATAGTATTGGTTAAATATTTCAGAATTACGGTTTAAATTTCATCAAAATCGGACGACTATAGCATTTAGCACCCATAGAAACAATCGTATAGCTGCCATAGGAACTATCGAATAATTAAGCTGAAAATCATCGTAGCGTCAATATTTTTAGACATACACGCAAGTAAATCATAATTTTAACGTTTTCAAGAGTATTTAGTTTTTGAAATAGCTGCAAGGGTATATGAACTTCGGTACGCCGAAGTTTGCTTCCTTTCTTGTTTAATTTTGTTAATCTGATGTTATTATTGGGTTTGATCTGGGTTTTCCCAATCCTTGCAGAAAATGCTGGGTCATATTGTATCACTTCCCAGTATACACATTAGTATCATTGAATGAACACCATTATATTTTAAAACATGAATAAAAATATTTTAAAGTCATTTTGAGGGGGCGGGTTGAACATAACATAGCTAAAATCCCTCAATGATCGAATTTGGGCACATTATATTTTCTTCTTTTCTCTTCCTTCTGATCTTGACGTATAAGTGGCGGGTTGTGTGCGTAGTAAATAAAATATAAATCGTCCATAAATTAATATAAATGAAGTTTCTTATAATTAAAATGGTTAAAGGGTGAGGCAATTGAAATGCTAAGACAATAGCTCCCATGGAAACAATCGGAAAAAATAAAACAAATTATACCTTTTATGTTTTTTATTTTTTTTTTAGTTTTTGAGATATTGTAACGGTTTATTAATTTAGATATTATATAGCTACCATAGGAACGATCAAATAATTGAGCTGAAAATTATATAAAACTTCAATGATTGTAAACTTATAAGCATATAAATCTAAATTTGGATGTTTTAAAGATTTAAATATATTTTTTTTTAAGTTTGCAATAGATGCAACTGTTTATAAACTTTGACTTGGCAATAAATTTGGTATCAGAAGTTTTGTATGTTGAAATTACGATCGTTACGTCTTTTTTAACTTGTTAAGAGGTGTTTTTGTTTGCTATCAGAAGATTTTGTTTGAGATATACTCCAAGTACTCCAATAGTATTACTTTAATTAAATACTTAGTTCTAATTTAAGCTTTACTAACAAGAAACTAACAAGAAATACTTTTTTTAGATATTCCAAAAACAAAACAACAATATCTTTATGATATCGGCTTGTTTCGACTTATATACTACCACCCAATTGAACTAAACTATCGTTACATGAATTTTAAACTATTGGGTATGACAAATTTTTCAATATGATGAGTATTGAATTAATACCGCGAAAGTATCAAAATAAAAATGTTGTGGTTTAAAAGTAACCCCTTAAACTACAATTTTAAACTCTTCGGAATAAAAATGAAACAAAAAAGTAAGGGGGTTATATTATTTAGTATTAATACTTAATGTAGTTATACCCGTTACTCGTAGAGTAAAAGTATGTAACAGGTAAAGGGAAAAGGTTTACGACCCTATAAAGTATATATATTCTTGAACAGGATCAATAGCCAGTCGATCTAGCCATGTACGTCTGTCTGTCCGTCTGTATCAACGTCGAGAACTCGGGATATACAAAATCTACAGATTTGGGATTTGGCTTGCAGATTCCAGTTTTCCCTGCTTAGCGCAATCGCAAAACATTCAATACGGCTGCCACGTCGTTCTGAGACATGCAGAATTTGTTAGGCGAGTAATTATTGTTATTATTAATAATTATTATTTATTTAAACTGCACTTTCAGTTTTTTTAAGAGCACCTGCAGACAAAATATATCTATTGGGAAAGTTTTAGGCAGTGAGCTTTAAAACTGAGAGACAAGTTTGCCAAGATATGGATGGACAAACAGACGGACATAGCTTAAAGAATTTATATTCTTTATGGGGTCGGCAATGATTCCTTCTGACTGATTAAAGAGTAAGTTGTCTGGCTCCCAATATGTTTTGACTTGTAAATCCATATTGCAGCGTATTTACAGACACATATAAATTAAAATTATGAAAAAAAAAAGATTTTTTAAAACTGCCAGAGTAGAAGACTTCGCTTAATAACATTTAAAAACGACTTTTTAGGGCCTGCTATGTATCAAAAAGAGGAGAAATCTCATGAGCTATATTTTTAAAAAGTCAAAAATCGTTTACGCCGTTTTTAAAGAATTAGCAATAAACTCACAAAATAAAGAAGAAAAATCGTTTTTTTATAATTTCAAAACTACTGTACCAACTATTAGACCAACTAAGGTACCGTGATTAGCAATTGACAATATATCTTAAACAAAATAAGCATTTGTTTGTAGACTTACTAGTTTAGAAGCTATGGAAGTACAACATTTAGCCGCTTCTAGTTGATTTTCCGACCAAGCGCATTAAAATTTAACCGAGGGTCTAATATAAACCCTTTAAATTTATTGAAACCGACAAACAAATATTTTTTGTTTTGCAAATACTAACATAACACAGAATACACAACTACTAAAAATTTGTTTATTTTTTATTCTGAGTGTATCGTAATTAAATGATTGACTTTAGATTGGCACATGACAGAAAGCTTTCCCTTATCAAAAACTTGATGTGAAAATGCAAATTATAACCAGAACTTGGTAAGATAATTAGCTGTCAATCGATCTAACAAAAATATATTTAACAGAAAAAAAGAGTCAAGCCAGTGGCGTAGATAGCTTTTTGATATGGGGGGGGATATGACTCAGAATAATATCCTGTTTTTTTGTAAGTTTTATTTTACACTGCGATAATAATCCGCGTTGCACAGTCGTGTACAGAAATTGGTCACATTTTTCACATTGATAAGTTGCATTATAAAAAAAGTCTCTTATCGAAGAAGAAATTCAAGCTTTCGAAATTTTTTTGCTAATCTATCAATGACTTCGTCTGCTGTGATTCCAATGTCACGATAGATAAATCAGACAATAATTCGAGTTATTATTGATGCATATTCGATAGTATCCAAACATTTAGATGGAACATGATGAACTCACTTCTTTTATCGTGTTCCTTTGAATTGTTTTTATCCGTTTCAAACTTGAGAATGTTCGTTCCGCAGTAGACGTAGATACTGGCAATGTAGCTAATATTCTTAGCAACATTTTGATATTTGGGAAATTCTCTTCTGGACAATCATCCAGCGCTTTCAACGAATTGTTAGGCTTGATGTCGCCTTCACGGATCAAATACTTCTTCCACATTTTCAACTCGATGAGAACAGCAGTTGGCCCAGAATCAAGAAGTTTTTGATAAAACTCGACAGTTTCTATAAATTTCTCAGCTGCTTTGTCGATTTCAGATAAATCATGCTTAAAGGCGCCGAAAACCCTTCTAATATTTTTTCGTGATCGATATATCTCTCGCCAAGATCCATGATGTAGAAGTCCAAAAATGGATTGAACACCGTGACACGGAAGAATTCTTCTGCACTCTGAACATCAGGATTCGCTCGATTTTTTTGTCTGCTCACTTTTCGTTTGTGTTTGATTTCAATGTCCAAAGTTTCAGCAATTTTCTTTGCAGTTTCGAAAATTCCAGGAAACGTATCTGCTTCTGCTCGAATCCTTTTCAGTTCATCGCGTAAATCCTTGGCGAGATCCATAGCTTGGACCAAGTCTAAATCAACGTTTTGAAATTCTCGACTCAGAGGCAAAGAAAGTTGGTAAATCACGTTGATAACCTGTAGACTGATCAAAAATTCGAAATCCATTGCATTTTTTAAATTTTTCGCGTCAGTTTCCGAGGTTCTCATTTCGTCAAGAATTTCGTAGACAAACGGAAATAATTCATGAAAATCGTCTACGGCTTCATATTTTGACACCCATCGAGTCAGATTCAATCTCTACACAGTTTTCACACTTGGAGTTTCATCAGATTGTTCAACAGTGTTCTCTAGAACAGCTCTTCTTTTAGGTGTGTGGAAGAAATTGTAAACAATTTCTATGGTGCTCAAGCAGTCTCAGATGGCAGGTACCTTGCTGGTGATAGATATAGCAAGATTCAAAGAATGTGCGGCACAGTGAACGTATAAAGCATGTGGCGCATAATTGTCACGTATAATTGCTTGAACGCCATTATATTGACCAGACATATTCCTCGCCCCGTCAAATCCTTGGCCGATCAAGAAAGTAATATCCAGTTCGAAATTTTGAAGATTTTCAACCATTAGCTTGGCAAGAACATTACCTATAAATATGAACATCGTACGATTATATACAAATTACAAATAATTCTCTAGAAAGTGCGTCTGCAGCGAAAAAAAACAAATTTCTGGAAGGATTAATATTATAATATGATTTTTACCTGTAGTGGAAGCTGTTGGGATAAACTTCACAAAATCTTCATGTTCAATACGCTGGCCATCGTTTTTCTTACTCACGTATCGAATGGAATTGGTAACTTGCTCAATAGTAGCTACATCTTGAGTTTCATCCATCAGAACAGACTAAACTTTCGCAGCTTTGATTGCAGCTATCAGTTTTTGAGTCAATATCTCATAACATGCATCGATAATTTCGTTTTGGGCTTGTATATTTGTCACGTTTCCCTGGACCTTCTAAATGATTGAGAAGAAGTGAATCCCCCTTGGCTCTATATTTCAATAAGGCTCTGAAATTCCCTTCATTTGGTCCGGTGAAATCATTTTGGATGACTGTTTTGCCACTATCACGGTGTCCACGCAAAGCCAACTCTTGCCGCCCGAGAACGATAATAGCTTTAATAACAGGAACTATGCTCTTTCTGTTTTTCGCTAATTGCTGCAACAAATTTTCAACAGATTGAATCAAATTTTCAACAGATTGGCTTTAATTTTTTGCAATACGCAGAAAATTATCGTTTGTTTTTTGACGGATAAACAAATTCGTGATAATGTCGATCTCAAGTTAGACAAAAAGTAACTTCAAAAATAAATTGGAGGTTTTCAGCGAGCAAATTAGGATTCCGAAGTAGCTCAGCTGGTTAGAGCACTCGACGCGAAATCGAGAGGTCCCGGGTTCGATTTCTGGCTCGGATGATAATTATGGTACACACCTCTTTTGCTTTCTTCCAATTATCGAATTTCACTTTCGCCAAATGACCTAAAGGTTGTGACCCTTTGCCACCGCTTACAGCAAATGCTACACACGGAACACAAAATGCACCATGATGCAATTCTGAGTAAGCAAGCCAGGAAAATTCATTAAATCATTTGTAACAAAATTTTAATTTCCGAGTTTCTAATTTTTGCAGAAATGGAAAAAAGTAATTTTTCGGCGGAACCCAAGAATTTGTTAATAAGTCCAGCCTCTGAGATTCACTAAGACTGATGCCAATAAAATTTCCGACGTCGTGTTTATTTACGTTCCGATAAGGCGGATGAGGGTTATGTTGTTTAACGTTTATGTTGCCTTCACTACATGAGCTTTGATCGCCCGTATTTTCACTACCCGATGCAGCATACCGAGGTTTTTTCACGGCTGTTGCGACAGATGATTGCGCTTCTTCATTGTCTTCAGTTTTTGGGGGTTTGCAAAATGGTTTTACAGGTACTAAAAATCGCTTCATTTTAATAGAATATAAACGAAATGCATACTCGAAACTGCTCGAAACTATTATATGCAGCTGATTCAGCGCCGCAGCACCTAGTAAACTGAGAGGCACTGTGACTGACTTAGGTATCACTTGGAGGTCGCATGATTGGTCGGTCCGTTAGAAGCGCTGGAGTTATCATATTTTCCATGAACCCTCCTGATGAACAACAAACCTGCAGGCAGACACCAAAACTGCGTAAATCCTGGGAAACGCAGCGACCGCCTGCAAGCTAAAAGATTCCAGGAAGAATTTGTCGGTTGACAAGAAGTCAACAGTATTGAACATAGCTCGGGCATTCGAAACTTTAATATGCTGTACTGCACAGTCATCGCGTAAAAATGTGTTTCTTTTTCTATTTTGAGATTATATAATCCTATAATTCTCAGACCCAAGGGGGGGGGGATTGATCCCCCTCATCCCCCCCCTATCTACGCTACTGAGTCAAACACACAGCTTACAAGCTTAAAATGCCTTAAAAGGTCGACGTCTCCGTGTGATGCGTGCTTAAATTAAAATATTAGGCAACTCGTTGTCCTCCACTTAAAAAGTATATACACACATAAAATTTAACAATAGCAGATATTTGGATATCCATAGCCATATGTATATTAGTAAAATTATTTACTCTTCTTGAACTCAGTGAGGAAGTTTATATCCAGCACCTTGGTTACACCTATAAAACGAGCACCGTTCCCTTGATAGCAAAATGTGTAGTATTGTGTTCGATGCAGAGGTGGTTTCTCCACCCAGTCACCTGAATGTGGCCTTTTTCGAGGATGTGCTTGAGACAGCCCTTCGAACTACAAGAGTGCAAATGCTGACCATTCATATTCGAATGGGCAGCAGCACTGGGGAAAACTACTGCAGTCAGATCTACCGAGCCAACGTCTCGTTCAAACGTCCCGATCATCCGGAGCAGCACATGGCATTTATTGTGAAGAGCGTTCCTCACCTAAATTCAGTGGAGTTCATTGAAGATCTAGAAGTGTATCTGAAAGAAAAGATCACTTACCACGAAGTTCTTCCCCGGCTAGAGCTCATGATGCAGTGCAAGCGTCGCTTTGGGCCCAAGTAAGTGATAATCAAGTAATAAAAAATAAAATGAAAAATGTCGCTCAGTGACTGGTTGCGATTTGAGGCTAAGTTTTTGTAGTTAAATTCTTTGCCCTTTTAAAATTATTTACCTTATAAATGTCTTTTGATGTGCTGAGCCCTAAATCTTACATTAAAATATTTTTAACGCTTGCGATTATATTATAATTTTTGGTATGGATCAGAGATCTGCAACGAGTATGATTGAGACAACACGATCAGCATCCCAAAAACTTGAGCAGTTCAACTCAACTCACTCCGCAGAATAATCATGCTCGTTGGCCAATTTTCTCGCTTCGGTTCGATTAACATGCTGATTTTTAGCTTCGTGGTCGAGTGCAGGAAATGGTCGTAGTCTAACTCGCAATCATCTCGAACAGATCGTGCTCGTTATGATTGAGAGTGAGATGCTAATGACTTAATTGTAAGTAAGACTTAAATACTCTAGTTGTTTGCGATCATCAAATAACATTTAATAAAATTAAAAGCGTAATTCTGAACTGCCAAATTATTAATAAAATAAAAAGAATTAAAAAAATGACGAAATAGAAAAGTTACAATTAAAAAAAACATTGTTTATATATTTTTATTGTTTTCGTGTGAGCTATATGATATAGTCGTCCTATTTTGATAAAATTTAAACCGTAATTCTGAAATATTCTATATGTCGAAGAACTAAAAAAAAATAGCAGTTATAATTTTTTTTTATTTTTTTTCCGATTGTTCCTTTGGGAGCTATATGCTATGATCGTCCGATCCGACTCGTGACGGACATGGCTAGATCGACTCTCCTAGTGATGCTGATCATGAATATATATACTTTATAGGGTCGGAAATGTCTCCTTCACTGCGTTGCAAACTTCTGACTGAAATTATAAAACCTTCTGCAAGGGTATAAAAAAGTTACACTGGTAGATAGATTTATTTTTTTTTATGAATCCATTTTTATACAAACTGTTATTACGATTACGATTTTCTACCGATTAAGCCGATGGCATAAAAAAAATACCTTACGAAAAACCAATCATGGAAACAAAAATACTTCTTCACAAACAGTCATGTATAATTTGATCGTTTGATGCCAAAAAAAGCGATTGAACTATACCAGATGTACCAATGATCGAGTAAACCCGAAAATGTATAACTCGTTTCAGATCTGTGGTATGGATCGAGCGGAAATGTGTTGGATAAACTTCAGCACAGCTGACTAAACTCTTAAAAATTACGCTTTTTTTTCAAATTTTTTTTCCCAAAATATTAAAAAATTAAAAATCAAGAAAATAAGCAAACTTCTTCTATAGTCGAAACTAGCTGGATTTCCATGGAAACAATCAAAATAATAATAAATATAACATTTCAGATTTTTAATTTTTTTTTTAGTTTTTGAGATATTGTAACGGTTTATTAACACAGAATGCTTTTATGCTTTTAACTTTATTAAAATCAGAATTCGATGTCATATAGCTGCCATAGGAACGATAGAATAATTGAACTGAAAATTAGAAAAGCTTTAATGCTTGTAAACTTATAAGCATATAAATCAAAATTTAGATGTTTTAAAGATTTAAATATTTTTTTTTAATTTTGCAGAAGTTGCAACAGTATATAAACTTAAGCTTGCCTAAAAATTTGGAATGTTGAAATTACGATTGTGACGACTTTTTTAACTCGTTAAGAGGTTAAAACTATTAATACGGCTGTCCCGTCGTTCTGAGTCATGTAAGACCTTAGATTTTATACTGTGTGTTTTCTTCATATCTATCAATAGACACAACAATTTTCAAAACAGAACTATTATTTTATAAGTTGATAAGTTCTCTGCCGTCCCTCTGCCGGCGTTCTGCCGTCTTTCTGCCGGTGCTCGGCCGGTGCTCGGTCGCTGTTCGGCCGCTGCTTGCGAGACACAAAACGGAAGAATTTTAAGCGGGGGTGCTGCACGCACTTAGCTTCTTGTGATGGTTTTGCAGCTCGTCAGATTGTTTTGTGGGGGCATATTTAGATTGGAATTTGTTATCTGAGTAATTATTGTTATTATTAATATTTATTATTAATTTAAACTAAACTTTCAATATTTTTTGTGTACCTGCAGACAAAATACAACTATTGGGAAAGTTTTAGGTAGTGAGCTTTAAAACTGAGAGACAAGTTTGCCAAGATATGGATGGACAAACAGACGGACATAGCTTAAGAATTTATATTCTCTATGGGATCGGCAATGAATTTATCTGACTGATTAAAGAGTAAGTTGTATGATTTCCAATTGAACATTAAAATGTTTGTAGCTCCGTTGTTTTTAAGATATTTGGTTACATCTTGCTTGCCTATATACATAGTACCTGACTTCATATATTTTTTCTTAAATTAATAATAGTTTTAAAATGTAATTTTTACTATTTTAAAAATATTTAATAATTTTTTAAAACATTTTTTTCAAGAAATTGGTGTTGCATACTTTTAAAAGCAAATGCATGCCCGCTTGCTGCTCTGAACTAATAAAAGTTGGCAATTATCGATAAAGAGCGTCTTCTAATCTCGAGGCGAGAGCCTTTACCTTTTTTAAATCAACAAACAAATATTTTTTATTTTGAAAATATTCACCACCACATTCTGACATAACACAGAACACACAACTACTAAACAAATTTTTTATTTTTTATTCTGAGTGTATCATAATTAAATAATTGACCTTAAATTGACACATGTCAGAAAGCTTTCCCTTATCAAAAACTTGATGTGGAAATGCAAATTCGAAATAATAAAATTAGCTGTCAATACAGCTAACAAAAATCTATTTAACAAAAAAAAAGAGTTAAACACGCAGACTGTAGACAGCAAATACTAATACAGGAAATATACAGTAAAAGAATTACTAGCTTAAAACGCTTTAAAAGGTCGACGTCTCCGCGAGATGCGTGCTTAAATTAAATTATTAGGCAACTCGTTGTCGTCCATTAAAAAGTATATAAACACATAAAGTAAATAATAGTTGACATTTGGATATCTATAGCCATATTATTAAAATTAATTGCGCTGGAATAGGAAGTTTATATCCAGCACCTTGGCTACACCTATAAAACGAGCACAGTTCCCTTGATACTTTTCACATGATAGCAAAATGTGTAGTATTGTGTTCGATGCAGAGGTGGTTTCTCCACCCAGTCACCTGAATGTGGCCTTTTTCGAGGATGTGCTTGAGACAGCCCTTCGAACTACAAGAGTGCAAATGCTGACCATTCATATTCGAATGGGCAGCAGCACTGGGGAAAACTACTGCAGTCAGATCTACCGAGCCAACGTCTCGTTCAAACGTCCCGATCATCCGGAGCAGCACATGGCATTTATTGTGAAGAGCGTTCCTCACCTAAATTCAGTGGAGTTCATTGAAGATCTAGAAGTGTATCTGAAAGAAAAGATCACTTACCACGAAGTTCTTCCCCGGCTAGAGCTCATGATGCAGTGCAAGCGTCGCTTTGGGCCCAAGTAAGTGATAATCAAGTAATAAAAAATAAAATGAAAAATGTCGCTCAGTGACTGGTTGCGATTTGAGGCTAAATTTTTGTAGTTAAATTCTTTGCCCTTTTAAAATTATTTACCTTATAAATGTCTTTTGATGTTCTGAGCCCTAAATCTTACATTAAAATATTTTTAACGCTTGCGATTATATTATAATTTTTGGTATGGATCAGAGATCTGCAACGAGTATGATTGAGACAACACGATCAGCATCCCAAAAACTTGAGCAGTTCAACTAAACTCACTCCGCAGAATAATCATGCACGTTGGCCAATTTTCTCGCTTCGATTCGATTAACATGCTGATTTTTAGCTTCGTGGTCGAGTGCAGGAAATGGTCGTAGTCTAGCTCGCAATCATCTCGAACAGATCGTGCTCGTTATGATTGAGAGTGAGATGCTAATGAGTTAATTGTAAGTAAGACTTAAATACTCGAGTTGTTTGCGATCAACAAATAAAATTTAAGAGGCCTTACCACTGTATGTTTGTATGTATTCTTGAAAACATTTAAATTATGATTAACTTGCGTATATGCTTAAAAACATTGAAGCTATGATGATTTACAGCTCAATTATTCGATAGTTCCTATGGCAACTATATGATATCGATTTCCGATTTTAATAAAATTAAAAGCGCAATTCTGTACTGTCAAACTATTAATATGTCAAAAAGAATTTTTAAAAAAATTACAAAATAGTTACATTTAAACAAATTTTAATTTTTTTTTTTTTTTTATTGTTTATTGACGGACAGACGGACGGACAGACGGATATGGCTAGATCGACTCTCCTACACTCATAGAAATTTCTTCATAAAATCTAGTAAAATCGCCTTTGAATTTTCGCCAAAGGCGAGTCGCCTTCATTTGGAGAAAATTTCTTTCTTAAATTAATGGTGATTCCTTTCTTCAAACAAGTGATGCTGATCAAGATACTCTGCAAGAGTATAAAAGTTGAATCCATTACTATATCTCGAGGAACTAAACAACAAATTAAAAAACAGCAAAGTTAAAATATTAAAAAAAAAATTTTTCGATTGCTATGGGAGCTTTATGAAATTGTCGTCCTATTTGCTGGTTTAGACTTACATATCTACTACCTGCAATAGAAAGACAACTTTTGGGAAAGTTTCATGCAGATAGCTTTAAAACTGAGAGACTAGTTTGCGTAGAAACGGACGGACAGACGGACATGGCCAGAACGACTCTCCTAGTGATGCTGATCAAGAATATATATACTTTATAGGGTCGGAAATGTCTCCTTCACATGTTGCAAACTTTTGACTAAAATTAGTATACCCTCAATACGCAAGGGTATAATAAAACTGTAATTCTTAAATAATAAAACATTAATATACCTCGAAAAATATTCAAAAAAAGTTAAAAACTAAATAATATAAATCAATTTTTCGATTTTCCCGTGGGAGCTGTATGTATAGTCCTCAGTTTTTAATAAAACTAACACCGAGATGTTGAATTACTTAACCAATACTATATTTTCAAAATTTTAAAATAAAACTAAAACAGCGAAGCTATATTTTTTCCGATTGTACCTATGTAAACAATGTGATGTAGTCGACCAATCCGGCTCGCTCCGACTTATAAGCTACCTATAATAGACAGACAACTTTTTTGAAAGTTTCATTTAGCCTAAGCACTGAGGGACTAGTTTGACTCTCACTTCTATTACATCAGAATTACTGTCCTACGACCATCAAAAAGTCAGCGGAAGATCGACGTAGCTGCAGAAGTTCGTCTTGAAGAAGTTTGCTATCTTTCTTGTTGTAAAATTAAAAATGTATATGTGAAATCGTAAGAAACATCTATTTCTCTAGTTAAATTTATGAATACACCACTATGTTGAATACAGTTTGAAGAGTTTATTACTATTTTCTATTCATTTCTTCATTCTCATAGAGACATCTTAATTATGTAGTCGTCCAATTTTACAACTTAATGATATAGTCGTCCGATTTTAATAAAATCAAAACATGCCAGATCGACTCTTAGAAACATGTGTATAAATCCGATAATAAAAGAGCAGTTCAATAGAGACATTGGCGACGAGGATAAATAAAAAAAAAATTTGTATACTAAGAGATTATTATCTTAATATAAGAGTTGAGCAGTTGAAAATGTTTAGACCAATTTGGCAAGTATTATTCCATAAATCGAAGAAATGGAAAACCAAAACAAGATGGAAACGGTAGCTCCAAATAAACACACAAACGAAGTGAGTGCATGCGAACTCCGTTTTCAAATATGCAGTGACGTCATAATACTATATAGGTGCCAATATCTTCTGAAATAGTGTTTCGATTTTGAAATTTTTTTGTTGTGTCGATTGATGTGGAGTTTATATTATGGACGTCATAAATATACATTGACTAAAAACATCTGCCATACCTCAGAATAATTACGCAATTTGTGGGAGTGGCAATGCTTCGAATTAAACTTTCGCTGCATTTTAGAATCTGCATGTTAAGTCGACTCTGATATTGATCCTGATCAAAATTATATATACTTTATATGGTCGGAAACTCTTCCTTTTACCTGTTACATGCTTTTCAACGAATACAACATACCCTTTTTCTCTACGAGTAATGTGGATTCTTATATGCATGCATTTTAAAAAGGTGTACCAAAATTAATGATGTATCGTTTCTTATGTAAAACTAAGTCAGGACGCCGCGCTGTTTGGGTAACACGATCAGAAAAATTACTGTAACCTAGTGATAAAATATTACGAATTTTCATTACTTCCTATTGTTAAACAGTTTGAGCTTATAACTTGTTTGGTTAAAATTGGAAAGCATGTGCCCGTATCGGGCGATGGGGAACACGTCTAAGGTTCAACGTCTATAAGTTCAACGTCAAATAGAAGAAAGGAAAAACAAAAATTTTGTGAAGACTCTTTAAGCAAGTTAATATTAAACTAGGCTCTAATAACGAAACTGAAAATTATATTCGGTGGATTATCAATCAATAAGAGTCAAAGGCGCTGAAAAACGTCGAAATTTGTGAAGCGACAATGCATGATCGAAAGTTCAAACTTGTAAGAGACGCTCTAAATAACGGAATATTGTAGCTTCGTTTTGAAATAAATTTGCGCTGCGTATGAATTACTAAAATCTTCGTGTCAAATACCCAATCTCTTACAGTTTCGGAGATCTCGACATTCATACAGACGGCTATTGATCCTGATCAAGAATATACATACTCTATGGGAGCTGTATGACAAAGTAGTTCGATCCGACTCGATCCAACTCATATACTTACAGCAATAAAAACGGACGGACGGACGTACGGACAGACGTGCAGACAGACGGACAGTCTGACATAGCTAGTTCAACTCTCCTAGTTTGTTTTCTAGGGTCAGAGACTTCTCCTCCACTAAATAAAATTATAGTACCCTAATACACTCTGCAAGGGTATAAAAAATACTTACAAACATTTTTAGAACTTAAATCCCTTATTCTTAAGATAAATAAAATCTTTACCTAGGTAAGCTAAAGGCGAACAAAAATACCTTTTTACGTGAATAAATACAAAACGGAGCAGAGGTTACCATACAGGACACAAAGTCGATCATATTTAACGTGGAAAATAAAATAAAAAATGTATTGTAAAGCAATATTACAATAATTGCCTCTGCAAGGGTGTATAAATGCTTAAATAATTTTCCTTTTTAAAAATATGTTTTTTTTAAATTAACCAATATAAAATTTCTATATATATTAAAATTTGGTTGCCTTGCAGGGAATATTATAATTTCAGTCAATAGTTGTAAAGCAGTGAAGGAGCTGTTAGTGACCCAATAAAGTGTTTATATTATTCGTCAGCACCATCTGCCTTCCGTTCTAGCCCATCGAATACAAGTTGACCTATCGGTTTCAAATTAACACTAAATCTTCTTGAGTGGGTCCTACCTACAATGAACTACGAACTTTTGAATTGGTTAAAATTTAAAAAGTCATTTTTTCACCCCAAAAATGTTTTTTTTAACTTACGCCAATTTGTTAATACTCAAAATTTTTAAAAGATCGTAGGTCATTGTAGGGATAATACATTTAACTATAATCATTTTGTTAAATTTTTTTCGATTTAGCCACTCATTTGACCGAAATCATGTCAGCAGTTGGTGTACTTTTTTTTGGAGCCTTGCTAAACATCCCATAGTCCCGTTACTTCTTAAAATATTTGTAAAAACAAAAATCTTAAAAAACGTTGAAAACTCACCTTTGTATGTGCAAAAAATTTCAAAACTTTATATTTATTACTTTCTTTAAAAAAATCTAAATATTTACAATTTTTTTTGCTATACCAGTGCATAGCACCTTAAGCTGTCTTGATGAAACTTTCCCAACAGTCGTATTTGAATTGCATGTAGTATATAAGTTTAACGTTACATGTTTTATTTTGCGAAAAACAATACTTTTAAAAGAACAATCGACAAATTTATCGGAAAATCATCCTTATTATTGTATTAAAGCATAAACGCATAAATACACATATACAATAAAATATTACATTTTTGTTACAACTGTGTTTTTATTGCTTTCTTTATAGTTAGTATTAAGTACATTCACGAAAATATAATTTTAAAAACTTTAAGACAAGAGACGCTTTCCTTTGATTTGAAGTCGCAAAATCTTCGTACTGATAGCAATACTTTTTACATAAAATTACATTACCAAAGAAAGTTAACTTGAAAAGTTAAATAAAAGTCTATCCATTACATTCATTTTCTGAAAAATTGATAACAAATATAGACTTATTTAAAAAAATACAAATTCAAACATTATTTTTCTTACAGAGGTAATAATTTTTGCTATCCCATGTTTCTTATTGTAAATTATTTAAGTACTTAAGGGGATTTTATTACATTTTCACAGACTTTTCCAGTGCATCAAGCGACCGGAGAGCACCCTTGTGTTTGAAGATCTGAGCCAAATGGACTTTGTGATGGCCTCACGGGAGATAGGTTTGGACGAGGAACACTGTCTGCTGGTCATGGAGCGCTTGGCGGAATTCCACGCCACTTCGATGGTGCTGGCAGTGCTGGTGAGTTAATCGAAACTGAGAACAAACTTGAGTCCAACCAGTTCTGAATGTTTAGGATCCGCACATCTTTGACGCCTATGCCGACGGCATGCTCTCGCCAAGGGGACTCGCAAAGGACGACGGCATGCTTATGCGCTTCTTCTCGGGCAATGGCAAGGAACTGCACAACCTGGTGAGCTCGTGGCCCGGGTTCGAGCGCATCGCAGAGAAGATCGAAAAATACCTGCAAAACCAGAGGTGTAATCTGGTACGCAGCCAAGCGCCTCAGGATAATGAGGTTAAGGTTCTCAACCACGGTGACCTGTGGGTAAACAACATGCTATTTAAGTACGACACAGCACATCGGCCGCAGGACCTTATCCTCATCGACTTTCAGCTTAGTGTGTGGGGCAGTCCGGGCATCGACCTCAACTATTTCTTCTATACCAGCCTCACCCTGGACGTACTGCGTCACCGGCGGCCCCAGCTGCTGCGATGCTACCACGCTAGGCTGGCTAAAACACTGCTCAATCTTGACTTGGGGGTCCCCGTGCCCAGCTACGAGCAGATCCAAAATGAGGTTCACCGTCGCGAGGCCTATGGCTTCTTCGCCAGCTACGGCATCTTTCCAACAGTCAGCCAGGACAAGGCCCAGACCGCCGATAACAACCTGGAGAACTTCAAGGACGAAGACTTCGCCAAGCATAAAGTACGTCAGATGTTCGAGTCTCGTCGGTTGGCAGAGACACTGCGCTACTCGCTGCCGCACTTCGAACGCGCCGGCGTTTTGGATTGAGTTTCGTGTGTTTTAAAAAATACATGCATTATCAAAAATGTATGCACAATTTATTAATTTGGATGTTAAGCAATTTAAGGTGGTTTGCTAAAAAATAAAACATATTTGTACTTCTATTGATCTGTTTTTAAGCCAAAGATAAATCCGGGGAAAAATTGCGAGCTTCCCGCTGGATTCAACAGTTTTATACATACTTACAAATTTATTAATTTAAAGAATTTAGATCCCAAAAGGAAGATTCTCTTCACGGCATTTAAATCTGCAGTTCACGCTTGCAAAAACAGTCAACATCTATGTTGTGTAGTAATCGAAGTGTCTTGTGATCAGAAGACAATTTAGTTAGCTTGCAAAGGCTGGGACTTTCAATTTCTATGTTTAATTTTTTGAAAAAATATTGTATCCTTGTGGGAGCTTTAAAAGGGAAAGCACACAATTATTCCTCCCAGCGGCAAAGCAGCATACAAACAACAATTTTGGAAGATTTAATACCATAGCTAGAAAGATTTTTAAGGCTTATCAAAATAAAGTGCTGAGCTACGCTATTTTAAATAACTAAAAACTTAAATTAAATTAAAGTTCTCAAAAGGAAAAATAAAAAGTTGTCTGCAAACTGGATCCAAAAAGAGAGAAAGAAGTTTATATATAATCTTTGTTAAAAGTGTGTCTGGAAATACAGATAAAGGGAGGTTTTATCTATGGACTAACACAACGACGCCGCGTCAGCTTGGACAAATTTTGGAACAGGTTATTAGGGTCCTTCATGGACCTGCGAGGTTTTTGAGCTGAGTTGCTAGCGCTGAAACGCTAATCCTATGGATTAGGACAGGTAAAACTTTAGTTTACCTAGGTAAAGTAATATGTAGTTACAAAAGAATGTAACTAGGTAATGTAAAAGGTATGCAATTTTTGCCTTACCTTGGTAAAGGTAAAAGGTATGCAATTTTTGCTTACCTTGGTAAAGGTAAAAGGTAAAAAATACAATTTCAACATTTTTAAATATTTTAATTAAGGTCAGGCTTAGGTTAGGTTAGGTTACATATGGCTGGGATGAAGTTCCACTCCCACCTAGGCCGCAAGGGCCCTTTGAGATGCCATGTGTTCCCAATTAAAGGTAGGTCCCTAAGCTCGTTGAGGAAGCGACAGTTCGAACTTGCTGGTCAATTAACGTCCTATTGCTTTCTTGCAAGCGAACACAGCTATGGCCGCTTTACGAGATCGACAATGTTTTCTGTCCAGAGCAGTTTCCTGTCCAGTATTAGGCCGAGGTAATTGGCTTTTTCGCTGAAGGTTAGGCTACTACGGTGTAGCCTGGGTGGGGTGAGGTACCTTAAACTTCCTGGTGAATAGTACCAGTTCTGTTTTACTTGGGTTGATCCCTAGTCCACACCCCCGTGCAGAGTTGCAGAGTGTTTCAGGATATTTGCCTTGAATTAGAACACGTCGTCCGCATATGCGATCTTAAAGCTCCCTCTTTCTAGAAGTTGTAGTAGAGGGTCTTGACGAGTGTTGTAGCGAGAGCAAATCCCATAGTAGAGGTCACCACTCTGCTGGTAAGCATTGAGTGTGTGATTTTCACCCGGGTTGGTTCAACTTCAAGCCTAGTCAGTGCTCGGATGATTGCTTCTCGGGTGATGTTGTTGAAAGCTCCTTCTATGTCTAGAAAGGCCGCCAAGGTGTATTTCTTATGTTGGAATCCTTTTTCAATTTTGAAGACCAGTGCATGGAGTGCGGTTTTAGACGATTTGCCCTTTCGGTAGGCATGTTGTGCGTTTAAGAAAAGGTTCGGGTATACTATGGTTCTTATATGGGTGTCTACCAGCCTCTTCAGGGTTTTGAGTAGGAATGGGGATAGACTTATTGTTCTGAAGTCTTAGGGGATGTGTGTGACGGTTTCCCAGCTTTTGGGATGAAGATGGCATTAACGTCGAGTCACCTTTAAGGTATATTTTGCAGAAGTTGGCAGATATAGAAGTTAGCTGTTACCCATTGCATAATAATATGAAGGGTATTTTGCAGTTGTGCTGGGAAAATACCATCTGGTCCTGGGGACTTAAAGGGCTTGAAAGTGCTTATAGCCCATTTTATGCGCTCTGCGCTTAATAAAGGGGAAGCGAGTGTCTAGAAGCAGCTCTAGAGTTACTGGTTGGTTTCTGCCCACTGATTTGTAGGTTTTTTGAAATGTAGGATCTTCCTAAGCCGAGCTGATTCGGTAGTAGACTCTTTGCTACTACAGAAACAGGCCCATTTTTTTCCGTTTGGCTATACTTATTTCATTTTGGTTTATGGGTGTATTTGACCTTCCGACTGGGGCGGGCTTTTTTCAAAAGCTTCGCCGCAGGTGTCTGTGAGGATGTCGACCATCTTCTCTAGTTCTTCCCGGGTGTTGGGAGTGAAAGGAGATAGTGTCTCTAGGTTATCTAGATTGGTTTTCCTAAGATTGGTTATATTCGTAGGGTTTGGACATACTATGTCTATGGTGAACTCTAAGTAACGGTGATCGCAGAAGAAGTGGTCACCCCAACCCTCCAGTCCCCGATTTGGTCAATCAAGGTCTCGTACGATAGGGTGATATCCACACTTCCCTTGACGATAATTCTATTGCGCCAGTCTCTAGGCGCTTAGGAGAGTGATGCAAGTTTGTTTGCAGGACTTGTATCACGTGGAGTTTTGGTGGTTGGCTGTTCGGCGTATATCTGCTCTGGGACGTCCGAAAGTCTGCTCTAGGTGTCGGCTAGGGTGTGCAGACATTTGAGGTTCTATGCAGTGTGTGTTGAGTAGGAGCACGTCGTTCAATGTGTTCTTATCGCTCTTTTCAGTTTTTACCACTTTCCATCCATCAGTGGGTAACATCGGCTTGAAGGGGGTAAAAATCTTGAGTGCCTCCTCGGGATCGGAGGGTTCAGCAGGGATCCACGCGGGACGGAATGTCGCCAATAATGGCGATCGCAGCCTTATACAGGTCGCCGATCGTTCGTCCTCGCAGGTGATAAGAAACATTGGCTTCTTTTTTTGAGATATATTAATCATAAGTCTAATTGGTTTTTGTTTCTGAGATACTGAGATTTATTAATTTATGTACATGTTGGATTCTTTTGTATTTGTGTAATAAGGTCTTTTATAATTTACAATTTTCAAAATTTTGTTCCTCCCTTGACTTAAGAACTGAAATTGACGTGTAAAATTCTTCGGAATCATTGGTCAAAGCACTATCCTTTCGGAAGTCAAGTTAATAATAACTGCAAACAGCTTGTTTTTGTCTTTTTTTGTAAGCGCCAGCTTTAAGGGCTTCTGATAGCGCTTTGCAAAATTCTAAAATTCTAATTCTGGAAAATGGTATTTTTCAATTTTACTCTCTTTGAAAGTTCTCTGAAGTCAAAAAGAGAGAATCATATGGCGACACAAATCCAATAAGATAGAGGGAGAAGGACAGTTACGAAATTCGAACTCCCAAATTCTAAACGTGTTTTTCGGGTATTTGACTTTAATGTGAGAAGACATCGGTAGTGCGTTTTACAAGTGGAGTGCAAGAAAAGGTGAGTAGTGTTTTTAAACTATTCGAATAAGTGAAATGGTAGTGGATGATAAGTTATGATTGTAGCTATCCCAGACACACTCTATCCCAGACACACACGTTTCCGAAATGTCTGGAACGCAATGGGGCTTTTGTCATAGACACACTCACCCATATTCGGTCACCTATGCATTATTTTTGCCGGCCGGCATAGACACTTACACACTATAAATATTTAAGGTTTAAAGTTTAAAATCGACTTTTAGTTAATCATCAAGACAAGAAAACAAGCACTAATTCCATTTTACCTTAGTATCAGCAGGAACCGCAATACGATTCAGCCACAACAAATTTAATGTATATTTTTAGTTAGTTTTAAAACAGAATTACATAGTTTTAAAACAAATGTACATTCTAGCAAGAGAATATTTTAACAATTTTGTTAACATTCTCGCTTTTGCTGCTACATTTATTTTCAATAAAATATTAAATATACAATAATAACAATTTGTTTTTCCGTAATATCAAATATGCAACAATAAAGTTTTGATATTAAAATATGAAATTTACAACAGCATCGGTTCTACATTTAAATGTCAACAAAATTTTTTATTATCGAAACGTATTATATATATATCGAATATATCAAAGTGATACGTTAAGCATCACGCATAAAATAATACGAAATTTCATTGGAATGAGTATCATATCTTATCAATTTTTTTTCTGTGTTCATATAGTTTTATAGTTTTAATGATCTTTTACTTCTAAAATACGGCTAGTGCTGTGATGAAAAGAGTTCTAAGTGGTTGCACAAGGGGCTATCAGTTAAAGGGCAAATGCTTTAAACTTCGTCTGCTGCAACTGTTGATCCGCTCACATAATGCTCTTTTTGCTGTTATTAAAATTGTAAAAGATTGTAGGAGAATAACCCACCCTTGAATGTTCATAGAATTATGTCCATATGTATAAATTTATGCATATAATGGGCCAATTTCATTACAACATTAAAACATTCATAGCTTGAAACAACACGATTCCCCCCAATTTTTTTCAGCCAATGCACCTTAGGATTATTTTAACTTGAGGAAAATAATTTTCTCGCGGAAAAATGCATTTGCATAGACTAGCACATGTGCGATCAAACATTCAATCTAATAAGCATACATAGAACCACGGGTGCGCTGTATGGACTGGATGGTACTACTAGTCCCAATGTTAGTAGCTCATTTACTTGCTCATTGATTATCGGCTGCTGTTTCGGGTTTCGTGGATAGTATCGCTGTTTTATTGGTTTCTCATCCGCCATACAAATTGTATGTTTCCTAAAATTACTGTTCCCCTTCATCCCCTCGAATACATTCCTTTGTGTCTCCAGGAATCTTCGTATTTCCTGCTCGGTCGGTTCCTTCTCCTGCGTGGTCTGCTCCATTTCCTCTTCCTGTGGTATCTCCTCCGCTTTCGTGATGTCCAATTCCAGGTTGCTGCATAGGAGTCTTGTCTGCGCCTTTGCTAGGAAGTCCGTTCCCAGTAGCATTTCTTCTGCGACCTGGCTTAGAATTTGGAAATTTAGCTTGAATTTTTCCCCTCCGACTTCTGTTTCGTCCCATTCCCCATCGTTACATCCGTTAGTATTTTCCTCCATCTCCCTTGTTCCCTGAACGCATGGTACTTGCTTATCACGCTTCGTGACGCTCCCGTATCCACTACTCCCTTTGCTGTCCTTCCTCCGATTCCTACTACGGCCAATAATTGGAATCCGTCGTAACTTAGTTTTCCTTCTGTTACTGGCATTTGCTTCTGGTCCTAACCCGCCAGCGTTACTTTCTCAGGCATCTGGCGTTTCCCGACCTTGATCTACTGCAGTCTGTTGTCCCGTTTCTTTCACACATCCAACAGAAGAGCCTTGGTGGGTTCAGGCATGTTCTTGCCGTATGCCGTGTTCTCTTGCATATTTCTATTTTAGAATTTTCGTCAGTGTGTTGAATCCTGAGCTTTATTTTGCTCCTGCAGTTCTAATATATCCGGTCTGTATTGTAATATTTCAATAGCTCCTCCTTTAATTCCTCCCAGGTTCTTATTTGGCTAGGTTTCGTGTTCCACCAGTCCACTGCGACTCCCTCCAGGATAAACGGCATTGTTTGTACAAGTGCACCATTCCTCCATTTTACTCAGGTATTCCAACTGGTTGGTTGTTTCCTAGTAGCGAACCAACAGCTTCGAACCCTGTCCAGCTTTTCTAGCTTCACCTTTTTTTTTCATTTTGTCCGGAATCTCTGACTTTGGTGCGTTAGTCTTTGGTACTTGTGTCTACTCCTTTCTGTGTTTCTCCGCTAACTCCACCAATCTCCCTTTAACTGCTTTTGTGTGTTCAGCGCTCCTTGTGTATGCCAATAATCTCTGTCTTAATTGCACTGATCTCCCTTTCGCTCCCACACCGAATTCGTTTGCGTACTCTTCAAGTTCTAGCTTTGTCGCAATGTATACCCAGCTCGACTACTCTACATTTATTTGTCACATGTGGTTGATGTAAGTGAAGCCAACCCGGTCCCAAAGTATTAAACGTAAGAGCTTCGGTATTTGCTTATATTTAGGTAGGTATAAGGTCACGGGGCGTCTCTGGACGCGGTCGGGTGACGAGGGGCGGTTTCCTTCGTTGTCGGGCAACGGGCGCAACCTGTTTTGATTTGGAGGCCACTATGGGTCTGCTAGGTTATGAGAGGGATTAGAGGCCACTACGGGTCTGCAAGGCTATGAGCCGGTTTAGGGGCCACTATGAGTCTGCTAGGTTATGAGACGTACTTCGCCCTCTGTTTGTCGGCTGCGGACGGTCTTAGATCGGCTCTGGAGTGCCGAAGATCAGCTCGGGGATCCGAGGGAGGATCGATTGGCCACGAAGTGACGGATGACCCTTGGGTAAGGAGGGAGGGAGGAACAGTGGTCACGAAGTGACGGTTGACCCGTGACGACAGGAGGTGGTAAAGGAGATGTTGCTTATTATAATGTATTTGGACCCGGAACAAGACCTGGTCCCCAAAATGACTCCGCAGTGGACTCCCAGATAAGTGCTAACCTCATCCGATTGCTGTTGGTCGCAGAGTGAAATCTAGTGTGGCCGCGCGTCCATAAAACCAAGCCAGTGTGAGCTACGGTTCCCTATAATACAAAGAAGAACCGACCAGAAGATGAAAGATTCGTTTATTCATCGGAAAACTCCCCAACTGAGCACCGATTGTCATCGCTGAAGTTGCCTAAACTCGACAGAAAGTACGGTGATTATAAAGTTTATTACTGCCGCACGGAGTGTCGTGGCTCCCTTTCATGTGTATGAAATCAGTTATCCAAAGCCATTAAAGCAGTTTTAGGAGAGCTACGAAAAATGGTTTTGATTTTCTTAGGGCATATTTCGGTTTACTTTGGATACCGTATCTGTGCTGCGTGAATCGTTTTTGTCATTATGTTTTATCCAAGGTTGAAGCTCTGTCAAAAAGCCTAAGGAAAGACCCACACAGATTAGGAGTCTAATCTGTATAAAATGTTCTGCTGCTGAACACGCTCTTGTTCATTGTCCATCATTTGTTTTGTTAGACTGGCAAGATAAATTAAATTTCATTAAGCAATTCGAACTCTGCACAAATTGTTTGCACACCGGCCATTTGGCGAGCAGATGCCCAAGTAGAACTGATCATCCCTAGCAACCACTGATGGTTGCAAATAAACCTCATCAAGAGTAGGAACCCGCACATGCTGTTTCAATGCTTTCCAATGGCAATAGTCCTGGCTATGGACAAGTTTGGAACATTTTTTCATACAACCCGAGCTTGGCATGACTCAGAATCTAAAATATATTGAATTTCTAAGGAGTAGGCAAAAGCTTAAATTCGAAAGTCAAAAGTATGAAATTTTTGGGCCACCCTGTAAATAATGTGGCAAGTAAAGCATTTATTGAACGATATTTTTTATGAAGATTTATGTTTTGGAGGAGTTATAAATAAAAAGAAAGTTTGACTTTTTAAACATCAATTAAGTCGGTAGAAATTTGGGTGAAAGTAAAAAATTTAAAATTTAGTAAACTGGAGTTTGACACACCGGATGGAAAAAATTCACAAAATTTTTATTTTGTACATTTATGTAAATAAATTCATAGGCTACTTTCGAAATGAGACATGAAAATGTAGTCTTGTAAATTTTTTAGTCTTGTAAATTTTTTTCGTCTTGTAAATTTTATGTCACGTTTTTTTTATTGTATTATGCAGCTAAAGGCTCAACAAGTTTCTAAGCCCCGCTAGTTTAGGAACCACTTCTGATTGTAGTAATGAGGTACATGACAACTAACAGTTGGAAATTCTCAATTTAAAAAGATATCATACACGAATGTCATACACGACACCTCTGCAAGAGGTAAAAACTAGTGCAGATCTCGAGCCTTCAACACCCAAAAGATGAGAATGAAATATCTAAATGAATAAAAGGTTTTCTAATATTTTCTAATCTACTTCTTAATAAATATAAGGTTTTATAATATAATTTTGATTGAATGGCTTATATTCTTATATAGAAGGTGCCGATTAAGAAATATTGTATTTATTTATAAGTTAACAGGCTTGGAATACTTTCGGCTAGTCAAGTAGAGAACAACTCCAAGATATCCATTTTACTTAAGGAAAATAGCCTCAATATTCCTAAACTTAAATTTTCTTTATTCGCCGACAGTACTACTGCATGAATGGACTTTGTTGCTTATAAACCAAGCTCGCGCAAATCGACTTAAAGTGATAATCATTTCCTAACTTTGATTCCGTCTAAGATTACCCCATTGCTCTATGGACTAACCAAAGAGTTTTTTGAACTTGATGTTAGTTTTCATAGATGAAAATCTGCAGCAAGTTTATTTTTTTATTTATAAAAATTCAACTTCAGTGTTGTTATAATTGCACAACATGTTTCGTATTTGTATTAAAATCACCAAGCAAAATACACAATAAAATAATCGTAAAAAACTCAACATAATCTGCGTTCGTACAAAGCTTCTTACTTAGATTCCGTCTTAGTTGAACCCATTGAACAGTCCAGGGACAAACTAGAGTCATTTACACTAGATATAAACTTAATGGTTACTCATTCATCGTTTGTTGAACTGCAGCAAGAAGTTCCCAAACCAAAAATACGCTTACATAGCTTAGTAAACTAAAAAACTTTACGCTTATCAGTGTGCATTTGGACCAGATTAGCTCCAGACATCGGCAGAGTAGCGCTTCTGAGCCTCCATCTTCTTGATATACTGCACGGCGTCAGCTTCGCTCATGTTACCCTTGGTGGACAGAATTTTCACTAAAATGTTTCTAACGTCTACTGCCATGTTTTTCGCATCACTGAATAATAAGAATAGTAAATGAAGTGTATGATAATGGCAATTTAGTCATAGAAAAATTTACCCGCATATGTAGAAGTGTCCTTTGCTCTCACCAATTACGTTCCATATTAGATCTGCGTCCTGTTCAAGCAGGTTCTGTACATAGATTTTCTTCGCCTGGTCACGGGAAAAAGCGGCCTTCAGGTTAAGCGTGCCCTTTGCAACCCACCCCTCTAACTCTGTTTCGTAGATGTAGTCCTCGTCGCGCTTACGGCAACCGAAGTAAAGGATAGTCTCACCCACGGTCTTGCCCTCGTCGCGCAGGAACTGTCGCTCTTGAATAAAACCACGGAAAGGCGCCAGACCAGTGCCCGGTCCGACCATTATTATAGGTGTCTCCGGCTTTGTAGGCAGTCGGAACTGAGATTTGCGAATAAACACCGGCACCTTAACTTCCTCGCCGCTGTGAGGTTGCTTGTTCTTCAGGTAAGTCGTGGCTACGCCTTTGTTAATGCGTCCCGTGGGAGTCTTGTAGTTCACGAGCACGGCAGTCACGTGTACGTCAGTAGGGTGCAGCTTAGCAGACGATGAAATGGAATAATATCGTGGCTGTAAGCGGGGCAGCAACTCGCAAATGTGGTCGATAGGAGGACGACAGGATTTAATGTCTTCCAGTATATGAACCACATTGCGACAGGCGTCTTGAATCCAGCTCTGGTACTTTTCCTTTCCTGTAACACGTAGGACACAACAAAGAAATTAAAACAAAAATATTTTTATATATATATATTTAAATATATGTATATATATATATTTAGCCAACACTTAAAAAATTTAAAAATAATAAGACAGCACAGTTAAGTTATTGCATCAACACCGTGACGTATCGCAGTTTTTTAATAATTACGACGGTCCCTCGATTTCGTCACGCATTTTACCAAATGGACTTGATCCATCGAGGATAATACTTAAGACGGCGCTCACCGCCAAAAAATTATCTAATAGACCGCTGTTTTTAATGAATCGTGGCTGTCCATATTTCTCCTGATATCAAACTTTAAAGTTGTGTGTTTTTTTTTCAAAAGTAGTATTTTAATGAAATCTTCAAAAATCATATAGGCTTTATAAATTTATTAAATTGTTTAAAAATATATGGTATTAACTTAAACTTAATTTAAAGTAACTTGAGACGGCTTAAAGTTCATTGGTAGACCAAAAAATTATTCTATTATGTAAATGAAACGCAAATTTTTATGATTATTTGCGGCGACATCTGTAATAATATTTTTTTTAATTTTTAAAAAATTTAAGAAAAGGAGAAAAAAAAACTTTACTTTTTAATGGTTTTTTACGTTAAATTTAATTACATATTATTACACAACTTTTAAAAAATGTAAGAAAAAATTTTCAAAGAAAAAAAATTAAAATTAAGCCGGTGACCGACCGTGAATCTGCGGAGACGCCTTGAAAAAAATTTGTTTTTCGGTGCACATCATGTCTCGTGTATTTTTTGTATTCATTTTTCAGATTGTTCCTAAGGGAGCTTTATGCTATTTGGGAGCTTTATGCTATAATCCGATCTGGATCGTTCCGACTTATGTACTACCTGCAACAGGAAGACAACTTTGGGGAAAGTTTCGTGCAGACTAATTTGCGTAGAAACGGACGGACGGAGAGACGGACATGGCTAGATCAACTCTCCTAGTGATGCTTATCAAGAATATATACTTTATAGGATTGGAAATGTCTCCTTTACTGCGTTGCAAACTTCTGACTGAAATTATAAAACCCTCCGAAAGGGGATAAAATTGAAAAAAAAAAGATGTAATGTTGAAATTTTCAAAAGGATCGGTTCAGTAGATTTTGAGTTATAATGTTTACGAACTTCAAAAAGACGATTTCGGGAAAATCGATTTATAGATTTTAATCGGATTGACTTGAAAATTGTACAGAATATCTCAACATGTTGTCAATTCAGAAACAAAATTAAAAAAAAAAAATTTTAAAAATACAACAAAATATTATTAAAAAAAAGAAAAAAAAAGTTTAAAAAAATCGACTACAATAAAAACGGTAAAGCACGGTGGATGAGGTGCAAACCTCTGAAACTCCGAATTTATTAATGGTATAATGGACCACAAAATATATGTACATTGATAGGATACAATGTACAAGGTATTAAACAAAGCGCAGATAACCTTTCAACAAGACATTGACCCAAAACACACGGCCTTAAATACTCGCTAGTGGTTGCTGTTCAATGTTCCTCAGTTGAGGAGACCCAAGGGGTCTTGATATTTGAAATAAACTCGATTTGATAGCAGCGTTACAAGAGGAGTGGGAGATAATGGGTCAACCTTATTTACAAACTTAAGTGTCAACCATGCCTAGACAACTTAATAAGGTCATAAAAATGAAATGATTAGGAGTTCCACAAGCCCAAAAAGGTTTTGGTGGTAAGCAGCTCAAGGGGAAAACACGGCAACCACCATCAAGCGAACAACAGAGTTAATCCACCTAACCCAAGTAGCTTTCCTATACCGCCACAAGGTAATATAGTGTCCGGACTAACGGCCCAAGTTGGCATTGCAGAAACTTAATCTGCACTACCCAAACCCCTTCAAGTGGCTCCCCTAAAGAAACAAATGTTTGGTTCTCTGCATTCCCCTGATTTGACATCTTCTGATGCGCTGTTTTACATACAAGACAGAAGTGAAGCCGATTACGTTAACGTAAAGGTAACAAAATTTGACTTTTCTAAAGCTAGGGATATTTCATCTTTCAATTACGAAATAATAGAAATAATAAGGTTTTTGTGTTCACATTTTAGCGATATTTTTGAAAACCTAGCATGGATTTACTCTAATAGATTATAGATTACTCCAAGAACTCGCTTTGGGAGTTATTCGGCGTTTAAAATTTCAACCCATTTTTTTTATGCTTATTTGCGTGAGCAGAAATATAATATGCACCAATTCAATTATATGATAAAAAGTTATTATTACAGCTTTTATAAGTAAAATATAAATGGAAACATAAGCAACGACAAAAAAAAAATTTTTTATGATCAGGGATCAGGACTGTGTTCTTCTTATTTTCAATGTACACGTAATCATGTTACTTAAGTACTTTAAAAAATTTCGATTTTAGGTCTGCTTTTTTTAATTAATAAGGAAAATTAATCCGGTTAAATGGTTTTTTAAAAAGGTAGAAACAACTAACATTCCTTCATATGTACCGACAGCTTTATATTATTTCAAAGAAAATTATTTACATTGAAAAAATATTTAATTAGTAAACAAATTTAAAATGTAAAAAATTATATGAAAGACAGTTTTAAATTGTAATCTAATAACTAAAATTAAAAAAAAAAATTTTTTTTAATTTTTTTTTACCTAACCATACAATTTTTATAAATCTATCAAATTTAGTGTGAGCTTTAGGACTTTTTAAGTATTTTTAAGTACTTAACTTCAATTATAAATACACTTGTACAAAAGCTTGATTTGATATTGCTTGCTGACTAAAGGCGAACCATTTTATTATTGACACTCGCAACGGTCATTTCAAATGAAACAGTGCTGTAAAATGTTAATGAATTGTTATAACTGTGTGCTATGGTTTTTCAATATGGCTTCGAGGTACTATTTTATTGTAACTAGGTTTTGGAGCTTTGCAGTAATAAGACTGTTGTTTTAAAAAAAATCAATCGCACCCAAAAAAGTACTTTCTTTTTATTCAAATAGTTCGTAATCGGCACAAAGCTCCACGATAAAATCAGCCTTGTTACTTAGTAATTTCAAAGCAGCGTGCCGATTACAAAACTAATTGAATTAAAATAAAGTAACTTTTTTTTGGTAAAATAAATAATAACAGTCACAAAATCTGATTTTATAAGTTTTTGGACTTAAAGTTGCGATCGTCACGTTAATTTTACCTCGTCAAGAGGTGTTTCTGCTAGATTTAAATGAGCAGAAAACTTTGGTAAACTAATTTATAATGGCTAATTCTTTTTAGATCTTTTTTAAGTAAAAATTATTTGAGCCTTATAACATTAAAAAAATGTTTATTAGTTAAACTTTTAAAATCCTTCACAGAATAAGTATACATTTCTTTTAAAGTAGGCTGCCTCTCTTATCTACCAGTGCACAAATGAAATTAAAGTAAATGTAGTCCATTTTAAAACTCAGCGAGTAAATCATAGTAAAATAGACCTTATTAGCCTTTATACACTAAAAGCGTAGTTCCGAAAAAATGTGTGTACGCAGATCAAGTTTAAGACGCCGCTGATCGGACGTCGATATCCTTAACCTGCATTTAGATTTTGTGGTTTTCAAAGAATTTTGCCCAAATCTTAATTTGTTTGCTTAGTAAGATCCTGAATTGACTATATATGTAGTTTATGTAGCTGTCACTCACATATCTTTTTTAAGCTCGGTTATGTGCACAATGCTGTCATGCATTTTTGGCAAAAAAATTATTTTAATTTAAAAAATTACCAGCTCTGTTTTCACTTCCGAAATATTCACACGGACTCGAATTTTCCAGACCTGTTCTAGTTTTCACTTCCGAAAGATTAATTCTCTGTTAACTTCCGTAAAAATCTCACGGAAACTTTCCGCCAAGCAATTGGCAGGCGGATTCAATTCCGCAAGCACAGAATTTAATTGATTTAAAATACTTTGCGATAAGTTAAAGTACAAATGATATTTTTCCCTTATTCTTTTAATGGCTTAAGAAGATTATTGCATTACAAATTTGGTTTATAGGATCATATTTGACCTATTACAAATTCGAATCAGAAATTTTGTGCGTCGAAGGTGCTATCGTCACGTTTTCTTTTACATCGTTAAGAGGTTTTTTTTGTTAGATAATTAGATAATCTAGCCACGTCCGCCTGTCTGCTTCAACGCAAACTCGTTTCTCATTTTATAGGTAACTGGATGTATCCGTTTATACAATAAAAATCTTTCTTTAGTCTTTCACAAATTCCTTTTACACAACTTAAAAAAAACGTTTCAAATTATTAAGCCCAAGAAAGGAGGTTCCCACCCTTAAAGGTGGTTTTTGTTTGATCTGGACATTTTGCAACTGGTTCACCGATAAGTTACAATACATTATATACAAGATTTCTTACCTTCCGCACTGATTGAGGCCATGTTGCGCAGTAGCTCCTTTTCCTTCTCGTCAGTACAATACTCAGCAAGCTCCTTGAGAATGTGCGTGCGGGGTATGGCTGTAATTTCCAAATAGTGGGTGAGTGCGGTGCGGTACGTGGTAGGGCAGGGGAACGGGTGTTTCTTGCTGCTGTCCGTGTCTGTGTTAATAAGCGAGAAGACTGTGTCCAGGTTTGCGTTGCACAACTGGCCAAGCTTTTCCACCAGGCTCTTGTCGTTGACAGGGTACATGGCCACGTGATCGCCAGCGTCGTAGCGCATTTTTGACCCATCGATGCTCAGCTCTATGTGCATGCAGGACCGACCGCCGCCCTTGTGCAGCTCGCGGTTAACCTTGATGGGTGCCAGGAAGGGATTCTTGGCATCGAAGGGTGGCCGCTGGTTTTGCATCGAGTGTAGGCGGGCGATCTCTCCGGTGTAAATGCGGTCAGGCTGCACCTCCGGTTGCTCCAGCAGACGGTACTGGCGAATGAGCACTTCCTCGTCACCGCCCTCAATTCCGAAGTTGTCGCACACAGCGGGCCAGAAACGGTCCTTCCACGTGATAAAGTCATCCTCGATGCTGTCGGAGAAATAAAGTGTGAACTAGGTTTTTTAAATTTTTGTATGGCAATCTTACTTAGCATCATCGTCGCCCAAACCCAGTTCAAAGACTCTATTAGCGCCCAGCTCCTCCATCCGCTTATCCACGTAAATGGCCACCTTATTGTAGTGTTCGTATGTCTTGTTGCCCAAGCCAAATACCTATAATCGAAAATGAGTGTATACATTTTTTTTAAATTGGATATGCAATTTGTATATTCGTGTTATTCTATTCCGTTATTTTTCTCACCCTGGTAGTTTTGTTATGTAAAGTTTTAAAAATGACGTGCAAAGTTCGCATTTTTTGAAAGCGTGTTAAGAAAAAGAGCAGTGACGAAAACTCATTTAGTATTTTCCGACCGCCATTTGCTGGAAATTTGGCAAAAACAGAGAGCGACATCGAGCAAATAGCTTCAAAAACCAAAATGTTTTTTCTGAAAATCTCCACAAAGAGTGGTATGCAAATGCAGACTGATGCAAAACTGAGAGCCCGAGCAGCGCGATTGTGAGCAAGGCGATCACCCGACGATTTGAATAGACAAAAAAAAAAAAAAGTTTTTGGATAAGCATTTGTTGATTTTTTGTTCTTAATTAAATTAAAAATATTTAAAAAATTATGAAAATTATAAGAAGTTACAAAATAATAAATATAAACATTACAAAAAGATCGTGCATTTAAATGTTGTTCATATCTCGTTTGGTTTAGATTTAATAGGCTGTTGAAGTTTTTTTTGGCTGCTGGTTGAAATAAGCAGTGAGCCACTGTATACCGGCAAGAAGTGCTAAATGATTCCAAGTACCCAATAAGTCTAAAGACAATTTCACATAAAATTTCGCTTGAAAATCACATGAAAATACTTTCCAGATCTTTTCGCATGCGTTTGCCAGCTGTTAAATTGCTGTAATTTGATATGTAGTTGGGGAGAGATCATGCTAAATATCGATTAGAACAAACAACAATTCAGACATACTGCCTGAATTTCAGACAAACTCAATTTAAACCCTATTTTTTATAACTCTAGACTCCCATGTTAAACCTTTGTAATACGACCAAGCGCGTTGGACAAAAAATTAACCTTTAGAAAATATTCACGTTAATATATAATTTACTATTATTACTGAACCTTAAAGTTTAATAAACCAGGCCAACAATTTATGCTTACAGATTTTTAATCCCTTGCAGAGGGTATTATAACTTCATAATATTATTCATATAATATATATTCATATATTAATAATGTATTATACACGCCAACATTGCGTCTGCCTAATGGTGCCCGAAAGGCTGAGCCAGAAAAGTGCGCCGCTATGGCCGTATGACTCTGGCACTTTGTGCTTGGTCAGCGGTCTGCCACGGGAATCCGGCCGTAAATTGTAGAAGGAACACAAGTTCAACTCATATCATAACTCCGGCAGACCGCCGTTAATCGTCTTATAATTAATTGCACTGTCTGAGTCCCTAAGCCAGCAGGCGAAGGAGGGCAGTTTACTCTTCCATCTTTAGCATCCTAATCTTCAAGAGAAGAGGAACAGCCAAATGGCTCATCTCTAAGTTTGACTGCCACGAGGGACACCTCGGCATCAACGTACTAGTCTACAATCGACCTACCGGCTACCAACAAATAGTGACTGCTGCGCGGGACCGATACGGCGATACTGGTACACATACAATTTAATATAATTTATATTCTTGATCAACATCACAAGAAGAGTCGATCTAGTCTGTCCGTCGGTCCGTCCGTCTCTCCTCCCGTTTCTAGGCAAACTAGTCTCACAGTTTAAAAGCTATTTGCATGAAACTTTCCCAAAAGTTGTCTTCCTACATAAGTCGGAACGAGCCGGATCGGAAGACTGCAGCATATAGCTCCCAATCAGAAAAATAAATGAAAAAAAATAATAAGTTTGCTGTTTTTTATTTTTTTTTAGTTCTTCTACATATAGTGAGGGTTAAATATTTCAGAATTACGATTTAAATTTAATTAAAATCGGACGACTATAGCATATAGCTCCCATAGCAACAATCGGCAAAAAAAAATGAAATAAATTATAACTTTTATGTTGTTAAATTGTTTTTAAAGTTCTTCGACATGGTTTATTATTTTGGAATTACAGTTAAAATTCGATCAAAATCGAACGACTATACCATAACTACATTTAACTATGTTTCCCATGGAAACAATCGGATCATTTAAAAAAATAAATAAATAAATGTTAACTTCCCTAATTTTTTTTTTTAATTTTTTTGGACATAGTAATGGTTTAATAGTTAAGATTTAGGCATTGTATTTTATTTAAATCGGAAAACGTTATCATATAACTGCCATACGAACGTTTAAATAATTGAGTTAAAAGTCATAGCTTTTATGTTTTTAAATATATTCGCATATGTCTAAAATGTTTCAGATTTAAATGTTTTAAAAAATGTTTCATTTATGCAATAGCTGCAAGGGTATATAAGCCTCGGTTTTCCGAAGTTTTCGTCCTTTCTTATAGATTTATCTAGAAATAATATTATACAAATAAGTAGTTATGTTTATGACACGAAAGTTACAGTTTTTAACTGGTTTTTGTGTTTCAATGGCTATGACCTAAACTAATTATTTTTAAAAATATTGAACAAAAAAAGAAGGAAACTTATGCATGCTGTCTGATTTAAATAATTTCACCAAAGAGGAAGCATTACAAATATTAAATCCGCGAAACTATGTATAATTAATAAATGTTACCAACTCAAGGTGAAAATTTTCCGAGTGCGTTCCGGTGTAACTTATTAAAAATAAGGAAAAACTCAACGAATACCTAGCACAATACAAATTCAGAAGCTTACTTCAACAAATCGAGGTTTACAAACCGTTACATAAGTATGATAAATGTATATATTTGTACACCAGTTCCAAGACTTCTTTTATTTTTGGTGCTAGGATTAAATTAAGAAATTTTTTGATTTTAAGATAATTACAAAAATCTAAGGGATTCGTAAGCTACACAGACAGAATTCACAATTTCGAAAATTAATTAAAGCACTGATTTCACCGAGACACTCGAGGCTAGTTTGCGTAGAAACGAAAAGACGGACGGAAAGACGGACGAACTGACGGACATGGATAATCGACTGCAAGGGTATAAAAAGTTTCAAAATCGAATCGCTGTTAATAACTACTTTGGTGTCAAAATATATGTTTGGACCCAATAATGGATGCATCGGTAACATTTGTTCTTTTTCACTGTCGCACTCTACAGCAGTGTTGTCCACGCGGATGACTCGCGAGTCAGCGAGTTATTTTGCCGGCTCTCTGCCGCGGCACCGACACTGTTAACGGTTGTGTGGCTTTGGCAAAGCATTAAAACGTCTTGCACGAAGGCAACTTCGTTTTTCTCTTAGCACACAAATGCAAGTTAACATGTCATTGTATTTGTGTGGACATCACTGCTCTCCAGTAATAGAAACGGATCAGCTGGCGCTGGCAAGCTGTAATTAGCAATCGCGTCGTTTCTTTAACATTAACTTTAATTCTTGGAATATTAACCGAGATAAAAAAAATTTTTAATGTAATTTGACTCAAAAGAGAAACAAAGAAAGAAAATTAATCAAAACAAATCGTACAACAGAAATGTTCAAAACAGATATTTCGCAATTATTAAACTTTGCATTAAAATATTTCAAAATATGTAAAAAAAAACATACTTTTATAGGCTTTGAGAATTACCCATATGTCTAAAAAAATAAGTTATGTCGATTTTTTTTCAAATTTCATCTATACTACTTGGATTACAACTAAGACTGTTGAAACTGGGTTTGCTCCAGACAGCTTTAAAACTAAGAGACTTGGTTGCTTAGAAACGTACAGGTAAATTAAGATCGAATCTGCTGATCAAGAATAATTATACATAAAAATGTCGAAAATCAAACATATTTTTGTTTTCGTTTTGGCCAATGTCATTTCAGCTGTATCAAAACACAAATAAAAATGTAAAAGCTCGCATACGTAAATAGACAAAATTGTGATTGGGAGTTAAAAGCCTGCTTATCAATGGGGTACAGTTCGATAAGCGAATTCAATTCGCCCGTATTGCAAGGCCAATGAGACTTGTGTAATTCAAGTTTAGATAACGCCAATTTGTTTGATAACGCTGCCACTTACCGCATAATTAAGACCGGTCAAGTCGACATCGCCGTTGCTGATCCATTCGTAGAACTCCATGGCGTTGTCCGTAGGATCACCCTCGCCGTAGGTGGCCAGGCAGAAGACGGCCAGTGAGTTGGGTATGTCCTTAAGCTGCAGCAGTTCTTCCATATCACACTCCTCGGGATCGGCAACCATGCCCTTTAGACGGTAACGAATGCCCTCCTTAGCTAGGCGCCCGGCGAATTCCTCACCGGTTCCTGTTTGCGAGCCATAAAACACGACAAGGCTGCGTCCGGAGGCTTTGAGCTTCTTAATAAATGAGTTGTCCGCCGCACTAGTGGTGCACACTGTCGTGGGTCTGCAATATAAACATTAGTTTAAGACCGTAGGCAGATGTCAAGATCGCAGTTGTAATTTATCTTTGTAATTTAAGAAACTTAGCAATTTGGCTAGCCAGTCTTCTAAAGTAATAACACACATATTTTGTTTCTGAGTTTGATTTTCCCTTTTGTGACTTTTTAACTTAAAACTTTTTACTTTTGGTAGGTGCCTTACACTTTTTTACGGTTTTTATAACAGCACGTTTTTGGATAAAATTTACGGCAATAGTAATAATTAAAAATTTAATTTATTATATTTAGTGCTGTTCAGAGTCAGTACATATACATTAAGGTAGTAATATTCAAAAAAATATATATATGCAGAATTCGAATGCTGAGTATTTGGTACCTCCATCTCTAAAACATATTTTGTTTTGAAAGAAACTTTTCTTATCTAATCTATCTAGTTTTGGCATGACATTCAAAAATTAAAAAAAAAATAACAAAAAATGAAAACTTCGGCAAGCCGAAGTTTATATACCCTTGCAGCTATTTCAAAAATAAAATATTCTTGAAAACATTAAAATTATGATTTACTTGCGTATATGTTTAAAAACATTGAAACTATGATGATTTCCAGCTCAATTATTTGATAGTTCCTATGGCAGCTATAGGATATCGTTTTCCGATTTTAATAGAATTAAAAGCGTAATTCTAAGCTGTCAAATTATTAATAGGTCAAAAACCATTTTTAAAAAAATTACAAAACAGGAGCTATAAGATATAGTTTAATTTAAACCGTAATTCTGAATTATTTAACCGTTGAAATATGTCGCAGAACTAAAAAAAAAATTTTAAAAATACAGCAAAGTTATAATTTTTTTTATTTATTTTTCCGATTGTTCTATCATCATCTGTACTATCTGCAATAGAAAGACAACTTTTGGGAAAGTTTCATAGCTCTAAGACTGAGACTAGTTTGCGTAGAAACGGACGGAGAAGCGGACGGACAGACGGACGGACAGACGGACGGACACACGGACATGGATAGATCGACTCTCCTAGTAATGCTGATCAAGAATATATATACTTTATAGGTCGGATATGTCTCCTTCACTGCGTTGCAAACTTCTGACTGAAATTATAATACCCTCTGCAAGGGTATAAAAAACAAATAAAAGAAGTCGGTTATAAAACGCTTTTAGCTAAATCATGATGAATTATAATAAAAACATTCAAGCTAATAAATGTTCTGTTACAATAATTGATTTTCGTTAAATGAACACACGTTTTTCTTAAACTTTTATAATTTTTTTCATTTGTTAAAGGGAATGATAAGGATGTCTGATCTAGTTCATTTGACCGTATACTTACTGAATGGAATAACTCCGAGACGGCTCCTCTTCCTTCTTGCGACTGCGCAGAAAGTAAAATGCGGCTCCGCCAATCAGTACTGCCAGTAGAGCAACGTCCAGCAGTCCCAGGAAGGGTTCGTCGGCGCCGATTGCGGCTGCTTCCTCACTCGTTTGCTTGCTGGCCATGGTGGGAAGTGTGTGACTGCAAAAGGGGTACAGAATTCGCTGTGCTTTAGTTTTTGTTTTGCATAACATTTGTTTAGCTCAATTTGCATGACGCGCACTTTGGACACGCACTCTAATGTATTCCACGTAAGCCAGAATTTACGAAGCATTGGCTATACGTCTAACGGTAGTCCGGTTCTGCACTTGTTTTAACTGTGCAAGGTACCACCTCTTAATGGATTTTTTGACAAGAGAGGCTGACATTGAAATTATGTATCAAATTGAATTTTAATCGATTGTACCTTGATTGACGCTGTTTGTAATGGCTGCTTTACTATTTTAATGATTAAAGCACGTAATTGCACTGGCAGATGTTTAATTAAAACTATGAACTAGACTCGCTACTCACCACGTATGGCTTGGATTACGTACAACTGCTAACTAAGGGGCGACAGCAACAGGTTTTATGCACTGCGCTTATCGGACACCGCCGCCAGTTGAAAGATATGATGAAAGCAAAACAAAATGTTTGAAATCAGTTGTTACCAAGCCATTCTACAAATAAAAATGTACTACAAATGATTAATTAAACAATAAACATTTTTACTGTAATAATATAAGATTCTAAATTTAATTAATAAAGGCTGATTTAAAAGATTAGTTTTTAAAACTTATTTAAATTGTCAACTTTGTGCACCAACTTTAAATTTAACTTTGAAATAAGCACTGCTCCCGCATAACACCATAGCCCACCGATTTCCTTAGACTTTAGGGACTGACTGATAAATTGTATAAATCGTCTTGTGGAACACTAAAACCAAACAACAAAAAATTTGTTTCTGTCACGGCGTGAGCCCAAGCGAACTTATCCCTTGCTTATGATTTTTGTTGAGGGAATTCCACATCGAAATTCTTAAAGTGGCACCTTGAATTTGTATTTGACTTAATGCTTTAATGTTGCTAATGCGCTGCGACGTGTGTGTACTTTGTATAGACTTGTTATAGTTATTGTTGCTGTGGTCAGCAAATGGCAGAAAATAAATATTAAACATATGCCCAGGCTAGCGGAGCAAGCATGCGAAGCATATGCAAATCGACGGTAGTACCGTCGTTCGCGTCTGATTTTAGTTTAAGGAAGGTGTTCTACGCGCCGTGGTCAATCAAGTGAGGCAACAAATTGTTTAATTTTTATAGGTCACCTTAACACTACTTCGAGTTATGACCCACATAAATAGGTGGTTTACATATCAGATTTTAACACGGGGTATTTTCTGCCGGAATTTCTTTCCCAAAACTATAACCTGTCTCTCTAAAAAAAATTGCAATCTTTTCAAATAGTTAAACATTTCAACAAAAACGGAAGCAAAAATTGCCAAAACGAAGTTTTAATACCCTTGCACTTAAGGGGTGAATCCGAAATGATTCAAATCATTTAAATTAGGCAAAAAGCCAGATATACGCATAGTGATTCGAAAACAATCAAATTTATCAAATTGTACCCGATTTTAGTCGTTTTTATGGAAGCTATAGTCTTTCGATCAATTAGATTTTTTTTTAATAATTGATTTCCTAATAAAATACGATTTAAAAAGTTTCAGAAATCTGGGCGTTGTATGTTATATTTGCTCAAATTCGACTACTACTTTAGAAATTATTACCGAGTAATTACCACATTACTTGGTCTATTGATTTTTTTCTACGCCTGTACGTACGACTAGAACCATTTATACCTATCGTTTAGGACTCTTACGGTCCAGAAAATGATTTTTTTAAATAGTTTTTTGGCAAATCTCAAATGAATAAATAAAACTTGTTTTATATTTGAAAATACGAAGTGCTACTTAATTTTAGTTTTTAATTCCGCATATCCCGCTATCAAAATCCCGATTGTTTTCTGGGGCATATTTATTATACCCTTGCAGAGGGTATTATAAAGTATATATATTCATGATCAGCATCACTAGGAGAGTTGATCTAGCCATGTCCGTCTGTCCGTCCGTCTATCCACCTGTTTCTACGCAAACTAGTCTCTCAGTTCTAAAGCTATCTGCATGAAACTTTCCCAAAAGCTGTTTTTCTATTGCAGGTAGTATATAAGTTTTTTCATTTTTTTTTAGTTCTTCGACATATAGTAAAGGTTATATATTTTAGAATTACGGTTTAAATTTCATCAAAATCGGACGACTATAACATTAAGCTCCCATTAGAACAATAAAATTATTTAAAAAAAAATTTAACTTTTTTATTTTGTAATTTTTTTTTAGAAATTCTTTTTTACTTACTGATAATTTTAAAGTTCAGAATTATGCTTTTAATTTTCTTAAAAACGGAAAACGATATCATATAGCTGCCATAGGAATTATCAAATAATTTGTAGCTCAATCATCATAGCTTCAATCTTTTTAAACATACGTTTTTAAGAATATTTAATTTTAGCATAGCTGCAAGGGAATATGAACTTCGGTTTCCCGAAATTTGCTTTCTTTCTTGTTTTCATTTATTTTACCGATGCTTCCTACAGGAGTTATACGGCCCATTACGACTTAAATACTACCTGAAATAGAAAGAAGGCTTTTGGGATTGTTTCATTCAGGTGGTTTGGAAACTGAGAAACTACTTTTCGTAGAAACGACCAGACGGACGATTCTAGGTCAACTCTTCTAGTAGTACTGATCAAGAATATATATAACTTATAGGTTCGGAAATGTCTCCTTCACTGCAATACAAACTTCAGACCAATTTTTGGATACCCTCAGCAAGTGTATATAATGCATTAAAAACATTTAAGACCCATTCATATCTTTTCTATTAATAGAAATACACATTTACATATGTGATATTTAGCACATACAAATAAATGGTAAATGGTTATCCAAACTTAAAAATTCTTAAAATAATTAAAGCTTGGGGGATTTATGACCTATTTATAAAAATGTAAATCCTGCAATGAAATTACCAAACTAGTAATGATACAAAATATAAATTTAAAAAAATGTTAAAACGTTCCGTAAGGCCGCTTCTTATAACTTGCTTTAGTTCAAGCCTTTCAGCTATATAGTCGAAGCGTGGTTAAAAAAAACTGCCCGACCTCGTGCATCTCGAAAACTATATTTGATATTGAATTTATTTTTTTCCCATTTTGTGGCCCACAAAAAAGATGCGTTTTAACATGGCTATAAAAAAGGTGGACATTTAAAAAATTTTTTTTTTTACTAAAAAGCTTTAGCATTGCGGTTTATTTGTTTGCTCTTGATGGAAAGGAGTCTTGTTATCAAAAAATGTAATTTTTCAGATGAAGCTTATTACCCCCTCGGTGGTAACGTCAATAAGAATTGCCGCATTTGGGGCCCCGGAAATGAAGTAATTCTTCTCAAATAAAACGCAATGTGGCTATAAAAAAAAACAAAACGATTTGAATACTATCAACCAGTTTTGAAGCTCACCTTTTCGTGCTTCACCATGAAGTATAGAAAAATAAATTATTTATTTTTGTTCCCTAAAGTATTTCAAAGTATCCGAAAAAAACCATAAACCTAAGGACCCTTTTAGACTTAGTCGGAAGCAGAAACTTTTAAAACTGTTTCCGCTTAACAGATGAACCGCACAGAGCCATACATTTTTTATTGTGTTCTCTATGGTTGAGTCTTTTTGTTGAGCCAATCACTAGGACTGAACTCGCAATCGAAACGAAAAGTGTTTCGATCAGAAAGATTTCGTGTGTGTACAATTTTTTTCTATTTTCTCAATGTGCAGGCTGCCATAGAAAAATCGGTTGACGATTATTTGCGTGCTCTGTTTAAAAACAGTAACTGTCCCGTCATTGTCATATTTTTGCTTATCTTAACACATTTAACCAAATTTATTATCTTAGTTTATTGCGCTCAACCACCAAATCAAACAGTTTCCTAAGTGATGTCAAACAAAAGTCTAGCTAATGACACATAAAACCATACCCACACACCCAATAATACTGAGAATTTAGTTTGGTAAAATATATTTTAGACACCTCTTAGCACGATGACTGTTACGAATTATACGTTCGGATTACCAGACGAATTAAATAATAAGCATGACAAAGCAGATTTACTTTGCTCACAAGAAAATTTCCTTATCATAAACAAAGTTTAGCAAGCAGAGAATTTAGAGAATTTATCTCTATTTGCAGTGGAGGTTAAAAGTTCTGTTTGTTGTTAATATAACAATTGTAATATTTATAATAATTTTTTTTTATTATTGATTTATTATTATTGAACAATGGTTAAAAATCACAGACAATTATAGATTATCTCAAAAAAAAAAAGTTAAATCCAAAATTGGTTTAAGCACAGGTACATAGCAGATAAGAGTATTTCTTCAAAGGCATAACGTTAATGAAAAACATCACGTAAACAATAAAAAAAACATTTACAAAGGGTTTTTCTCTAGAATCCGAATTAATATTACTTTTCGAAAAATACAACCCAAAACCGAACTTCGGTCTCGTTAAAAAAAACAATGACTTCTGACTAAATTTTGTTATTGTAATAAAATTTTGTATAAATTCGTTAGTCGATGAAATTTTGCATAATTTTGGATAATTCTCCAGAAAAGTCAGAAAGCAATTCAAAGTCTAATATAGTATATTCTTCACACATCTTTAGACCCTTGCAGAAGGTATTATAATTTCAGTCAGAAGTTTGCGACGCACTGAAGGAGACATTTCTGTCTGTCCGTCCGTTTCTAGGCAAACTAGTCTCTCAGTTTTAAAGCTATATACATGAAACTTTCCCAAAAGTTGTCTTTCTTTTGCAGGTAGTATATAAGTCGGAACGTGCCAGATCGACTATAGCATTTAGCTCCTATAGGAACAATCAGAAATCTAAATACAAAAAAATTATAACTTTGCTGTTTTTAAATTTTTTTTAGTTCTGCGACATATAGTAATGGCTAAATATTTTAGAATTACGGTTTAAATTTCATCAAAATCGGACGACTATAACATAAAGATCCCATGGGAACAATAAAAATATAAAAACACAATTTTTTATTTAAATGTAAATTTTGTAATTTTTTTTGAAACGCTTTTTGACTTATTAATTTTTAATTTTCTTTAGATCGGGACAACGATATCATATAGCTGCCAAAGGAACTATCGAATAATTGAGCTGCAAATCATCATAGCTTCAATGTTTTTAAACATATTCGCAAGTAAATCTTAATTTTAATGTTTTCAAGAATATTTATTTTTTTCAATAGCTGCAAGGGTATATGATTTGATTTTTGAATTTGTCGAACTTGTAAAATTTTCGGTAGTGATTTGTTTTGAATCGCAGCATTTTTCTATGAAAATCTTGCAGGATTTAACATATTAAGTAGTTAAGACGTTTTACGTCTTATTCATTTTTAAAGAACACATTTTAACACTTTTTTTTAATGGACACGGTAACGGTTATTCTGGTTACTATATTTTTCGGTTACGGTTTTGGTAAGGCAAAAACGAATTATATCGGTTCGACCCTGGTTTTTGATTTTAAGAACAAATTCACCGTAATTTTAGCCCACAGCTATTCCAAAATTAAATATTCTTTAAGAATGTCCTATGACAGCTATATGATATCGTTGTCACATTTAAATAAAATTAAAAACGTAATTGTTAAATCACTGTGGACGGCGGTCCACGTAGTGACGATGAGCACCGGAAAGCGTGCGCAAGGAGACTATTATATATAGCCGCAATATTCGAAATCAGGAAAGAATAGTCTGATCTTAATAAATGATAAAGCAATCGAAAGGTATCGGTTTCATAAGGGTTTGTGCATACTTAATGGGGGTGAAAGTGCGAAAAAATGTTTTGTTTATATTGAAGCTTTCTGGCTTTAATTACGCGTTTTAATTTACACATTTTTACATTTTTTATTCGGCACGCTGCAACAAAAATATGCCTGTGTAGATAAAAAGCTTTGTTGCGCTTTGCGCGCCGAATAAAAAATTTTTAAATGTTTATTTGTTAAGTCGAATTCACAATAATTTTTCGTCACAAAGTTTAATATCAGAAATTTTGTGCGTCGAAGGTGCGTTGAAACGGACAGTTAGACGGACAAGGCTGGATCGACTATCCAGTGATGCTGATCACGAATATGATTAGTTTATAGGGTCGGATATGTATCCCTTACTGGGATGCAAACTTTTGACTAAAATTAGAAAACTCTCTGTAAGGGTATAAAAACATTTCTCTATTTTAAAAAACGTGCGCTTCGGCGGTATTAATAGAGACTTCATTCTTAATTTAAGGTGTTTCGGCATGCAATTAAACAGAATGAAAATCGAAATGAATATCGTTTTCGACATTTACATTTCTAAATTTACAAAATGCATTAACCAAATCGGATTTACTTATGTCTCTCTTATGCGGACCGGAAACGATTGCGGAAGTGAAAGCTTAGAACGTAAATGTACTAAATGAATTAATCCCTCTTAAGGGAGTAGGTTAAATTTTGTAAAAAAAAAACAGGAAACGAAGCAAACTTCGGCAAGCCGATGCTTATATACCCTTGCAGCTATTGCATAAATAAAACATTCTTAAAACATCTAAATTTCGAATTATATGAGTTCCCATTAAAACCCATTGAGGCTATGATGATTTTTAACAATTGGTTGAAAATTCGATCGTTCCTATGGCACCTATATGATATCGTTTTCCGATTTGAATAAAATTAAGTGGTAATTCTAAATTATTTAACTATTTATATCACCAAAAGAATTGCAAAACAAGAAAGGAAGCAAACTTCGGTAAGTCGAAGTTCTCATACCCTTACAGCTATTGCAAAAATTAAACATTCTTGAAAGCATTAAAATAATGATTTACTTGCGTATATGTTTAAAAACATTGAAACTATGATGATTTGCAGCTCAATTATTCGATAGTTCCTATAACAGCAATATGGTAACGTTTTCCGATGTTAATAAAATTAAAAGCGCAATTCTGAACTGTCAAATTACAAAATAGAAAAGTTTTTTATTTTTTTAAAATTATTTTACATAAGTTACAATTTTTTTATTTAATTTTCCGATTGTTCCTATGGGAGCTATATGCACTAGAAAGACAACTTTTGGTGAAGTTTCATACGCATAGCTTTAAAGCTGAGAGACTATTTTGCGTAGAAACGGACAGACAGACTGTCACCCGGAAATGGCTAGACTCTCCTTGTGATGCTGATCAAGAATATATATACTTTATAGGGTCGGAAATGTCTCTATCACTGCGTTGAAAACTTCTGACTGAAATTATAATACCCTCTACAAAGGTATAAAAATAGAAAATATCGAAGAACTATAAAAAATGAAAAAAGTTATAATTTGTTTTCATTTTTTTCGCGTTTGTTCCTATGGGAGCTATATGCTATAATCGCCCGATCCGGCTCGTTCCGACTTATATACTACCTGCAACAGGAAGAAAACTTTTGGGAACTTTCATACAGATAGCTTAATTAGAGTCGCGTTTTTTTACTTATGCAATTCAGCTTACTACACAGCCACATACGTGGAAGACAGTGATTCAGCGTGCAAATATCACAATTTAATAATAAGAGGTGAATTATATTAACTAACACGCGTATGGAATAAGCAAGAGCGAGCTGAAACACAAACAGCAATGAGGCTGTGAAAGAAAGGGACAGAGCGGGCTCAGCAACAGGTACTGAACTTTAAACTCGCTTGCAAGCGCTCATGTGTGCGAGTGCGAGTTTATATTTGGTGTGTGGTTGCTCCATCTGTCCTTGTCGATGTAACCTTGACCGTCAATACAGAGCTCAGCGCGTATCAATTTTCGAAACATGAATTAATTTATGGATTTCGGCTGAACGTGCCCTTGTGGCTGGGCTGCCAAAATAACTCCTTGGAACTCACCGATCTGACTATGCCGTTTCTTTTCCACTTTTACGTATAGATGCCACACTGCTTCCTGTTCGTTCCCTCTCTACTAGTTTAGTGCACGACAAATCTCTTAATTCGCTTTATTTAGTTAATTGGAAGGGAGGCCACGACAACACGGTGAGTGCAGCAACAAGTTACTGTATTGTGTTGAACTTACCTTACGTTTAGCGCTAGCATGTAGAGCTGGAACAAAAAAACGATGTTTGACCAATGTTATCGAATTTAATGCAACCATCGAACACTCTCAATTGAGCCTTAAAACTTATAGCATCATTACACTCACGTGAGTTTCCTATCGATATTGGACTAGACGGAATGACGCAGAACTGCCGCTTACACTTGGCATATGAGAGCAGAAAACTTCGTCAAAGTGCATCACAAATCAAAACAAAGAACAGCTGCTCAGACATCAAGCGTAATAGGCTAGTCTGCTTTATTGCGTCTATTCCGATATCGATAGAAGACGTGCGTAAGGGTAATAAGCCTGATTCCATTGCCGCATTAGTATTTAGCTAATGCTACTCCGACATGTGAGTGGCACGAACATCTGATCTGGTTTTGTTTACTTTTGAATTTTGGCAAATCCAAAAGAAATGAATTAAAAATAATGAATATAAGTGAGTTTACTCAACTCTTTAATGCTCAGCAGGACATCCATAATGCGACAGAGGCATTTGCCAACTTGGACGACAAGGAAGAGAAGCTGATGGTGTTGTTTGACGGGTTTGCAATGGAGACCACCACAGTTTCTAAAAAGGGCAAGGATCCCCGTATATGTGGGAGTTATTTCCTGCCAGAGATCCAGCAGGAAAGCATTGTGGTACTGCGAGCAGAATTTGCAGCGTGCGTTCTAGGTTTCAGTCATTTTTATACAAAATAGATTTTATATTCAAAAGACATCAAAAATTGCGCCAACCTTGCACATAGAAAACAGCTGTTGAAGTGGTGGCACAAACAAAATAAAATTAAATATCGGTATTTTCCGGTTTTTAATCGCATTTAATAGTCGCATTTATTTTAAATGCGGCATTTAGCCTTATGGGATTCCCTGTGTAAATAAATGCGCATTAGGGTTAATGCGTTTTAATGCGCAAATGGAATCAGGCTATAACTTTGCTATTAAAGGGCTCAACCATATATTAGCCATTACCAATACGTAAAAACGCAATTTTAACAATCATTTTAAAATATTTCCAAATACATGTATTTTAGGTACCTGATTGCGAATAATTTGGTCAAAGCTGGCGGCAAAAAAAGATTTCTTGAAAAAAAACACCAATACTGTTATATATTTGGTTTTCGTCATAATCTGCAGAACTCGATCGCGTTAAGTTGATAATTTACGAAACAAACTGCACAAAACTGATGGCTTTCTAACTGCCATTTAAAAATTAGTGCACAATTATTTTGTCCGTGTTGTTATAACTCAACTCTCATCGATGTTTTCCAAATCATGCCCTTTTTCCACACAGTCCATCCGTTGGAAACGGTTGGAATTTTTAACAAATGTGAAACTCCGATTTCCACAAAGCACATCCACCTTACGATTTCAGCTGATCTGAACAGATGTGGCTCGTCAAAACGTAAACAAAGTCAACAGGTCAACCATCTTTGTTTACGTTTTGATGAGTTACAGCGTGGAAATCGGAGTTTCACATTTTCAACAATTCTTGGACGTAAATATTATAGTTCATTAAAGTGCAGTAGGCAAACATTTTCTATGCAATAATAGCGTCGAATTTTGGAAAATGGCCGGAAAATATCCTTCAAACAAAACTACAGCTTCTCTTCAATTTCGTCCAAGCTGACAAATGCTATAATAGCATTATGGTTATCCTGCAGATCATTAAAGAGCTCCGTAAATTCACTCATATTCATGATATTTAATTCGTGGGATTTGCGACAATTTAAGTGTCCACTAAAGTGCCAATAGAACCAGGCTGTTATGTATGAATATTCATCATTAATATTGTTTCGATATATCGATGCAATTTATAGTGTGCCCAATCGACATAATTTCTTGAGCGCTGTTTTTAAAATGACCGATACAACTTAACCGTACTCTACATTTTTCTCGTTAAATATTAACTTAAAGTAAAAAGGTCACCTAACATACAATTTGTATTTCACCCAGATCTACAACTTTTTGGTAAAGGGTTCTTAAAAAGACAATAACATCGACCTAAATATGTCTGGCATGTAATTTTTCAGATATGCCCTACATCCAGTATTCCGATTTTGAATACGTGACCTTTAATACGTAAAACAAAAAAAAAAAGATTTTAAAAATGTACTAGTTCTAAAGATGCGAAGAATCCTCCGTTGGGCGCCAGTTCTGTTACGTCGGTTTATTAGTGCCCAGTCCAAAAGGACTTGGGCCGAGGGAGTTGCGTCCTGAGTAGGCTGGGTGCCGGCTCAGCTGCCGCACGGGGTGGGTTCTTTGAAAACCACTTCCTCCCTCCATAACGAGAATAAATTTATCGTACCTTAGGAAAAAGATAGAACTCGTTCAGTTCGTTTTGTCATTTGTCGCCGCCGGCCACTGCAATGCGATTAATTAGTGAAATGCACTAAAGCTCAACACAGAAAACAGGTACGTCGGTTCCGCAGTGTGGTTAATTTTGTGGAGCAATGTCAGAGTTCTGCGCTATATTACAGACTTAAAATCCAAATTATAAAACGGTGTCGGAAACTTAAATAGGTTCGTCAATTTACTGCAGAGAATTGCATGGTTAACAGTATCGAACGCTTTGCTAAAATCGAGAAGTGTTAAGAGTGTAGCCTGGGTGTAACCGAGTTTTTTTTGATATCCTCTGAAATCTTTTTTATGGCTGTTGTGCAGATTTTGAAGGTACGAAAACCAGATTTTAAATTGTACATTAAATGGTTTTGCTGGATAAATTGTTTTATCTGGGATGCCAATATTTGCTCAAAGGCTTTAAAGAGATATGGAAGAATTGCTATAGGCCTATTTTCATTCATTCTCTTAGGTGTTTGAATTATTTTCGATATTCGATATCGAATTTTCCCTATTTCAGGGAAGGTTGAAAATGTTATTGCCGAGTTAACACATATATTATTAGTGGTAATATCTGAGGCAGTAGAATTATAACAAATTTTGGATTGATATCTTCCAAGCCTGTGGCGTTAGATTTCACTTTTAATATTGCGTCAAGGACATCACATAGAGAAACACACATAAAGCTAAACCTATTATCACAGTTGGCCAAAGTTATCATGTTCATGTACGAGTTAGAGACTGATTCAGGTACTGGGACTGTTGGCGTCGAAACTTAAAATTGAGGTTTTAGAGCAGCCCAACCACAAAATATAACCACAGCCAGATAGCAGGAAACTAGACTATTCAAATTTGTGTTTATTTAACTTAAATACTGCCTCCGAATCAATGTGATTTATAATTCCCTTTCTAAGCACGCTTAACAAACTTTGTCATTTTTCCCTCGTTTTCTTGCGATGGTTTTTTTTAATAAATTTGTATCGATATTTTATACGATATAACTTAAAAATAAAGAAGTTATACAAGAAATGTTCTGCTTACACTATATGGTGAAATTAAACTTAACTTATGGCGGCAACAAATATTTTGTTTACACCACATGGGTAAATTAAACATAACTTATGGGGGCAACAGGACATTAATATTATTGAGGCTGTCAACATCAATGTGTGGTTGATAGGTGATGGGTTCCTCCCTATTCCTAAAGTTTTCAAGACTGACCAAGTTTGCTTGGTATTAAAAGCTTCGTCGAATTTTGACCTGAAATGTATTCTTTTAGCGTGAGCTATTGACGTATGAACTTTCGCACGTAACTTCTTGAATTTTTCATACAAAGCATTTGGCCTATATTGCTTCTACTTCTTGTATGCCACATTTCTCACATTTATGATATTAATTGGATTGGAATTTGTCAACATGAGAGTGGATTAGATAGATAGATTAAGTGCGAATAAAACTCAGTTGACCGACTGGTAATATCTATGTTTTTAAAGTCTCTATAAACTATGGAAAGGTCATTATACTGAATGTCAAGACTGAAATTTGGTCATTTAAAGGGTCTTGGAGTTGTCATTAACAAAAAATACGTCCAATAATGTTTCAGTGGTACTTGAGATAAGGGTCGAGTGCCTTAACTAGTGCAGTCCTAGTGCTGCCATGTTATTCGCGACTTGATGCTCGATTAACATGTTGCTGTCTAAATCACTGGCTAGAATTATATCAGGGTATAGCAGACTTAAATTTGCCAACAGATCAATTTCATCAGAGTAGGGAACAGTTGTATTTGGTCTGTACAGACAGCCAATTAAGATTTTTGATGCAGTTTTAGCATTTGTAATTTTAAGGAATATGTACTCAATAGCGCTGCCATCCTGTTGGCTACAAATCAACTTTGTGTTCAGCCTTTTTTTTTCAATATAAATTGCAACCCTCTCCATGGCCACCACGATCAGATCTAAATAAATTATATCCACAACACATGACATCCACATTAGATTAAACAAACATATTTCTAAATTCATCAATTTTCTTAGTTACTTGGGCACTGATGTGACATACGTTAAGCATGTTTTGGCGATTACTAAGGATGTTAATCATTGCATGGCTGCTAGTCTCTGATAATTCTAAGTTGGGTTCATCGCCCATCTTAAAACTAGTATAGCATACTCAAACTGAAGCGCTCCACATAAAGTAAAGCGTAACCTACACACTACACCTAAAATTCGGAGAAACTTACTACTAATTAAAAAAAATTTAAGAACATTAGCATAGTTTATATACGATTATATGTCGCGGAAGGAGTTTTCAGGTTCTGCGTCTTGCTGAGTAGCAGCATTAGACTGGTTGGAGATAAAACTCTGTTGTTTTTTCAGACGCATCGCTTCTTTGAAAGTGGAGTAGTTTTGAGGAGTAACCTGCTCATTGACATAGAACGGCGTAGCAACTTCAAAGCCCAAAAGCTGGAGATTTAGGGGTTCTTTATAAGCACAACGATATGCACCGATCCCTCGCAGAAGTGTCGCCTTGGCGCGAATATTTTCCATCTTTAAAAAACAAAGCGTGTTCAAAAGGGTCCGAAGATTCTCATTATCGACAAATGGAATACCATGTATTCGTAGATCGCCTGCGACATCGTTTTAGGCTTGGATCTGAAGACTGTTTGCAACCTCGCTGGATAAGTTTTCGAACTTGGAGGTCAGCCCTTTTACAACCAGCATCTCACATTCACGGACCAGAACTCGCTGATTTAGCTCAGCTATAAATGCATTAGCTAAGGCTAATTCTTCTTGGAGAAACGATTTTTTTCGTCCCTCGGATTCCTTCTTCTAAAGTGCCTGCTCATCGAAGCGCTGGTTAATGAGGATCACGACAGTTGATGATGAAGGGGTGGGTACATCTGATTCATCTGATGATGTTGGAAGTTCCAGCTTCCATTTTAGCTTTTTTTACATATTCACCCATATTTATGTAAAGTAGTTAGGCGGTTACCAGTAGCCCTGCTTTATCTGCGTCGAACTGCTTACAGTAGAGGGGAACAACTGTTTGATTACGATTGGTTGTAATCCGGCAGCGCTTAACTCTGCTGAAGACGCAAATTTATTCCATTTATTTCTGATGGATTTCGCCTGGTATGTATTCAAGTAATTTTGTGCGCTAATTGTAGGTCGTCCAGCTTTATTCCCCGCAGGTCAAATGGAAGTCGACGCCCAACGACCATTCAGCAGAACAACATGGTCACTAGTCACATATATATTATATATATGTACATATGCTGAACGCTTATGATACATTACTCATAAATTAATGAATTTTTGCTTATTTTTTATTTTTGTATTGTTGATATCCTATTTAGACAGGCCAAATTTCGCTTCCATGGCTTTTTATTCCTTAAGGAACGCATGTGCTAGAAAGAGACGGTAGTAGGCTGTAAATTAGGTTGTGATTCACTATTTTGTAGGTATTTAAATGATTTTTACTTGGCAATTCTGGGATTTTTCGGAGAAGGGGATGCATTTTGGCCAAGTTAGCGGACCTAAGCAAAAAATCGAACTAATAGAACAAACGCCATTCGATAATATGAAATATTGACTTCTTTTTAATTTGACCTGCGGGGTAAAGGCTGGACGACCTTCAATGAGCACGGAAAAGCACTCATGTACATACATGTATGGGGAGAACCAGTAGAAATTAATGGATCGGGTGATCACCATAGGTCATCATAGGCCAACAGCAGTGGATAAATTATTAGCAAAGGAAAAACGTTCCACTTGCAATTGTTAAAATTGTATTTAGTTTTGCCGTCATATCCATTATGTTGGCGGGAACATTAAAACATGTATCAAGATAAGATAGCGTACTTTTTTACGCTCTTTTTTTGCTTATCATGATGGGACAATTTTTGCATAATGATCAGTGATCATACGCGTTCAGCAGAACCAACCTGAGAAATACATCAGTGATCAGTGATCATACGCGTTCAGCAGAACCAACCTGAGAAATACATTAGTGATCAGTGATCATGTTGTTCTGCTGATAATATTTCATATTAACGAATGGCATTTGTTCATTTAATTACATTTTACCCCTAAATTTGCAATGTAAAAATCATCTAAATACTTAAAAAATACTTAATCACAACATAATTTACAGCCTACTACTCGGACCAGCGAGTTGTAGCGACCTTTTTCCATCTCTTTCGAGCACATGTACCTCTTATTAAAGAAAAAGCCACTGAAGCGCAATTTGGTCGCCGCCTGTCTGTATAGGCTATAAGTGCAGAAGAATGTTCCCAATTTATGTTAATACAACTTTTTTTTTTAAATTTCAGGATACATCTTATATCCTGATTCCATTGACTTTTTAAATGTGCCTGATTCCATTGGCTCATTAGCATTTAGCTAATGCTACTCCGACATGTGAGTGGCACGAACACCTGATCTGGGTTTGTTTACTTTTGAATGTTGGCAAATCCAAAAGAAATAAATTAAAAATAATGAATATGAGTGAGTTTACTCAACTCTTTAATGCTCAGCAGGACATCCACCTTCTCCCCATCTTTAGCTGCATATACAAAACCTATGTAAATCAAACTGCGTTTAGCCATAGTCGCAATGAAGCCAGTCTATGGTAAATGGGGTCTGAATTTAAATGTAATTTTTTTTCCCATTGTTCCGTTACACAATGCTGTAAAAGCATATTCTCTAAGAAGTACATGTGGCCAATTTCCACACAGTCCATCTGTTGGAAACGGTTGGAAATTTTGCCAAATGTAAAGCTCCGATTTCCACAGAGCATATTCACCTTCAACCTTCCGATTTCAGTTGATTTGAAAAGTTGTGGCTCGCCTAAACATAAGCAAAGTCAACAGGTCAACCATCTTTGTTTATGTTTTGATGAGCTAGAGCTGTTAAAATCAGCTGAAATCGGAAGGTGGAAGGTTTTAAGATGTGCTCTGTGGATAGTTTGCCGATGTTTCTGCGGTGCAACCCACTTTTTACGCAGTCCTGTAAAACCGTTGGGATTTTTGAAAAAAGTGAAACTTCGGTTTCCACAGAGCACATCCACCCTCCACCTTCCGATTTCAGCTAATCTTAACAGCTGTAGCTGTAGCTCATCAAAACAAGAACAAATATGGATGCATGTTTCGCACGGCGAAACCTTACGGACTTTCAGTTCAACGTATGGTGGAAGGTGGATGGATCTCTGTGGAAAGGGGATATTAAATTCGCTGTTGCAATTAGCGTTGCCGAACATGTCTTGAAATATCACAGAAATCTAAATGTTTAAAGCTTTTATGTGTTTTTTACTTGGTACATTGAGTTGTTTTTGGAGAAGTATGTGCGTTTCGGGCAAAGTCAGCTGTGTGAATGGTAAATGAACAAGGAAAAACACTCATATGTATGGGGAAATCCAATAGGAGTTAATGGATCAGCTAGTGGTGGTCAATATATCATCCATCATAGGACAACATCAGTGGATAATTTATTCGCTGAAAAAAACATTCCACTTACTGAGAGTTATAAATTGTAAATTAATTTCGACGTCTACAATATGTGAAAGTAATTTTGGGTACTTAAAATTTTACAAAAATATACTCAGCAACAACAGGATTGCTGAGCTGCTGAAATTTCAGCAAGTTGAATTTTGTATGGAACACCTGACGAACAGCTGACCGAATTTCCGCATATTTTTGCTGAAAAAACAGAGATTCAGACGTCTTGGGAATACCCAGATTAAATTTCGCGGGTCATGATGCAATGCTGAAAATTGTTGTTTCAATTAAAACAAATCAATAGTAATTCTTTAATTAATTTAAATATTATTATTTGGTATTTGGAGTTCACGGTGCAAAGCCTTATCGATAGTTGATGTCGCCTATCGATCAATTAGCTGCCAAACACTAAGGTAGTCACTAACATCAATATCACCACTACGAGCCCACTCCGTTTTAGTTTTTGGTTATTCTTTTAGTTATTCTTTTGTTAATTCTTTGTTCAGAGCAGCACTAAGTTTGCTTTGGTCAACCGTTTTGACCAGGCAACGTGCGTGCCAAAGTGCCTTAGCCGTCGAATTTATGTGGGATAATTAAAATCGTGTAATTTAGCCTCGATGGTGCTGTTGTTTTAGCCAACTAATAAGCTAGCGGAGCCCCAATCGGTCAAAAAGCAGCGCGCGGTTTGGAAATGCCACTGAAGTTCTTGAAGAAATGTCGCCAGTACAATGTTACGTCGAAGAGCTTGTTTGTTATATCAGTGCATCACCTGCTGGGTGAGTAAACCCTACCGTCCAAGGGGCGTAGCACCTAAAACAGTAACAGTAGATGCAATAGAAACAACCACTCGGTGACAGAGCCAAACTTGACAGCTGCCGCTGCCTGTTACACTTGTTGAATTATTTATTCGGACTTAAGGGGGACGCCTGTTTTCCAATTAACTGGATTTCAAATTAAGTTGGCAAAAATTTTGCTCACTACCGTGTTTATCCCCTCGCAGAGAGTACGACTAAATCTGATAGTTCCCATTTTATCAGTAGCAAACAAGTAAATGAAAGAATTATAACATCGTTGTTTTTACAAATATACTTTGGGATATAGTTATGGTTATTAAAATTGGACATCAATAACATAAAGCTGCCATAGAACGATCGAAAAATACTTGGGGAAAACGAAAAAGCTGGAATAGAATATAAGATTTTTGTAATGACTGTAAAGCAATAAAAACTTCGGCATGACGAAGTAAGCTTCCTGTTTTGTTTGCTGGTTTCTGTATCTCAAAATTACTTGTATTATATTATTTACATTTTTGGGCAAACTTTTACGAACAACAAAGAACTTTTTCAGTTTTAATTTTATATGTATAAAAACAATAAAGCTATATGTAAAAAAAATTATGCTCGAAGAATTTGATAAGCGGAATCGTTTGCGCAATTTTTAACCACTTTTTCCTACCAATTGACGACGGGGCAAAAATTATTTTTTCGAAAAAATAAATTACCCACCTCTTTGAATGTAGTTTTTGAGTGTAATTTTTTTAAATCAGGGAGTCCAACTGGACTGCTAAGTCAAGGTTTGATCTCTGGATGATTTAATCGATTTAAATTTTTAAAACAGTGTTATATGCGTTTCAAACAAAAACACCTCCGGACGAGGTAAAATTAACGTGACGTTCGTTAATAAAAAACAAGAAAGGAAGCAAACTTCGGCAAACCGAAGTTCATATACCCTTGCAGCTATTGCAAAAACTAAATATTCTTGAAAACATTAATATTATGATTTACTTGCGTATATGTTTAAAAACTTTGAAGATATGTTGATTTGCAGCTTAGTTAATCGATAGTTGCTATGAAGCTATATAACATCGTTTTCCGATTTTAATAAAATTAAAAGCGTTATTCTAAACTATCAAATTGTTACAAATTCTAAAAGAATTTAAAAAAAATTACAAAATAGAAAAGTTTAATTTTTAAACAAAATGTTTTTATATATTATTGTTTCTATTGAAGCTATATGATATAGTCGACCGATTTTGATGAAATTTAAACCGTAATTCTGAAATATTTAATCATTACTATAAGTCGAAGAACTAAAAAAAAATTATAAAACATCAAAGTTATAATATTTTGTATTTATTTTTTCGGTTGTTCCTATGGGAGCTATATGATATAGTCGTCCGATTTAGATGAAATTTAAACCGTAATTCTGAAATATTTAACCATTACTATATCTCAAAAAAAAAAACTAAAAAAAAATTATAAAACAGCAAAGTTATAATTTTTTGTCCTTAATTTTTCCGATTGTTCATATGGGAGCTATATGCTACAGTTGTCCGATCCGGCTCGTTCCGATTTATATACTACCTGCAATAGAAATACAACTTTTGGGAAAGTTTCATGCAGATAGCTTTAAAACTGAGAGACTAGTTTGCTTAGATTGGGACGGACAGAAGGACATGGCTAGATCGACTCTCCTAGTGATACTGATCAAGAATATATATATTTATAGGGTCGGAAATGTCTCCTTCACTGCCTTGCAAACATCTGACTGAAATTATAACACCCTCTGCAAGGGTATAACAAGAAAGGAAGCACAATTATGCAAGCCGAAATTCATATACCTTTGCAGCTATTGCAAAAATTAAATATTCTTCAAAACCTTAAAATTATAATTGACTTGCGTATATGTTTAAAAACATTAAAGCTATGATGATTTGCAGCTCAGTTATTTGATAGTTCCTATGGCAGCTATATGATATCTTTTTCCGATTTTAATAAAATTAAAAGCGTAATTCTGAACTGTCAAATTATTATATAGTCAAAAAAAACTTCTAAAAAAATTACGAAACATAGCACACAGCTCTCATAGGAAAAATCGGAGAAATAAATACAAAAAAATTATTACTTTTCTTTTTTTTAATTTTTTTAGTAATGCTTGCAAATTTTAGAATTACAGTTTAAATTTAATCCAAATCGGTCATATAGTTTCCATAGAAACAACAAAAATATTAAAAAAAAAATTTATTTTTAAATGTAACTTTTCCATTTCGTAATTTTTTTTAAAATTCTTTTTGACTTATTAATAATTTGACAGTTCAGAATTACGCTTATAATTTTATTAAAATCGGAATACGATATCGTATAGCTGTCATAGGAACTATCGAATAATTGAGCTGCAAATGTTTTTAAACATATCCTCAGGTAAATCAAAATTTTAATGTTTTCAAAAATATTTAATTTTTGAAATAGCTGCAAGGGTATATGAACTTCGGCTTGCCGAAGTTTGCTTCCTGTCGGTTTTTGGTATATCTTGAAATGTAAATTATTCCGTGTCTGCTTGTTAGTTTCCAAAAATTTTAAGAACTTGTTTTAGAATTCTGGAATATTTTTTTTGTGTTGGGCAGGTCGTTACAAAAAAGTTTGTTTTACGACTTTTTGAAAAACTAGCTTATTTAGCGGGAAATCGCTAAAAATAGCTAAACTTTGCACGCCTATAACTTCTAAATTAGTAAAGCAAAAGAAAGTGATATATTTCATATGTGAAAAAGCTATTGTCAAATGCTTATCACACTGCCCTAACATAATTGATCTTAATAAATTACTTACAAAAAGATTTAAGTTTTATTTTTTTACTTCTTTGCAAATTATTAAAAATTGTTAGAACCGATTATTATTTTACTTTTTTTTCGTTTATAGCCCATATAATTTTGTTGTGTAACAACTTTTTCTGCATGAATGTTATTAAAAGTTATAAACCAACTGAGAACTGCAACTTTTCTCAGTTTAGAGCGGTTAACGCTGCCCTGTCAGGAATTTCCTCCTTAAAGTATGCACCATCCATTTGGTGAGGAAAATGTCATAATAAAATGGTTTAAGGATAAGGCAAGAAACATTTTCACTAAACATTTAATTATTTTTTAAAAATTAAATTTAAAATTATTCCTTTTTTAAGCAAACTAATATAAAATTAGATACTTTGCAAAATATGACCAAAATAAGAGCAAATAACTTAAAAACAACGATCTTATAAAAAAATTTAATGTTGCATTGGGGTCTGGCTCCCAACTTTCTTGTTAAGTTTTATATCCTTACAAATTGTGTTATAATTTCAGTCACATGCCTGACCCTGTTAGCATCACAAGGAGAGTCGACTCGTTTCTACGCAAACTAGCCTAACAGTTTTTAAGCTTATTAGTAGGAATTAAACGAGACTGATCGGATGAGTAGATCCAACAGCTCCCATGTGAACAATCGGGAAAATATATGAAATAATTACAACTTCGCTGTTTTTTAATTGATTTAAATATACTTCGGTACAAATCAATAGCTTATTGTTTCAGAATAATGGTTCTAGTTTTATCAAAATCGGACAACGCAATCATAAAAATTGGAATATTGTTGTTTTAATAAACATATAATTTTTGGAATAGCTGCAATATACAATTTTTGGCTTGCCAAAGTTAGCTTCCTTTCTTGTTAGTTAAGCTTTAGAAGCTACGTCTTTTAGTGGTTTTAACCGATGGTCGGATTACGTTTTCATTGTCATTTCCATTGCAGACACCTCCAGCACAGTGGATTGCACGATCAGCGCGGAGAGCAAAGGGCTGGAGTGCCTGGACAACGTTTGCCAGCGCCTCTTGATTCAGCAGCCAGAGTTTTTCGGACTGCGCTACTTGGTCAAGGGTAAGGACAAGGAAGACGAGTTTAAATGGATTGACCTTGAGCGCTCGCTCAGCCGGCAGCTGGAAAAATACGCGGCAGGGCCGAAAATATACTTGCGTGTGCGCCACTACGTGACAACGGGCGTTCGCCACCTGAGCGACGAGGCCACGCGCTTCTACTACTTTTTGCAGCTCAAGAGCGACATCTACGAAGGGCGCATTACCTGCGACATCCGCACGGCCATTCTGCTGGCGCTCTACTGCCGACAGGCGGAGTACGACACCTACCAGGGCGACAAGCAGAGCAAGGACTATTTGAAAAAGTCGCTGGTCCTGCCGCGCAACATGCAGGGCTTGGCTAACGACGACAGCATGTTGGAGGGTCTAATCGTGGAGGTCCTGCAGCAGCAGGCAGGTCTGACCCAACGCGGTCAGAGTCAGGCGGAGGAGATGTACATACAATGCTGCCAGCAGCTCGATGGCTATGGGGAGGAGCGTTTCGCCGCCAAAGACACGCTCGGCAATGATCTGCTACTGGGCCTCGCCATCAACGGGATGGTGGTCAATGCGGACAATGGGCGCCAGTATTTCCCGTGGAAGGACTTCCACACGGTGACAATCGACAAGCGCACGATCAAGATCGAGCAAAACAAGCTGGACGGTGGCGGCAGCATAGTGGGCAGCTTTATTTTCGGCGAGGCCGACATGGCGCGCTACTTCTGGAAGCTCACCATCAGTCAACATAAGTTCTTTAAGCGCTACATTGACACCGCCACACCTCCGAGCCTGGGAAGTGGTGCAGATGTGGAGAGCGGTCAGGTGGGGTTGGATACTGTCGGTTACGTGGATTATGACTACGTCGAATCAGCCGAGCAATTACAACAGCATCAGCAGCAACATGTTCAGCAGCAACAACAGGTTCAGAAACAGCATCAGTTGATCTCATCGAACATTTCGCTGGCCGCCAGTGCCAGCCAGCTATTAGGACAGAGCAGGTCCTGCCTAGACTTAAGCAACAGCAACCTGCACAGCAGCAGTGGCATGCTACACCATGGAAGCAGCAACAATAACAATAACGAGGACCGGGAGCGACTCAAAGCGATGCTTCCCACATACCGTCCTGCACCAGACTATGAGACCGCAGTACAACTAAAGTACCGCACACCTTCGGCTGAGCTGCACAACGTGACAGTTGCATTGGCAGCTCCTGGGAATGCATACTATGCGGGGTCCCAGCCGGATGTCCACAATACAGGCTTGCATAACGAAAACTTGCTGTATGGTCACCTGACTGCGCATCGTTATCCAGATGTGGCACAGCCGGCCGCTGCCCTACACCACCACATCAACCTGTACCCTATGCAACATCAGCAACCGCAGTCACATTTACAGCCCATGAGTACGGCGCAGGCGTATTTGGAGCTCTCACAGCGTATGCAACTAATGCGTCAAAAAGTGCCGCCGCCGTATGTCAATAGGCTGAGTTCCTCCTCCACGCCCGATCTGGCAGTGGCTACGCCCCGTCCGCTGCAGGGCTACCGGAACTATGTAAGCGGCTCATCTCCGGATCTAGTCTCCAACCGCACACTCTTCAATGGCGGCCAGTTCTTGGCTATGGCCGCTGGGGGACATGCCGGAAACATTCCCACCTCCTCCGGAGCCACTATGCTTCACCAGTACCAGCATGTGAGCCACATGGGGCACTCGCAGCCTTACCTGCCTGCGCACGGCACTTTCGAAAACCTCAACATGATTGAGGAGCAACCGTCCATAATGTCACAGCTGCGTCAGTCAGCGATGAGCCAGGCAGCTGCTGCAGCTGCGGCGGTCGTGGACACACAGAGGTAAGCGGAGCTTGCATCAGTCAGAGTAATTTTAATAGAATTGGAAAAGGTTATACTCGGTTAAATGCTAAGCATAACCCAAAAAGAATCTTACTGTTTTTGTCGGTCGACTTTTGAACACATTTGGGCTTGCTGATGATATTGATGGCTATTTAACAGCAAGTCGCAAGAAGTAAGCAGCTTATAAGCTTTGAACTGGGTTGGGAAGATCTGAAGAGGTATCCTTTAATGCAGGGAAAACTAAGAAGAAAACCACTACTCCCTAAGTACTAACATTGTAGTCTAACTAACCTTAAAAAAAGTAATGTTTATTACGCGTCTTTTTGAATTCACAATTAAGCGATTTTTTTGAAAACGCCAGTAACGATTTCTTTTAATTTTCTAGTTATAGCTTTTGATATATAAAACATAATGACAAGCCATTTTGATAATGAACAAGATATGAAGCAAAAGTTCGGCTCGCCGAAGTTTATAAACCCTTGCAGCTTTTGCAAAAATACATATATTTTTATACCCTTGCATAGGGTATTATAATTTCAGTCAGAAGTTTGCAACGCAGTGAAGGAGACATCTCCGACCCTATAAAGTATATATATTCTTAAACAGCATGGCTAGGACAGTCGATCTAGCCATGTCCGTCTGTCCGTCCGTTTCTACGCAAACTAGTCTCTCAGTTTTAAAGCTATCTGAATAAAACTTTCCCAAAAGTTGACTTTCTATTGATGGATCGAACGACTATAGCATATAGCTCCCATAGGAACAATCGGAAAAATAAATAAAAACAAGAAAGGAAGCAAACTTCGGCAAGCCGATGTTTATAAACCCTTGCAGCTATTGCAAGAATTAAATATTTTTGAAAACATTAAAATTATGATTTACTTGCGTATATGTCTAAAAACATTGAAGCAATGTTGATTTGCAGCTCAATTATTAGATAGTTATTTTATATAATTTTATTATTTCTATGGGAGCTATATGATATAGTCGTCCGATTTTGATGAAATTTAAACCGTAATTCTGATATATTTAACCATTACTATATCTCGAAGAACTAAAAAAAAAAATAAAAAACAGAAAAGTAATAATTTTTTTTCATTTATTTTTATGATTGTTCCTATGGGAGCTATATGCTATAGTCGTCCGATTTTGATGAAATTTAAACCGTAATTCTGATATATTTAACCATTACTATATCTCGAAGAACTAAAAAAAAAAAATAAAAAACAGAAAAGTAATAATTTTTTTTCATTTATTTTTATGATTGTTCCTATGGGAGCTATATGCTATAGTCGTCCGATTTTGATGAAATTTAAATCGTAATTCTGAAATATTTAACCATTACTATATCTCGAAAAAAAATAAAAAACAGAAAAGTAATAATTTTTTTTCATTTATTTTTATGATTGTTCCTATGGGAGCTATATGCTATAGTCGTCCGATTATGATGAAATTTAAATCGTAGTTCTGAAATATTTAACCATTACTATATCTCGAAGAACTAAAAAAAAAATTAAAAAACCGAAAAGTTATAATTTTTTTTTATTTATTTTTCCGATTGTTCCTATGGGAGCTATATGCTATATTCCGACTTATATACTACCTGCAATAGAAAGACAACTTTTGGGAAAGTTTCATGCAGATAGCTTTAAAACTGAGAGACTAGTTTGCGTAGAAACGAACGGACAGACGGACTGACAGACGGACATGGCTAGATCGACTCGCCTAGTGATGCTGATCAAGAATATACTTTATAGGGTCGGAGATGTCTCCTTCACTGCGTTGCAAACTTCTGACTGAAATTATAATACCCTCTGCAAGGGTATAAATACAAAAAAAATTATAATTTTGCTGTTTTTTTTTTTTTTTTAGTTCTTCGAGATATAGTAATGGTTGAATATTTCAGAATTACGGTTTAAATTTCATCAAAATCGGACGGCTATAACATAAAGCTCCCATGGAAACAATAAAAATATTAAAAAAAATTTTTTTTTAATTTAACTTTTTTATTTTGTAATTTTTTTTATAAATTCATTTTGATTATTTAATTCTTTGACAGTTCAGAATTACGATTTTAATTTTATTAAAATCGGAAAACGATAGCATATAGCTGCCATAGGAAGTATCGAATTATTGAGCTGCAAATCATCATAGTTTTTAAACAAGTAAATCATAACTTTAATGTCTTCAAGAATATTTAATTTTTGCAATAGCTGCAAGGGTATATGAACTTCGGCTTGTCGAAGTTTGCTTTCTTTCTTGTTTTTTTATTATTTTTTTTTTTAATATTCCGATTGTTTTTATTGGTTCCGATTTTAATTAAATTTGAACCGTTATTATAAAATATTAAACCATTACTATATCTTAAAGAAAAAAATTTAAAAACAGCAGGGCTGTAATTGTTTTGAATTTATTTTTCCGATTGTTCCTATAGAAGCATTACAGCATAAATGATTGAAATATCGTTCGTCTCTTGTGATCTACATCAAGGCAACCTGCCAAATGTCTCTTTTAGCAGCTCCCAGTAATTTCTTCGTGATCTCTGCAAGCTTACCGTCCTGCTTGCGTAGGAACCCAGGCCAGGCTGAATAATTGGCTAACAGCCTTTCCAGTCAGGGGGCTTTAGTTTTGCTATTTAGGTCCGTACAAAAGGCCACCCAGGATTCTCTTTTACCCTTTCTACATCAGGCGTCCCAAAAATTTTTGCAGTTTCGATTTTTCGATCTGCGAAATAACCATCTCGTTTTCTTTCTTATTTGCTTAAGCTCCGGCGTCCACTATTATTGACGGTTAAATTCTGGAGGCCGACCTATAAAGCAGGATTTGAGGTAGGCAGAGCAGAGGGCTGGGTTGCAATCTCTATTTTAACTGGAAGCTTCAGCTCCTCAACCGGCTGATTGAGAGGCTGGTGTCTAACACAGTGCCAGGTAAGCTCAGGACAGATATATGCGTGGCCCGTTCTTGCGCTCACATACTGGCTACGATGTCGGCATTGCTGTAACGAGAAGAGAAAAGAAGCTTGAGTACACAGACTCTATTCTTCGCAGTCCAGGGTTCCTAAACTAGCGTTACTTCCACCCTCTCCTCATCCATGAATCGCAGTAGGTCGTCCGATGGAACTGTTGAGTGTTTCAGGTTAATCTGCACCACTCGTAGTCTCTCCGGCCGACCTAACTGACTTCGCTGATATAAAGTTATTTGCGTACCTCCTTGCGAGTCACAGTTACCCGTTGCAAAGTCCTGGTTTTGCCGTTTGATAAGTTTTTGTAAAAATCTTGACGACCGACCTTGTTAGGTGGGTCGACCTCAATCTTCGCTCCTGGCCATAGTTCGCTTACGTTATGGACAGTGTCTTTGAGGAATTGCACGAATTCTTTGCAATTATCATGGCGTCCTGTATTGCCATAACCTAAGCCTGTAATACACTGGCCTGGTAGACGAACATAGTTTTTGATGTCTATTTCAGGGGAGTAGAAATTGTCTCCTATTTGTTTGTACACCTTAAACTCGTAACGCGCGTATGTATATTGATGTCAATTTCCACCTTGCGTGGGAGGTTGTGTGGGGGGTGTTTGGGTTAAAGGAAGGGTTTTTAGGCTAGTGGCTGGGTGTTAAGTGTAGTCCTCCAATTGGTTTTCCCTAAATGAGTTACTTTCTCAGATTGAGGGCATAGTATCTATGGTGAATTCTATGCAATGATGTTGAGAAGAGAATTGTACATCCCCGATCCTCCGGATCCCGTCAATCATACTCCGAGGATATGGCAATGTCCAGAACTTCCCTTCTATTTTAGGTGATAAAGGTAAGGGATGCAATAAAAAAGTAAGCATTTATAAGTTCTTAAAAGAAAGATAATATGGTGTGGTTTAGATGTGTGCTTAGCTCGAGTCTGACCGTCTTGAGTTAAACTGTGAAACAAGATCTGCATTGTCTTAATAAAAATGCAGATGCTAGCTTTGTACTTTTAAGAGTGTCGGTCTCTTATTATTGGTTTTTATTTTTATTTACTTTCCTCATAACTAATCCCGCGAGCTGCGGAGAAAGACAGTTCCGCCCGGATAGAGATCCGCTGTTCCCGGGTAAGGCTAGAATAGATCAGACGATCGCCAGTTGTCTAAACCCACCGCTCAAGACAGGATTATTTGTCAATTCTGCTCCTCAGCCAGATTGACTCTCAACATGATTAGAGTGACAACTTAGTCCGGCCCGAGCTGTGTCTGATGAATGTTAGTGTTTTTTTGAAATTAAATTTATTAACATTTATAACTTACTCATTTATAACTAGCCGTAGGGAAGGTGTGGAAGCGTAGCAGGCAATCCAGCAGGTCAAAGCAATAATTCGCCCGCATGAGACCCCGCAAGCTACCCGTTAGTTGGGTCGTTATCGCCCTAGCGAATTGTGCTACAGCATCACACGACTCTTTGCTTTTTAACATGATGTGCCTTTCACTGGCAAACCTACGACACTCGAAGATGACGTGCTGCGAGTCTTCGATGATACCACAACCACAAAGCGCCTGAGGTAGCTTTGGAAGCAGCCGTGGCCGCTTAGGAGCTGGGTCACGTAAAAATCAACTTGACCATGCTCAGACACCGCCAGTTCTAGACCTGCCATCGACAGCAAAAATTCCACAGCCTGGATTCCGGCATTTCGCCACAACTACGAGCGCCACATCGTCGGCGAAGCCAATCGTTTTGGTGTCTTCCAGCAGCGGATGCTTACGAACAACAACGTACATACCCTGCGGCATGCGTTTTGACTCCCAAAATTGAGTCGTAGAGCAGCATCCTGTTGGTGAAGTATCTTCTGATTATCGAACGAAGCCAGAGCTTTCTGCGTAAGCCAAGTTAAACACGTTGCGAATGTCAAACGTAACTTCTAGGCAGTACTTTTTGGAGCCTTCTTTTCACCTTATTTCGGCGATGGACTTCTTGACAGTGTCCGATTCCAACACATTCTGATTTCAAACTGGCGGCTGGATAGTCCTTCGAGTTTCTCAATCGCTGCATTTAGCGTAGAGATGACTTTGTCATTAACTTTTTCAGGACAGAGCACCAGTGCCCTGTTTCGGACTGAATCTGGTCGTGGGGCTTTGTTGTTCGCGATGCTCTGCCAGTTTCAACCACTTAGGACTCAGTTACCCTACATGCTACCATTTGTCTGGTTGACTTGCCTTTCACTGGTCTCCACTATATAGCGTTGACCCGTTCAACCATCAGTTTATAGGCAGAACTTACGGGTTGGACTATAGCTTCTCCGATGGCGCATGCTGACTCGACGAACGACTTGTGGAGAAGGGTGTTTTGTCGATAAGCCCTTTAGCTTGGCTGAGCTAGCTCCGGTCCTAGCTGGCGTTGACCAATCAAGCACACAATAGCATGGTCGCTGGCTGTAAAAAGTTCGTTGATTTCTTCCACCGTGCGTATTCCGCAATGCACGCTACATACAATTCGAAGTGGGGTAGCCCCAATAATGACCCCATGTGTTGAAATCGGTTGCGACCAGCACTTTTTGCAGTCCGACTGTTAAGCTGAACGTTTTGAGAAAAGGCTTGGAGTCAGGTAGCAGCTTTTAAGTCATTAGCCGCCAATCCTTCACAGAAAAAGCCTACCGCCCTCCTCACCTCGTTAATGGGTTGGCTATCTAACCAGCAAGTTCATATCGCCGCTCTGCCCGAAAGATCTTAGGCTCAAGCCTTGCACCCATAGAGCCACATCAATTCACAGTTCGCGCACAGCCTGCGGGAGACGTTTCTGGGCCTTTCTGCAGTGATTCAGGTAAAGTTGAATCAATTGCATTACGGGAGATTGGTGTCTACGCTCTTCGTAGACAGTAGACAGCTCTTGTTGCCGACACGATGGCTCATCTCCTTAAGCCCCTTTGCAGCGCAAAGAATGCAGCTGCACCGATCCACTGCGGTCCTTGACTTGCTGGATATGTACCACTACACGCACCCTGAGAGCGTTTGCTTGAAAATCGCCGACTCGATCTTTGCCGGAAAGGCAAGAGGTTGTCAAGAACGGCCCTTTTCATCACTGCCGGGCAAACGCAGGTCCCTCGACGTCGGTACTGCTAAGACGCAGATACACACTGACTGTCCGGGAAGACTTTTTTACCCTTCGGTCTTTTAGTCGGTCTTTCAATTTATACCAACCCTGTGCCAATGTGGCTTTTGCTATCCACAGCCTGCGACCCGTTCGGTTGCCCTCAGCTCGTCGTCTTCCGAGCCATCCCACTAGCTCTCTGGCCGAATTTGTTAAAGCTATAGTTCGCCGACACAATCTCTGTACGCAGATCAAGTTCAAAACGGCAGAGAGAGGACGATTAATCGTATAGCTGCCTAGGAATAATCAGATCAAAATGATAAATTTCGCTTTTTATAACCGCTAAACTCGTGGAGTATTATATTATTATATTGTATCATATAAACCATATATATATTTTTGATTTGGATCAATAACCGAGTTGATCTAGCCAAGTCCGTCTATCTGTCCTTCCGTGTGAACGTCGAGATTTGGGAAACTTTAATAGCTCCTCTGCCGTCGCTCTTCCACTGCTCTGCCGGCTAAACACTATCCTATGCTAACTAAATGGGGCCGTGGTGAGAGCTGATTTTGAGAGACAGAACGAAAGAATTGTTAGCGGGGGGTGGTTGGGCTGCATGCTCTTAGTATCTAGTGTTGACAGATGGCGATACCTAGACATAACTTGATATTAAAAATAAAATAGTCATCAAAACAGGTTAAAACTTTTTTTACACTTATAAACAACTGCACCGATAAAAAAAGTAGAGGTATGCAAAACAGCGTGACACGTCACTTTTGGTTTAAGAAGACGCAAGTCTATCTGCGCTTCTAACCGCCGTGTCTGTTCAAGTTCAGCATATGTCCAACGCCTAGGGTTTCATTTTTGGGAACCCAGATCCATCCCTTGACCCCTTATCTTAGATAAATGCCAACTGAATTCAGGCAATGTGGCGACATTACCAGTCGGGACGCTCGGGGATATTAAATTGTTTAAGGTATGGTAATGATTAAGTATTTCTGCATAAGGTTTTAATTTATTAAGACTGAAAGTTTATTTTTTCTGAGTAACAGTTTTAGAGTGACAACTAAAATTGTAACTCTGGGGCCCGGGGCTTATTGAAATATGACTATGTCATATAGCTATCCTAAGAACGATTGAGTTTGTACAAATACGCACAAAATAGAAAGAATATTTAATTTTTGCAATATCTGCAAGGGTTTATATACTTGCTTGCTTCCTTTCTTCTTTTTAAACATTTTCCAAAATGATGATTCATACTTTTCAGCAAAATTTCATAGCCAGGCAGCGTTAGATGTTTTTAACTGAGATAAGTTGTCGTTTTTGTTGCTTAATTACTTTCAAAAACGATGTTTTAAAAACATTTCTTATATACCAAACGTTGAAGCTTAACTTTCAAAGTAAAATAAAAATTGTTGGGGCCTTTTTTAAATAGTTTGCAAAAAATTATATAAATTAAAATAATAAAAAAAAATTAATTATGTATTTTATTTGAAGTTATAATAATGCAGCGTGATTAGCATTTTACAAAACGTTTTTAACGACATATGGCACTTGTCTGTAACTTAGTTTCAAAGTTATGGGCGTGCAAAGTTGAGATATTTCCTGCTAAATGAACTAGATTTTAAAAATAAAAAAAGTTTTAAAATACCTTTTGAAAGCAAAGCGGGTGTCATTGGACGCGTATTTTCATCAAAATTTAAACTTTGAACTAAATAAGCTATTTTACCAATCCGGGCCCACAAGTTAAAATTTTAGTATGCCACTTTCTGCCCTTTTCTTGAAGCAATTAATTTTCCCAAAGTCTTGGCATGTAATACCTTTTCTTTTAGCAATACCTTTTGATTGATGTATTACTCGTTACGATCGGATTTTCAATTCTGCGGCTATATAGTGCGTAAAGTGCACGCTTTTAGTGCGTAAAGTGATTCTTATGTTGTCTTGGCTCAAAGTTTGACGCTTTTTTGAGCAAAACTGAAAAAAAACATATAACACATTCTTGTTTAGTGACTTCACAATCCGAACCTCCCGACCTTATTGATATAGTGGATAAGAACATACGTTATTTCTATGTTTTGCCACAATTACATTTAAAGCTGCATAACTGTACCTGCTTGCACGACGTTGTTAAACTCTTAGAAATCCATTATGAATGGAATATTACTGTTGGCAAAAGCTTTCAGCACGTCTTTTAGAGAACGCCTAACAGCTGCAGCAGAAGCCTACAAAAGATTTGGTAACGTCGGAAGGATGACTACCATGACTTTTTTTCATATCGATATGGTATTTATACCCGTTACTCGTAGAGTAAAAGGGTATATTGTGATCGTTAAATTCTTCGGGATCAATAGCCGATCCGTCTTTCTGGCCCACTGTCCGTCTGTATGAACGTCGAGATCTCGGAAAGTATAATAGCTAGAGGTTTGGGATTTAAATTTAAATTCAAAACGGAGCTACGCCAATTTTATCGCTCACAAATCCCGAGACACTAAACGCGTCTGTCACGTCGCTCTGAGACAGCCTTAGCTGTTCGTGTATTTTGGTCATATCTATCGATAGACAAAAATGTTCTAAAATCGAGCTAATACTTCAGAAGTAATAGGTTTATGAAGCTGTCAAGCGGAAAAGGATCTTATTTTCAGAAGCCGAGAAGATCTCGGGTTTAAATCAGAGTTCAGAAGCTGGTTAGGTGGAAGCGGTCCCAAGTAAGTCAAAATTATTATAGTTTCAGTAAGAAGTTTGCAAAGCAATGAAGGACACATTTCCGACCCTATAAAGTATATATATTTTTGATCGGCATTACTAGGAGAGTTGATCTAGTCTTTTAGTTTTAAAGCTATCTGCATGAAACTTTCCCAAAAGTTGTCTTTCTATTGCAGGTAGTACGTAAGTCGGAACGAGCCGGATCGGTCGACAATAGCATAAAGCTCCCATAGGAAAATCATTTTTTAATTTTGTTTTTAGTTCTTTGACATGTATTAATGGTTAAATATTTTAGAATTACGGTTTAAATTTCATCAAAATCATTTGTTTTTAAATGTAACTTTTTTTATTTGTAACTTTTTTTTTTAATTCTTTTTGACTTAATTATTATTTAACAGTTTAGAATTACTCTTTTAATTTTAGTAAAATTGGAAAACGATATCATATAATTCCAAAACTATCTAAAAGTTGAGCTCTAAGTCATCATAGCTTCAATGTTTTTAAGCATATACGCAAGTAAATCATAATTTTAATGTTTTGAAGAATATTTCATTTTTGCAATAGCTGCAAGGGTATATGAACATCGACTTGCCAAAGTTTGCTTCCTTTCTTGTTAACATTTTAAAATTGGTTACTAATTTTCTTTTTTATCTCAGAACATTGATGTTTGCGGAGTAGAAGCTCCTTACCAAACACCATATGTTAAGAACTGAAATTTAATAAATGTTCTCAAAAAAAGATATGCGTTTAAATTAAATATAAAAGCAAGAACAAAAATTATTTTAAAATTAAGCTGCGTATTTAGAAACATAACAAGTTTAAATGAAAGCCATGACAAATTGATAACACATAACAATAACTGCCTTATACGAAAAAATATCAACTTAATATAGAAAAATATATAATTAAAATACTATATTGATTTGAAAAGTTCGATATGTGCAGCATAGCAATTTGATTTACAAACATATCAATTTGTTATGTTCGAAAATACTAGTTAAAGACAAATTCAAGTTTTTTGGACAAGGTATTTGAGAAAATAAGTAAATAGGTAAGCACCTAGGTAATGTAAAAGGTACAACAAAGTTAAACAAAAATTTTTTAATAATTTTTTTAATTTTCACGAAGTTGTACATGAATTATAATATTGTGTACACGCTCTGCAACTAAGTCTGGTTGTAAAACAAGTAAAAAGAAACATCTTATATCTTACATATGCGGTGGAATTAACGTTGTGCAAATACAAAGTTAATTAAACAAAACACAATATATTTTAGCACCTAAATGCCTAATATAGCCAGTATTTAAGGCAAATAAAAATCATCACCTTTCACATTCTAATACCTTGACAAGGTTTCATAAATTCTTACCGAAGTAGGTACCTAGGTACACCCCAACACTTGATATGAAAAAATGCCAGATAAATGACCCGTTTTCGTATTTTTTTCTCCGTGAGCGGATTTAGTGCACCTGGCGTTCTTTGGTTAGTTTTTTTTTCGAAAAAACTTGTTAGGTATAGGAACCACAGGGTTGGAAATCCTGATGCATGGTAAGGTTGCTAGTGGCTAGTTTGAGTTTGTAAAGAAATTTCAGTTCTCTTGGGATTGTGGTTGGGCCGGATAGCATTAGAGACAGTAGCTGGCCAGCTCGTTAGCTTTGCTTTTGTGTCCCGGCAGTCAACTGAAGATGATGTTAAAGGGCGCTGCTATTTCGACACTGCGACACTATTTGTTTCGGAGGCTATCATGCTTGCCTGCCCTAGACAATGTATATGTCAGTTTGACTATGCTGAGAAGTGTCTAGGAGAGCCATTGCCTGAAACACACTTCAATAGTCTGATAGACGAAAAGGTATTTTAATTTCTAGTATGAAGGAGAACCCCCCACCCTACGTTTAATGATGTAGCCTAAAGCCATCCGTGTGATATTGATTGCGTCCTACAGTTGGTGTGGAGGATTTTTTGTTATATGTCTTTGTAACATACTTGAAAAGTTGAAAAAATTGGTTAAAAAACATTTTTTGTTTACTTTTTTGTATTCTTAAAATGTTAATACAAAACAAATAAAAAAATGTATATTAAAAATGTTTTTAAATGCCTTTTTAACTTTCTTGAAAAAATGCCGAAAATTCAGACTTCTAGACCAGAATACCCCCTTAGTTATGTTTATATTAATCTATTTTTTATCTTGGCCACTCATGTGCCAACTTTGAGCAGTCAAGTTTTATTCATAAGCGCTAATTTTTTTTGTATGTCCCTCAGGGATTGACACCTAGTAATATTTCTGATTATCACAGATTTCTTTCATCTATCTTAAGACGCCACGTACCTTTAAATTTATACCTTAATAATGTTGCGCACGACTGTTTAGAGGTTCTTAAATCATTTATGTTTTATGTGCACGTTTTAAATGAATATTTTATTTCGACGCTCTATAAAAATTGCAGTTCGCCTACCCTGCCTCCAAGTGGATATCGCCCATCTGTCCCACCGCCAGCCAGCAGTCCGCTACCACCGCCGTTGGCAGCTTCTACGCATCAGTCGACCACGCCCGCTCTCCTTCAGCGGAGCTTGCTGAACGGTTCCATCGAGCCCATATACGAGAATGTTCCTCTACCACAGCGAGCCTCTGACGACAGCTCTGGGGCCGTTCATACCGAAACTATGCGACAGCGAGCTTCGTCCATACAGTCTGCCCCAAGTGTTGTTCCTGTTCCAGTTGCAAGGAACGCCAGCACGAATAACCTGGTCACTGTCACAGTCAATTCCCAGCCTGACGACGACAACATAAAGAAGTACGGGGCGGACCGGGCGGCAGAAACAGAACTGCTTTTCCTGGAGCCGCAGGCACCTAAGCGCTCCACCAGAGCCGCCAGTGCTGCTCCGAATATGGGAACCGCGACTCCGCCACGTCAAAATTCCTTCACAGCCAGCCTTAATAAGTCGACAACAGTTGAGGCGAACTGGTCGGGAGAATCACTGCAACAGCAATTATGTGCCATGAATCTTTCTTCTAACACTTCGGCTTCCACCTCCTCCGCGTTTAATTCGACGCTGGACACCACGTCATCGTCAGCGGCCAGCAAGGACTTAAAGCGCAAGAAGCGCTGGAACTTCTTGTCGCGAAGCAAAACACCCGAGAAGCAGAAGTCTGCCACGCTGGGCAGGGAAAAGGCCTTGACAGTAAGTCAGCACGCCAAGCTGGCGGCAAAGTTAAAGCTGGCCCAAGATGACCTCAACCTGCCAAATCGTTGGTCCACGGGCGTTAGCAAGCCGCATCCAATTTCCGGGAGATTTTCCAAGGACAAGCTGGTAGGTCATAACTAACCAGAGCACTGCGTTTAGTAATAGGCAAAAAATATATCCGCAAAAAAATAATAATTCGCCGCCCACCTGCCTTAAAAAATGCAATTGACAAAACGATCCCCGAACTGCAGTTCTTGCTCCATTTGGACTTAAGTTCATATACCCTTGCAGCTATTGCTAGAATTAAATTTTTGAAAACATTAAAATTATGATTTACTTGCGTATATGTTTAAAAACATTGAAGCTATGATGATTTTCAGCTCAATTATTAGATAGTTATTTTATATATTTTTATTATTTCTATGGGAGCTAGATTTTGATGAAATTTAAACCGTAATTCTGAAATATTCAACCATTACTATATCTCGAAGAACTAAAAAAAAATTAAAAAACAGCAAAATTATAATTTTTTTTGTATTTTATACCCTTGCAGAGGGTATTATAATTTCAGTCAGAAGTTTGCAATGCAGTGAAGGCGACGTTTCCGACCCTATAAAGTATATATATTCTAGATCAGCATCACTAGTAGAGTCGATCTAGCCATGTCCGTCTGTCCGTCCGTTTATATGCAAACTAGTCTCTCAGTTTTAAAGCTATCTGCATGAAACTTTCCCAAAAGTTGTCTTTCTATTGCAGGTAGTATATAAGTCGGAACATATAGCTCCCATAAGAACAATCGGAAAAATAAATGAAAAAAAATTATAACTTTGCTGTTTTTTAATTTTTTGTTTAGTTCTTCGACATATAGTAATGGTAAAATATTTCCGATTTACGGTTTAAATTTCGTCAAAATCGGACGACTATAGCATATAGCTCCCATAGGAAGAATCGGAAAAATAAATGAAAAAAATTATAACTTTTCTGTTTTTTAATTTTTTGTTTAGTTCTTCGACATATAGCAATTTTTAATTATTTCAGAATTATGGTATAAATTTTATCAAAATCGGACGTCTATAGCATATAGCTCCCATAGAAATAATAAAAATATATAAAATAACTATCTAATAATTGAGGTGCAAATCATCATAGTTTCAATGTTTTTCAGCGCATACTCAAGTAAATCATAATTTAAATGTTTTCAAAAGTATTTAATTAATGCAATAGCTGCAAGGGTATATGAACTTCGGCTTGCCGAAGTTTGCTTTCCTTCTTGTTTTTTTATTTATTTTTTCGATTGTTCCTATGGGAGCTATATATGCTATAGTCGTCCGATCCGGCTCGTTCCGACTTATATACTACCTGCAATAGACAGACAACTTTTGGGAAAGTTTCATGCAGATAGCTTTAAAACTGAGGGACTAGTTTGCGTAGAAACGGACGGACAGACTGACAGACGGACAGACTGTAAATTTTGAGCGGGGAAACTGATATAAACAAGGAAACTCATTTGACAGCTGCTGTCAAGATCAAACCAAACTATAAAACGATATAAAGCTTTGCCAGATACGAATAATTTGTCTTCAGAAGCAAATCGCGAAATTAAAAAAATCGTATATTTCTTGATAACTATTTTTCTTTGAAAATTAATTTAAAACAATTATGTCGTTAAAGTTTGACACAAATTTTTTAAACTTAATAAACATAAATAGAAAACATTATTATTTAAATTTTGTTAAATAATATCAGAGCGGCCTTGCCGTTTTCTTTTATTATAAAAAAAAAAGAATTAATTAAAAAAACTTAAAAAACATGGAAAAACAACAGAGTGCAAAGAAAACTAAAATTAATAGACAAACAAAAATTGAATATTACGAAAACGGAATTACATCGGCTAGCTGAAATTCTAATACACAAGCAGTCTAGAGATCAATACAAAACTACATAAAATCAATATTTTAGGCAAAGAGAAAGAGATATACATATATTTCTTAGAACAAATAAAAATTGATAGAATTTTAACCGATCTTTCCTATGGCAGCTATTGGATTTATTTGATCGATCGGTAAGATTTTTGAAATTGAACAGTGGTGTTTTTTTGTATGAACAAATATAAGGTTCTACCCTCACTTTATACTTTGCGCTTTGTGGTGCATTTGAGGCATACAAAAAAGATTTGGAATGTTTCAAGAAACTATATTTTGTACTGCGCGAATAATCGTCATAATCGTCATATAAATGTATGGTCAGTATAACAGATATGTGGGAGATATGAGATACAGACAACCAAATTTGATAAAATTTAAAGGAATAGAATTTAAATAATATAACAAAATTTTGTAGGGCTAAAACCTAAAACAGATTTCCGATCGGATTTCAAAAGTTTCAAACTGAGCTCGCAATCAGTATAAAAACAGATGGACGTGGCTTTATCAACTCGTTATGTCTTAGTATATTTTGTTATATATTCGGTCAAAATCTATCGACACACGACATTTTTATACCCTTGCAGAGGGTATTATAACTTAAGTCAGAAATTTGGAACGCAGTGAAGGAGACATTTCCGACCCTATAAAGTATATATAAGGTCAAGTAAAAAGTAATCCATCATATGTACATGAAATTCAAAGCTTTTTTTATGGTTAGAATTAACCGATTTATTTCGAATAAGCACAATTTTTTCTACATTTTCAGCTGCCTGGCTTGCGTTTTCGCCTTTGTCAAAGATAAATTGTAAAATGTAACGAATTTTTTCTTTGCCGATCTCCATATTTATCGAGATCTCAAAGCGTTTGTGTAACCGATCACAAAACTTTTCTAATAAGCTTTTATAGTACGAAAGCTCAACTTTCTAACGCCACCTACTTAAATTAAATTGGATTTATACAACGCGAGATACAGATCACTAAAGTCATCTATTGTTCAAATAATGGATTACTTTTTAGTTGACCTTATATATTTTTGATTAGCAACACAAGGAGAGTCGATCTAGCCATGTCCTGTTTCTGTCTGTTTCTTCGCAAACTAGTCTCTTAGTTGTAAAGCTATCTGCTGAAGCAATTTACATTCCCAAAAGTTTCTATTGCAGATAGTAGATAAGTCGGAACGCACGACAATAGCATAAGCTCCCATAGGAACAATCGGAAAAAATACATAACAAAAATTAGAACTTGTTGTTTTTATTTTTTGGTTTAATATTTTAGAATTACGGTTTAAATTTCATCAAAATCGGAAGACTATATCATAGAGCGCCCATAAAACACAATAAAAATATTAAAATACTATTATTATTAAAATATTTCTTTTTTTTTTGTTTTTTTGTTTTTTAATTTCTTTTTGACTTATTAATAATTTGACAGTTCAGAATTACACTTACGTATAGCTGTATTAAGAACTATTAATTGAGCTGCAAATCATCATAGCTTCAATGCTTTTAAACATATGGGCAAGTAAATCATAAATATAATGTTTTCAAGAATATTTAATTTTTGAAATGGGTGAAAGGGCATATGAACTTCGGCTGGCCGAAGCTTGCTTCCTTTCTTGTTACCCTTGCAGAGGGTATTATAATTTCAGTCAGAAGTTTGCAACGCAGTGAAGGAGACATTTCCGACCCTATAAAGTATATATATTCTTGATCAGCATCACTAGGGGAGTCGATCTAGCCATGTCCGTCTGTCCGTTCGGTTTTACACAAACTAGTCTCTCAGTTTTAAAGCTATCTACATGAAACTTTGCCAAAAGTTGTCTTTCTATTGCAGGTAATATTAGGATCGGACGACTATAGCATAGAGCTCCCATAGGAACAATCGGAAAAAAAATACAAAAAAGAATTATAACTTTGCTGTTTTTTAATTTTTTTTAGCTCTTGGATATATAGTAATGGTTAAATATTTTAGAATTACGGTTTAAATTTCATCAAAATAGAAATAATAAAAATATATAAAATAACTATCTAATAATTGACCTGCAAATCATCATAGCTTTAATGGTTTTAAACATATACGCAAGTAAATCATAATTTTATTGTTTTCAAAAATATTTAATTCTTGCAATAGCTGCAATGGTATATAAACTTCGGCTTGCCGAAGTTTGCTTTCTTTCCTTTTTTTTTTTTTTTAATTTTTGTTTTTAATATTGAGCAAAAGAAGTGTTAGCGGGGCGTTGATTCTGCAGTTCGGCATACGGCGCATGATAAAACCTGATTTTTTCTAGGGACCAGTTTGTTTTGAAATTGGTTAGCCAAAAAGCGGGTCTCTTATAGTATTCCTTCTTGTTGTACCTGTAAATCGTAGAGTAAGAGGGTATATTGAATTCTTTGAAAATGAAGTAACAGTTAGAAAGAATCATTTCCGACCATATAAAGGATATATATTCTTGGATCTGGATCAATATCAGAGTTAATCTATCCCTGTCTGTCCGTATAAACTTGGAGATCTCGGAAACTAGAAAAGCTAAAGATTGGTGATTTGACATGTGGATTCTTGTGTTTACGCAGACATGTTAGACTTTAGTTATTGGGCTTCCCCAGGGTACACAAATACGATAGTCAAACGAAACTATCGAGTACTAGTACCTAATGGTCCGGGAACTCGACTATAGCGTTCTTATCTCAAATTCTGCCTAAACGATTCGAGTAAGAGCTCCCGCTATGAGCTATGATTCCTTTAAATCTTCCCAGCGAAAAAATTGTAGTCATATAAAAATGTTTCACCTACAAAATAAACTAATAATCGCCCTATCTTATAAATTAAGAAATCGCGATCCATCAAGGATACCGTTTTCGTTTGTAAAAAAAATCAACCAGCATACAATTATGCTCTTGTTGCTTATTCCAGTGCCAAATACTAGACGAGAAGCTAACTGACTCGCAGTTATTTATGGAGTTTGAACGCATACCGAAGCGAAGGGAGCACGCACTATACGAGTGCGCCCTGCTGGAAGAGAACGAGCCAAAGAACCACGACCCAAACTTTTTGCCCTACGATGACAACAGAGTGCGACTGACGCCATCGATGGAAAATCGTCATGGTTACGTTAATGCATCTTACATATCTGTGAGTTTATTTTTAATGCAAAGTCAAGTAATATAACTATGAAGAACTAAACAAAATGCTTTGTGTTTTTTAGGCCACAGTCGGCACTAAGCAGCGATTTTACATTGTGGGCCAATCCCCGCAAAAATCGCAAAATATGCGCATCTTTTGGCAGTGTGTCTGGGAGGCAGATGTGTATTTGGTGGTCCAACTAACTGAGGATATGAGCTATATTCCCCTTAGCAGTCAGCAGCGTCTGGAGTTTGGACAAGTTTGTGAATTCTAATGATATGCCCAATCTTTTTAATCAATCTTTCTTATTTTCAGTTCCAAGTGTATCAGGAATTCTCACAAACCACCGATCGCTGCACCACCATAAAGTTGCGCCTGTACCATGTACCATCACGTCGGTACCGTTCCGTCTGGTATCTGCAGTATGCAGACTGGGCGGAGCAAAATTGTCCCAGCGACGTAAATCACTTTCTTGACTTTCTCGAAGAGTTAAACTCAGTAAGACTAGCATCATCCCAAGAAGTTCCGCCGGGACATAACACAAACCCACCGGTACTTATACACTGTCTGGAAGGTGGTGGACGTTCGGGCGTAACCCTTACTGCGGATCTTCTGCTTTATACTCTGGATCACAACGAGGTTAGCGGTAAAAAGAATTGAATTGAATTATTTTTGAAATCTCTTTTCGACCTTTGCAGGACTTAGATATACCTCGTGTTATTGGCCAGCTGCGGCATCAGCGGGACAGCATTATACCTTCCCTGGCGCAATACAAGTTTATATACAGTCTTCTCATTACGTATTTAAAACGCACGAGGTTAATTTAAGTTGATTTTGAACAAAAGGTGAATCTTGGCTAATGTGTTCTTTCGTTGTTTAAGCTTGAATTTATTTGTACAATTTTGTTTTAAACTAACTAACAAAACTAGTTATACTTTAAGCTTAAGCCACTAAAATGTTACCTTTTAAACATGTATTATTTTGTTCAGAAATATTGTTTTTAATTGGCAGCTGTTAATCTTTAATATTGTTACATTTCTATAGTAACTGGTTTTTAAGCTTAGATTTGTTACCTAAACCCCTTTAAGCGGCTTCTTCCTAAAAATATATTTAGCGATAACATAGTTCTTTTGGTAAGCCTATTAAAACGCCAGTTAACTAATCACAGGTTAAGAGCCTTATATTTTATAAAAATCATAAACAAAAAATAACAAATTAATAAAAAAAAAACCATAAATTTGCTACTGTTTTTTTTAACCAAGATAACACGAAATGGGATATTTACTCATTATTCGTTAGAGAGAAATGGTATTTTTATTCGTTTAAAAGAATTTACACAGGTTAAAGAAAGCGATTCCGACCTTTTAATGTATATATTCATGATCAGGTCATAGAGTAAGAAACTATATAGAGGCACCATTTGCTCTGCCCGGACCTCTGCCCAAGCTCTGCTGAGAGCCATGTTCGAAGCTAACCTTGATTTCCCCCCCCCCCCCACTTTTCAGTTTTTGATTCGAACTTGCAATTCGGTCCCATGGTGAAATTGCAACTGCACTGCTCGCACCAGCCCTTAGCAATGGGAGCGAGCAGAACCTCACCGCGGGACCGAACTAATGGTTCGAATCGAACCGTGAGAGACTGAGACTGAAATTTTCCCCTGTTTTAGTCTAGGTGGCATCACTGGAAAAGTCACTCGAGAGAGCGGCAGAGCAAATGTCCAAAAAGCGAGTTGATCTAGCCTTGTCCATGTGCCTATCTGTTTGACCGATGGAATTGACGTCAAAATGACGTCGGAACTATAAAAGCCAGAGATTTAGGATGTGGCAATGTCTTCAAAGTAAAATATTGAAAAATAATCCGGTGACCGTGAATCTTCAGAAGCGCATTGAAAAAAAGTTGGTTTTCGGTGAACATGAACTCGTAATTCTGAAATATTTAACCATTATTATATCTCGAAGAACTAATAAAAATTAAGAAACAGCAAAGTTATAATTTTTATACCCTTGCAGTGGGTCCGATTGTTCCTATGGGTGTTATATGCTTCGTCCGATCCGGCTCGATCCGACTTATACACTACTTGCAATAGAATATATATAATTTATGGGGTCGGAGATGTCTCCTTCACTGCGTTGCAAACTTCTGACTGAAATTATAATACCCTTTGCAAGGGTATTATAAAAATTTTTTTTAATATTTTTATTGTTTCTATGGAGACTTTATGTTATAGTCGTACGATTTTGATGAAACTTAAACCGTAATTCTGAAATATTTAGCCATTGATAAACGTCGAAGAACTAAAAAAAAATTAAAAAACATTTAACTTATAATTTTTTTCATTTATTTTTTCGATTGTTCCTTTGAGAGCTATATGCTATAGTCGTCCGTCCGGCTCGTTCCAGCTTTTGTACTACCTGCAATAGAAAGACAGCTTTTGCGAAAGTTTCATGCAAATAGCTTTAAAACTGAGAGACTAGTTTGCGTAGCAACGGACGGACAGACGGCTAGATCGACTCTCCTAGTGATGCTGATCAAGAATATATATACATTACAGGGTCGGAAAAGTCTCCTTCACTGCGTTGCAAACTTCTGACTTAAATTATAGCACTCTCTGCAAGGGTATAAAAAGCTAGAGACCTAAATATTTTGTGGCGACCCACCGTCACAAATATATAAAAATTCAACTTTCACATTAAAGCTTAAAAAAAACACTCCAAAAACTGGCCCTTTATTATTCAAACGCGCACCCAAAGCCTACAGCACCCGGTCACATTTATTCGACGAAGTTATCGATTGCCGATAATTATCGCCCAATAAACCCGATTACCCAAAGCGGGATTATAATCATTGTCCGATCTGGTCACACTAAGCAGCTCCTATATAAGCGGAGACACAGCCCCGGACCAGTCACTTGCGTCATAGAGTAAGAAATGTATAGAGGCACCATTTGCTCTGCCGCTCTCTTGAGTGACTTTTCCAGTGATGCCACCTAGACTAAAACAGGGGAAATTTTCAGTCTCTCACGGTTCGATTCGAACCTTTAATTCGGTCCCGCGGTGAGTTTCTGCATCTGAACTGCTCGCTTCCATTGCTAAGGGCTAGTGCGAGCAGTGCAGTTGCAAATTCACCATGGGACCGAATTGCAAGTTCGATCCAAAAACTGAAAAGTGGGGTGGGAAATCAAGGTTAGCTTCGAACATGGCTCTCAGCAGAGCTTGGGCAGAGGTCCGGCAGAGCAAATGGTGCCTCTATACATTTCTTACTCTATGGTTCAGATGCAGAAACTCACCGCGGGACCGAATTACAAGTTCGAATCGAACCGTGAGAGACTGAAAATTTCCCCTGTTTTAGTCTAGGTGGCATCACTGGAAAAGTCACTCGAGAGAGCGGCAGAGCAAATGGTGCCTCTATACATTTCTTACTCTATGGCCATAGAGTAAGAATTATATAGAGGCACCATTTGCTCTGCCCGGACCTCTGCCCAAGCTCTGCTGAGAGCCATGTTCGAAGCTAACCTTGATTTCCCCCCCCCCACTTTTCAGTTTTTGATTCGAACTTGCAATTCGGTCCCATGGTGAAATTGCAACTGCACTGCTCGCACCAGCCCTTAGCAATGGGAGCGAGCAGAACCTCACCGCGGGACCGAACTAATGGTTCGAATCGAACCGTGAGAGACTGAGACTGAAATTTTCCCCTGTTTTAGTCTAGGTGGCATCACTGGAAAAGTCACTCGAGAGAGCGGCAGAGCAAATGTCCAAAAACCGAGTTGATCTAGCCTTGTCCATGTGCCTATCTGTTAAAGAAAGCGATTCCGACCTTTTAATGTATATATTCATGATCAGGTCATAGAGTAAGAAACTATATAGAGGCACCATTTGCTCTGCCCGGACCTCTGCCCAAGCTCTGCTGAGAGCCATGTTTGAAGCTAACCTTGATTTCCCCCCTTACTTTTCAGTTTTTGATTCGAACTTGCAATTCGGTCCCATGGTGAAATTGCAACTGCACTGCTCGCACCAGCCCTTAGCAATGGGAGCGAGCAGAAACTCACCGCGGGACCGAATTAATGGTTCGAATCGAACCGTGAGAGACTGAGACTGAAATTTTCCCCTGTTTTAGTCTAGGTGGCATCACTGGAAAAGTCACTCGAGAGAGCGGCAGAGCAAATGTCCAAAAAGCGAGTTGATCTAGCCTTGTCCATGTGCCTATCTGTTTGACCGATGGAATTGACGTCAAAATGACGTCGGAACTATAAAAGCCAGAGATTTAGGATGTGGCAATGTCTTCAAAGTAAAATATTGAAAAATAATCCGGTGACCGTGAATCTTCAGAAGCGCATTGAAAAAAAGTTGGTTTTCGGTGAACATGAACTCGTAATTCTGAAATATTTAACCATTATTATATCTCGAAGAACTAATAAAAAATTAAGAAACAGCAAAGTTATAATTTTTATACCCTTGCAGTGGGTCCGATTGTTCCTATGGGTGTTATATGCTTCGTCCGATCCGGCTCGATCCGACTTATACACTACTTGCAATAGAATATATATAATTTATGGGGTCGGAGATGTCTCCTTCACTGCGTTGCAAACTTCTGACTGAAATTATAATACCCTTTGCAAGGGTATTATAAAAATTTTTTTTAATATTTTTATTGTTTCTATGGAGACTTTATGTTATAGTCGTACGATTTTGATGAAACTTAAACCGTAATTCTGAAATATTTAGCCATTGATAAACGTCGAAGAACTAAAAAAAAATTAAAAAACATTTAACTTATAATTTTTTTCATTTATTTTTTCGATTGTTCCTTTGAGAGCTATATGCTATAGTCGTCCGTCCGGCTCGTTCCAGCTTTTGTACTACCTGCAATAGAAAGACAGCTTTTGCGAAAGTTTCATGCAAATAGCTTTAAAACTGAGAGACTAGTTTGCGTAGCAACGGACGGACAGACGGCTAGATCGACTCTCCTAGTGATGCTGATCAAGAATATATATACATTACAGGGTCGGAAAAGTCTCCTTCACTGCGTTGCAAACTTCTGACTTAAATTATAGCACTCTCTGCAAGGGTATAAAAAGCTAGAGACCTAAATATTTTGTGGCGACCCACCGTCACAAATATATAAAAATTCAACTTTCACATTAAAGCTTAAAAAAAACACTCCAAAAACTGGCCCTTTATTATTCAAACGCGCACCCAAAGCCTACAGCACCCGGTCACATTTATTCGACGAAGTTATCGATTGCCGATAATTATCGCCCAATAAACCCGATTACCCAAAGCGGGATTATAATCATTGTCCGATCTGGTCACACTAAGCAGCTCCTATATAAGCGGAGACACAGCCCCGGACCAGTCACTTGCGTCATAGAGTAAGAAATGTATAGAGGCACCATTTGCTCTGCCGCTCTCTTGAGTGACTTTTCCAGTGATGCCACCTAGACTAAAACAGGGGAAATTTTCAGTCTCTCACGGTTCGATTCGAACCTTTAATTCGGTCCCGCGGTGAGTTTCTGCATCTGAACTGCTCGCTTCCATTGCTAAGGGCTAGTGCGAGCAGTGCAGTTGCAAATTCACCATGGGACCGAATTGCAAGTTCGATCCAAAAACTGAAAAGTGGGGTGGGAAATCAAGGTTAGCTTCGAACATGGCTCTCAGCAGAGCTTGGGCAGAGGTCCGGCAGAGCAAATGGTGCCTCTATACATTTCTTACTCTATGGTTCAGATGCAGAAACTCACCGCGGGACCGAATTACAAGTTCGAATCGAACCGTGAGAGACTGAAAATTTCCCCTGTTTTAGTCTAGGTGGCATCACTGGAAAAGTCACTCGAGAGAGCGGCAGAGCAAATGGTGCCTCTATACATTTCTTACTCTATGGCCATAGAGTAAGAATTATATAGAGGCACCATTTGCTCTGCCCGGACCTCTGCCCAAGCTCTGCTGAGAGCCATGTTCGAAGCTAACCTTGATTTCCCCCCCCCCACTTTTCAGTTTTTGATTCGAACTTGCAATTCGGTCCCATGGTGAAATTGCAACTGCACTGCTCGCACCAGCCCTTAGCAATGGGAGCGAGCAGAACCTCACCGCGGGACCGAACTAATGGTTCGAATCGAACCGTGAGAGACTGAGACTGAAATTTTCCCCTGTTTTAGTCTAGGTGGCATCACTGGAAAAGTCACTCGAGAGAGCGGCAGAGCAAATGTCCAAAAACCGAGTTGATCTAGCCTTGTCCATGTGCCTATCTGTTAAAGAAAGCGATTCCGACCTTTTAATGTATATATTCATGATCAGGTCATAGAGTAAGAAACTATATAGAGGCACCATTTGCTCTGCCCGGACCTCTGCCCAAGCTCTGCTGAGAGCCATGTTTGAAGCTAACCTTGATTTCCCCCCTTACTTTTCAGTTTTTGATTCGAACTTGCAATTCGGTCCCATGGTGAAATTGCAACTGCACTGCTCGCACCAGCCCTTAGCAATGGGAGCGAGCAGAAACTCACCGCGGGACCGAACTAATGGTTCGAATCGAACCGTGAGAGACTGAGACTGAAATTTTCCCCTGTTTTAGTCTAGGTGGCATCACTGGAAAAGTCACTCGAGAGAGCGGCAGAGCAAATGTCCAAAAACCGAGTTGATCTAGCCTTGTCCATGTGCCTATCTGTTAAAGAAAGCGATTCCGACCTTTTAATGTATATATTCATGATCAGGTCATAGAGTAAGAAACTATATAGAGGCACCATTTGCTCTGCCCGGACCTCTGCCCAAGCTCTGCTGAGAGCCATGTTTGAAGCTAACCTTGATTTCCCCCCTTACTTTTCAGTTTTTGATTCGAACTTGCAATTCGGTCCCATGGTGAATTTGCAACTGCACTGCTCGCACCAGCCCTTGGCAATGGGAGCGAGCAGTTCAGATGCAGAAACTCACCGCGGGACCGAATTACAAGTTCGAATCGAACCGTGAGAGACTGAAAATTTCCCCTGTTTTAGTCTAGGTGGCATCACTGGAAAAGTCACTCGAGAGAGCGGCAGAGCAAATGGTGCCTCTATACATTTCTTACTCTATGCTCTCGCGGAAACAACAACTAGGAGGAATACCCGGGTAAGAGTTCTGGTAGTAAGTCTTGGTAGTGGTGGTGGATCCGTAAGAGTTCGGTTTGAAATTCGGCTCTACGACCTGGTGAGGATCACCGACGCCCGGTGTGGCTTAGGAATACGCACCCAGTCCCGGTCGAGATCGCTGAGCCCGGCACGGTTTTCGTAACTCTGGCCCATCTCAGTGAGTTCCTCCCAGAAGTCACGTTTCCGGCTTCCGACCCGAAAACGATACGGAATAAAACGGCAGCTCGAAACTTACGATGCCCGGCAGCTCGAAACTAACGATGCTCTACATTCCCACATCCCACTAGAAAATCCAAGTAGTTCGTTCCTCTAAAACGACCCAGAACACTACGAACCCGACGTACTCGAACGACGAGACACGACGACACCAAGCAGTGCACAATCGGCCCTTCCGAAGCGCCGACACCAAGCAGTGCACCCAGCCACAGCGCACCGTCTGCATCAAGCAGTGCATAATCGGCCCTCCCGAAGCGCCAACACCAAGCAGTGTACCCCGGTACCACAAAACAAGTAGTGCAACATTCTCGCACACCAAGCAGGGCGATACTCAACGAGCTGCGATATACTCGGCCCTGCCGCAGCGTCGATATCAACAAGCAGTACCACATTCGGCCCTTCAGCAGCGCCGACACCACTTTGCATCTCGCTCGATATAATTATAGTTAGAAAACGTAGTCTTAATCAATCGTACTATTAAAATATAACCATACTCTGTAGCGTTCGATTTGTGTTAATTTTTGGGGAAATGGAGGTAAACCGATCAAAAGAGGAAATAAATTTCTGTCTCGAACCCTGGCCACGGCGAGCTATACCGCTTCCCAAAACAGGGTCGTTACAGTGGCGCCCAAACAAATTGAACACAAAAAGACAGTATCCTCAAATAGAAACACCAAAGATCGTTTACCCTCTTCCTCAACACAACACAAACTAATACAATGGCATACAAATTAACTCGAGGCTAAATAAGCAATGCCAATAAAGCCCAACTGGAAGCCTATCTAATAGAATTCGAGGTCAAACCAGAAACACTGTGCGAGGACATGCGAAGACAAATGTCAGATTTTATAAAGAACGGCAACCACGGCGAGGAAACTATCAAACGCCTTTTAGAACTGGCTCAGAAACACGCAAGAAGCCCATCACCAGCACCTAACGGAACAGAAAACCAACCGAAAGGCATTAGTGGAACAACAGACACAGAGGAACACATCGAGGAAAAACAGAAGGAAATAAAGTGGCCACGATGGGAGTAATACGAAGCTGGGGAGAAGAATACGACGGAACTGGAATCCCGGAAGAGTTCATTAGTAGAACAGAGGAATTAGCAGAGGCATACGGCATAGATCTAGATCATGCAGCAGGAGCAATGGTAATACTTCTCAGAGGCTGTGCCTTGGATTGGTGGCACACCCACCCAAACCCGATGCCGTCATGGAGCACCTTCCGGAAAGAATTCCTAGAGTATTACAGGCCAGCGGATCATGAGGAGAAAGCTATGGAAAGCATCACACATAGACACCAGGGCGAGAACGAGCCAGCGAAGGAATATGCGCTAGAACTCAGGAAAATCATGCGATTCACTACGCTCACAGAAGAAAAAAAACTGGAGTGGGTGTACCGAAACAGTCGAGTGGATTTCAAGCGATATGCCAAACGTGGAGAATGCCAAACCCTAGCGGAATACCTCCGACTAGCCGAGGAATTCGAGGCACTACAACCACAGGAGCACATAGCACAGCAGACAACGCAACAAACACCGGAAACTCGCTTGGGACACCAACCACCAGGAAGTTACTGGAGACCACCAATAAACCAATGGAGACCCCAAGAAACACAACCAATACTTAACAGAGGCGTCACAAGATCTTGGGACATGAGCAATAGATGCTCGCGGTGCAAAGCAGTGGGACACATAGCATGCGGATGCAATAACCAACCAAGACTGTTTTGCTGGGTATGCGGACAGGATGGAATACGAACAATTCATTGCTGCCGCAGGAATGAAGCGACGGGAAACGGAAGATGCCCATGGGATCAGAGCGGGCACCCAGGGCACATACCTTACCCGCAACATCAATAAAATTCAACGGTCGACGTCTACTAGCACAAGTCATAGGCAGCACAAGAATTCGCGGGGCAATTGACACAGGAGCCACACGGAGTTTTATCGGCCAAGAACTAGCCAGCAGAATAGCTAGACATAGAAAAAGAAAACAAGTAATCGAAGCCATTAGACTGGCAGACGGAACAAACAGAACGGTCACAGAGGGACTAGAAGTAAAAATACAACGCGGGACACAAACAAACACAGCAACACTATTAGTCCTCGACGAGGTGATCGGAGACCTACTCTTGGGAATAGACTTCTTAGTACAATGCAACGCATCACAGCGAAAATTAAAAAGAAGAGGAGCCAACGCAGAAGCAAGAAACACAAGAGAAACGGCATCGGATCACTAGAAACAGGGGATTTAACAGACGCACAGATCCAAGAAACCCTCAAAAGTGAGCTAGAGATGATGAGCCAAATCAAAGGTGTAAGTCACATTGCTAGCCACAAAATCTTCATGAAGCACGACCGCCCAATTAAACAGAGGTACTACCCTCGAAACCCAGCAATGCAGTCTATAATAAACAAACAAGTCGACAAACTCATAGCACAAACTCATAGAACCCTCGCACTCCGCCTACAGTTCGCCAGTGGTAATCGTGGAAAAGAAAAACAAGGAATGGAGGCTTTGCATAGACTATAGGCAACTGAACGAGCACTCTGAGCGAGACGCATACCCGGTACCACGAATGGATCACATTCTCAACCAACTCCGCGAGGCAAAATACATAAGCACACTGGATCTGAAAAGTGGCTACTGGCAGATACCGATGGACGAAGACAGTAAACAGTACACTGCCTTCACCGTACCAGGGCGCGGACTGTTTCAGTGGAAAGTAATGCCCTTCGGATTACACACAGCACCAGCGACGTTCCAAAGAGCGCTAGACTCAGTCATCGGACCAGAGATGGAACCATTCGCGTTCGCATACCTGGATGACATAGTGGTAATCGGACAAACGAAACGGGAACACCTGGAGAAGCTACAGGAGGTAATGAGGAAACTCTGCAAGGCAAATCTAAGGATCAACACGGAGAAATGCCACTTCTTTAAAAAAGAACTAAAATACCTAGGACACGTAATCAGCGCAAGAGGTATACACACCGATCCAGAAAAGATAGCCGCGATCCTCAACATGCCAAGCCCACAGACAACGAAGCAAGTACACAGCTAGGGGTGGCCTCCTGGTACAGAAGATTCGTCCCGAACTTCACTGAACTAGCGCAGCCACTGTACAACCTGGTCAAGAAGGGGACAAAGTTCAAATGGACCGAGGAGACAGAAGAGGCGACCAAAAACCTAAAGAAAGCCCTAACCGAAGCACCGGTCCTGGCTTGTCCGGACTTTGGAAAAACCTTTGTACTTCAGACGGACGCCAGTAATTACGGACTAGGAGCAGTACTGACCCAAGAGTACGAAAACGGAGAACACGTTATTTTATATGCCAGTCGGAAGCTGACAAAAACAGAACAAAACTACTCGGCTACCGAAAAAGAGTGCCTGGCAATACACTGGGGCATCCAGAAAATGTGGATGTATCTGGAAGGGTACCACTTCGTCGTTATCACGGACCACCAAGCACTTAAATGGCTTAACTCGATCGAGAACCCTTTAGGACGGATTGCCAGATAGGCATTGGCAATGCAGCCATACTCATTCGAGGTACGCTATCGCAAAGGCAAGCTTAACGTCGTCGCAGAGGCATTATCCCGAATGCTCGAGAAAGAAATACACGGAGCCGAAGTAGAGAAGGACGAGTGGATAAAACAGAAACTCCTTGCAATAGAAAAGGAACCAGAAACATGGCCAGATTACGCACTAATAGAAGGAAAACTATACAGACATCTACCGTCATGTCGAGGATACACAGCCGTGGAAGCTATGCGTGGAGTTAGAAAAACGAAGCATCGGGTAATGGCATCGTACTACTGACAAGGGATGCACAGAGACATGCAACAGTACGTACGTCGCTGTGAAACATGCCAACGGTACAAGACCTCACATCAGGTTCAATCCTTCTAAACTCGGCCACCCAATTTGGCATAGACTCCGGGCCTAATCTTCGAAAGCTGAACTTGTAATTCGCGCTCAGCGATGTGGTGCGAGCTTTGGAATTGCCGCCGAGCAACACCACAATCTGGAGCGGGAAGTGCCACTGGATCGGGAAAGGGAACGGGATTGGGAGGTTGGCGGAGAACTGGAGGGCAGGGACAGTGGGGCGAGCAGATGTAGTCGGCAGTTAGAGCACAGCCACCGTTGCCACCGCCACCGTCAGATGATCGAATGGTGGTGATCCTCCTACTGTCGCCATGCACTTGCAGCCGCAGCCACGCCCACTCCCACGCCCCACCCAAGCACCACCAAGCACAACCACCATCACCGCCGACAGCCAAAAGTGGAGATTCCCGGAGCAGCAATGCTAACAGAAATAGCAAAAGCACCCTGGGAAACACTCTGCATAGACTTCGTCTACAAGTTCTCCAAGTGGGTGGAGCTAGCAGCCGTCAGAAAAGCAACAACAGAAATTGTATTAAAAGTTTTACGGGAACAGATCCTCACACGATATGGTACACCGAAAAAACTCATCTCGGACAACGGGGTACATTTTACCAGTAATAAGTTTAAGGCACAGTTACAGAAATGGGGAATCGTCCACCTATTAACAGCGCCATACACCCCGCCAGAGAACCCAGCCGAGAGGGCAAAGAGGACAATAAAAACAATGATAGCTCAATTCTCCGGAACCGAACACACCCGGTGGGATGACTGGCGAAATAGCAAAGGCCATCAATAGCAGCAGGTCAGAATCAACAGGATACAGCCCGGCGTACCTACTATACGGACGGGAAATACGACTATCCGGGAACCTGTATAACGAGACCACACCTGCATCCGGAATGGTAAAGGAAACGATAGGGGCAAGGTTGCAACTCATGATAGAAACGAGCAAACAAGCACATCGGAACATGGGAAAAGCAGCACAAGACCAAGCCAGACCATAAAACTTGCGGAAAAGAGACTGGAGACCCAAAGTAGGAGATCTCGTATGGGAACGACAACACCCATTGCAGCTATTGGGTTTGCAGCAAAGTTAGTACCGAAATACGAGGGCCCATTCAAAGTGGTAGAAAACGAAGTGACAACGTCAGCGTGACGACCACGGGAGCCACGGCCTCCTAAACGGGGGGGAGTGTGACGACCCACCGTCACAAATATATAAAAATTCAACTTTCACATTAAAGCTTAAAAAGAACACTCCAAATACTGGCCCTTTATTATTCTAACGCGCGCCCAAAGCCTACAGCACCCGGTCACATCTATTCGATGAAGCTATCGATTGCCGATAATCATCGCCCAATAAACCCGTACCCAAAGCGGGATTATCATCATCATCCGATCTGGTCACACTAAGCAGCGTCTATATAAGCGGAGACACAGCCCCAGACCAGTTACTTGCGTTCCGACGACTCTCGCGGAAACAACAATTCCCGGGTAAGTGTTCTGGTAGTTAGTCTTGGTAGTGGTGGTGGATCCGTAAAAGTTCGATTTCAAGTCGGCTCTACGACCTGGTGACGGTCACTGAAGAACCCGACGTACTCGAACGACGAGACACGACGACACCAAGCAGTGCACAATCGGCCCTTCCGAAGCGCCGACACCAAGCAGTGCACCCAGCCACAGCGCACCGTCTGCATCAAGCAGTGCATAATCGGCCCTCCCGAAGCGCCAACACCAAGCAGTGTACCCCGCTACCACAAAACAAGTAGTGCAACATTCCGCCCTTCCGTAGCGCCGATCTCGCACACCAAGCAGGGCGATACTCAACGAGCTGCGATATACTCGGCCCTTCCGCAGCGTCGATATCAACAAGCAGTACCACATTCGGCCCTTCAGCAGCGCCGACACCACTTTGCAAGCAGTATCTCGCTCGATATAACTATAGTTAGAAAACGTAGTCTTAATCAATCGTACTATTAAAATATAACCATACTCTGTAGCGTTCGATTTGTGTTATTCTTTGGGGAAAGGGAGGTAAACCGATCAAAAGAGGAAATAAATTTCTGTCTTGTTACAATTTATTTGCCCATATTATAGCTAAAAAGTAAAAGCGTGCGATTTGCCCCGCATGAACTCGGCGTATTTGGGTGTGGATCTTGGTAGCTCCCCTCTCCAAGATAACAAGAATAAATTTTAAACGGGCTGTGTTTCGGCCCGTAATGGATCGTCGCTCTATTGTCAAGGTTGTTCATCGGAAATTATGTCACTTTCTTGATCTACTCTACTGTTGCGTCAGCAGCTCCTATGAACTGAATTCTACCAAGTCATGTTTAAATTTATAATTCTGGTTGCAAAGAAAAAAATGATAATTTATAAATAACATTTGAAGTAAATACTTTTAAATTAATTTAAAATTGCAAATTTAGAAAAAAAAAATTTAATAGAAAAGGTACTAATAAAACAAATTAAATAGGCCTTTTCATTTTATGTATCTAAAAAACTATTAAATTGGATCCCGCTCTCGCCTTATAACTAGTGTCTTCAATTTAAATAAACGCGCCAAGTGCGCAAACACCGCCCCCTCTGAAGGGACGACGTCCTTCAGCCCAGAACGGGCAACAGGGCCAGTCGATGGACTGCTCGCCGATACTCCCCCTCCTGCGTCCTGACGTCCGCTAGGCAAATCTTGGTATTGGCGCCGGCGTGCACCGCTACCACACGGCCTATCCTCCACTGGTGTGCGAAAGTTGTCTTCGGCAACGACGACGAGCGCTCCCACGACGATGTTGGGCTCCTCCTGGTGCCACTTGGACCGCTGCTGGAGGCTGGAGATGTACTCTCGGGACCATCGCTGCCAAAACCTGTGCCTGAGAGACGAGGCACCTCGCCATCCTCGCAATCAGAACAAGCTGGTCTGGTCCGGAGCGCCGCTGATAGTGGGGCCAGAAGAGAACCGCCGATGAGCAGATGGCCGGGGGTCAGGGCCCCGCCATCGTTCGGGTCGCTGCTTAGAGCTCCGAGGGGCCTGGAGTAGAGCACGGCCTCCGCGCTGGTGAGCAGAGTTTCGAGCTCCTCCGCGGTCAAGAGGTCTTGGCCTACCGTCCGAAGAAACAGGTGGTTTGCAGACTTCACACCTGCCTCCCATAGTCCGTCGAAGTGCGGTGCTCTGGGCGGTATGAACGCAAACTCGCATCCAGACAGGCTCGAAACTCCCACATGTGCCGATCTGCGCCGACGAAGTTGGTGGCGTTGTCGCACCACACCTTCACCGGAATACCGCGACGACTCACGAACCTTTGAAATGCCCACAAGAACGCATCAGTGGTTAGGTCAGACACTAATTCTAAGTGGACCGCTTTGGACGCAAAACAGACGAACAAGGCCACGTACGACTTGTACGGTGGCGTACCACGGGTACGATACGTTGTGCTGAAGGGACCACAAAAATCAACGCCACAAATATTTCCGTCAAGAGCGAAAGCAGCGCATGCACGACCGAACTGTTCGTCGGCAGATTTCTTGAGCATTAACTAGCCATATTTTTTCGCGCAGACGACTTACGAGAGCTCGTGGGCCAGAGTGACAATTCGTAACGTGCAGGTATGACACATAGGATCTGACGAACTGTGAGCTTTTACTCAGGAACAAGGGGAATTTGGCTTCGTACGGGATAGGAGCATTCAATAACCGACCCCCAACTCGTAGCAATGTCGAGGAACACCAATCTAATTTATTTTCCTGAAGAAAAGGGTTTAACTTTTTTATATTTGGTGCTACCGGTTTATTCCGAATTTTACTTATGTCGACCCTGAATTCGTAAAATTGGGATAGCTTCGACAATTTTTTCAAAAGCGAAGTCCTGTTCTCTTGGCGAAATACTTTTTTTTAAAGGGCTTCGACACCTTTCTGCACCTTTGAATAGAACGAAAAACCCACACGAACACACTCAGAAGCTTCAGGTGCGACGAGAGGGACACCATTCTCTTAAGCAAATAATTTGGCTCTGGGCTGACTACGAGAGCTATTGCCGATTTGCGTAGCTCCATCGACACTACATCAGGCGGCAGTTCGAAATGTTTATTTACAGGCCAATTATTTTCTAAATCTAGCAAGAACTAAGGCCCACCGAACCAAATGGACGTTGTAAGCTCCTCTACGTCGCATCCTCGGGACACTATGTCTGCTGGGATGACTTTCGTGGGAACGTCTCTCCAAATTGCTTTCTCCGACCACTCCTGAATTTCTGCAACCCGGTTCAAAACAAAAACCGACAACGACGAGGGATGGGTTTTGATCCAGTGTAAATTGATCTCGGAGTCTGTCCAATTAAGCAATGGCCTGATACGATTTTAGAGATCTGCTAAAAGGTGAGCTGCACACAGCTCAAGGCGCGGCAAAGTTTTCGTCTTGATGGAAGCTACCTCGATTTAGCGGTCAATAAAGACACTTTCAAACCTTCAGCAGTTTGGGTCCGAACGTAAATGCACGCTCCATACGCTCGCATGGAAACGTCAGCAAAACCATGTATTTAAATCGGGTCTTGTGGATCTGAGTTGACGAATCGCGATACCTTAATTTTTGGCAGCTGCAGAAGCGTCGCTTTAAACGTCTCTCACGATGTAAGCAACTGCATCGGTAGCGACTCGTCCCAATTTAATTTTCGAAGCCACAGTTCCTGCAACAACATCTTTGCCTTTGTGACCAAAGGACACAAGAGGCCAAGTGGGTTGAAAAGTCGAGCAGTCATCGACAAAATATTTCGATCTCGCCCTACAACTAGTGACTTCAATTTAAACAAAAGCGCCAAGTGTGCAAACAAAAATAATATAGCTTTAATTTACTCATTCATTTAGCTGTAAATTAAAAACAAATATCATTTTAGGACTTTAAGTCACAAAAATTTCGCATTGAAATCAAAGCAAAAACAAAAAAAAAGCCAAACAATGAGTGATGCCGATAAAGTAGTGGCTGCAACAGAGGCTAAATGCAAATTGTGTGAGAAAGACTTGGCGATCTCCACAAATTACAAGATAAAATGCGGCCATGACTTTCATAGTTATTCGAAGACTCATAAATAGCCGACAAGGAGCAGCTGGACCTATGCGCGTGCGTCCTTATCCTTATCATCATATAGTAACACCCAAGCCATCTACTAGTTACATGATCAGAATCAAATGCCGAGTCGATCTGGACATGTCCGTCTGTCTGTCCGTCAGTATGAACGTGGAGCTATCGGAAAGTGTACGCAACGAGACTACCATCAGCATAGAATAGTCTGATCTTAAAAAATTATAAAACAATCGAAAAATATAGAGTTTGAGCTTTTAGAGAAATATGAGTGAAAGTGCGAAAAAACGTTTTTGTTTCTGGCTCTAAATACGCGCCCAACGATATCCAACAATAAAAACTTTTTTCGTCCTGTTTGTTTGTTTGAATTATATCGATGTTCTATGGCCAGAGCATCGTATGAACCCCCGAGCGAGGACGATCTAGAACTTGATGAGGAGACAAGCAACACAGGCTATGTGTCAATTGACTAGTTCCTCAAAAGCCTGGAGACAGGCGATATAGACATAATCCTAGTCCAATAATCTTGGATTGTGGGTATCAAAATCTGTGACTTATAAGCCCCATATTTTTATTTATTTATTACAATTTAATTTAATTTTAATTTAATTTGTGAAGGAACATGACATCATGGCAGGTCCGACGATCCTTGAGGGAGGGCAGGTTCAGTAGACGCATATATCCACGTAAGATGGTAGGTGACGATGTGTATTCCAGTTTAAACCAAGTAAAGCAAACAGAAGGAACTGTTTCTGTACCGATTACATAAGGTCCTGATATTTGGTATATTGAGGAGATCAAACACACGAGAAGTATCCAAGAATTGGACGAACCAAGGAAATGTATAAGTGTTTCGTGGTATAGGGGTCCTCAAATTCCTTAGACCAACGTTTAATAAAGGCAAAAACCCCTTTTGCTTTACTAATTATAATGCCAAAGTGATCAGAGAAGTTTAAGTTGTGTTTGAATAACACTCCAAGGTCTAATACGAAATTTATGCGTTCAAGATCATTCGACCCAACAGCATATGAAGTGAGGAGAAGCCTCTTCCGATAAAAGGATATAAAGTTTTATTTCGAGTTATTTGAAAACAATAAATTCTTTATGCACCAAGAATGCAGATTGTTCCGATTGGCTTGGAAATGTTCTAGGCATTGGGGTTCGATAAGGGAAAAAAAAGTTTTACGACATCATAACACGAGAAGAGAGAACAACTTGAGGCAAGTCATTTATGAAAATTCAAAACCTAAGGTCACGTGAACACAGTTAAAGAATGTGCATTTAAAAGCTACTCTCTGAGTCCGGTTCGACAGGTATGTTGAAATCCACTTTGTCAACGGGTCCGGGAATTCTAAGAGTGTTAGTTTTTCAATAATAACTGATGGTTCAAGGAATCAAAAGCCTTACTGAAGTCCGTAAAAATAACATCAGTTTGATAGTTATTTTTAAAAGCGCTTTTGATGACTTAGGTAAATTCAAGAAGATTTGTGGTCGTTTACCTTTGTTTCATAAAGTCATGCTGAGTTGAAGACATTACTGAGTTGCATTGGTGCTGTAGCTGCGCGATAATAAGCTGCTCAAAATAGCTTGGGGATCGCGCTCAGTTTTGCAATACCGCGGTAGTATTTAAAAGATTCCTTCCAAACTTCAGGCATATACGAGTGTAGGAGGGATATCCGAAAAAGTTTAGATAATGGTTTACACAAAGCATCGGCACATTTTTTTATAACACAGCTTCTCCGACCACCGATACATAGAATTCACAATAAATGCTTTATGCCCAAGCTTTGAAGAAATAAAAATGCTAAGGACCACCAACTCTCTACCTCCATTTATTCGAAACACCCGGGAAATAGAATTATCAAATCTCAAGGACTACATCGATTTAAACTTGTAAGCCAGTGTAATAGCTGAAGTAAGTACTACACAAAATTTAGCTTATACAAAAAAAAAATAGAATGGCCAAACGAAAAAAGTCGCCCGCTTTTGCAGTAGCATAGAGTCGACCACCGAAGCGGCTCGACAAAAAATGATTCTATTTAAATCTCCTACCACAGGTACAGAGCGCATAAATTGGCTATAAGTTACATGCAAGCCCTTTAAATTCCTAGGACCAGATGCTTTTTTTTTCCAGAAAAACTGCAAGAGACCCTCCACATTATCTGGCTGAAGTTGTTATTTTCATTAACTGTCTACTTCTGCAACACATACCTAAGAGGTGGTTAGAAGTAAAAGTAATCTTCATCCCAAGATCAAGATGACGATGGGAAATCGTCACAAAAGATTTTAGATCAATAAGTTTCTCCTCGTTCCTACTCAAAAGCTTGTGAAGGCTAATAGACACCCCCAATATATCCTTTTCTCAAACGCACAGCATACTTACCGAAAAGGCAAATTGACTGAAACCGCACTCCATACAAAGTTGGCGACTTCAACTATGAAATCTGCTTATGCTACAAGCTTCTTCAACAGAGAAACCAATAAAGGAGGAGTACTATCCCCTCTACTATGTGTCACAGAAGTCAGCCAACTAGTCTTACTCCTGCAAAGAGAGGGCTTTAAGATAATCGCATATCCGGACGACGTAGTAATTCTAAAACAAGGTAAATTCCCAGAAAGACTCTAAAGCCTCATGGAAACATTAGGAAGAACAGAAGCTGTGAAACTGCCATTCTTGACATCGTCGAGGATATTCGGAGGGAGGTGGATGAAAGCAGAGTTACCTTTCTGGCATTACTTGACTTTTCAAAGCTTTTGACATAGTAAATTATACAATTTTATGCACCAAATTAAAAACCAATTACAAGAAATTGATTGAATAAAGAACATGGCCTAATTTAGTGATTAAAAGTATTCCCATTGAATACGTTTACAATGCAAACAATTAAGGCATTACGTTCAACAACACACTAGCATGGAAAAATCATAAAATTAAAGCAAAATTTAAAATTAAATTAAAAATATAACAAAATAGAAAAGTTACATTAAAAAAATTTTTTTTTTCATATTTTTTTGTTCCTGTGGGAGTTTAATGTTATAGTCGTCAGATTTTCATTAAATTTACATTACATTATTACATGTCGAAGAAATAAAAAAAAATTTAAAAAACAGCAACTTATAATTTTTTTCATTAGTTTTTCCTATTGTTCCTATTATGTACTACTACTACAACTCGCCATTTACTACATTTTATTTACTGTGTAATTTTTTATTAATTAACCGACTTTTGGACTTAGTCTAGATAAGCTTCCGAAAATTCTTTCACTGCAAATAGTTGTTCTTTTCCGTACACTCAATGGAATTTGTATTTATTTATTTATTCATTTTGTTGCAAAAAAAACTACGAAATTTTCGGCACGAGAGGAATGGCTTAGAATTAATCAACATTCAAGAAAGGAAGTAAACTGAAAAAAGAGTTTAAAATTTTTTTACAATGAGTTAAGTTAAACTATGCTTATTGTTTGTTGGTTTAAATGGAACTAAAGCGAACTCTTTCAATGAAGTTAAAACACTTGTTCAGTTCGTGTTGATCATAGTCGGAAAATTGTGATTTTAAGAAGAGACAAGAAAGGAAGCAAACTTCGGCAAGCCGAATTTCATATACCCTTGCAGCTATTGCAAAAATTAAATATTCTTGAAAACATTAAAATTATGATTTACATGCATTTATGTTTAAAAACATTGAAGCTTTGATGATTTGCAGCTCAGTTATTCAATAGTTTCTATGGCAGCTATATGAAATCGCTTTCCGATTTTAATAAAATTAAAACCGTAATTCTGAACTGTCAAATTATTAAAAAGTCAAAAAGATAAAAAAAAAAAAAATTACCAAATAAAAAAGCTAAATTAAAAAAATTTTTTATTTTTATATATTTATTCTTCCCATGGAAGCTTTATGTTATAGTCGTCCGATTTTGGTTAAATTTAAATCGTAATTCTGAAATATTTAATTTTATTTAAGATCAACAAAAAAATTAAAAAACCGCAAAGTTATAATTTCCAATTGTACCTATGGGAGCTATATGCTATAGTCGTCAGATTTTTATTAAATTTAAACCGTAATTCTGAAATATTTACCCATTACTAAATGTCGAAAACCTACAAAAAAAAATTAAAAAACAACAAAGTTATAATTTTTTTTCATTTATTTTCCCGATTATTCCTATGGGAGCTATATGCTTTAGTCGTCCAATCCGGCTCGTTCCGACTTATATATTACCTGCAAGAGGAAGACAACTTTTGGGAAAGTTTCATGCAGATAGCTTTAACTAGTTTGCGTAGAAACGGACGGACAGACGGACATGGCTAGATCGACTCTGCTAGTGATGCTGATCAAGAATATATATACTTTATAGGGTCGGAAACGTCTCCTTCACAGCGTTGCAAACTTCTGACTGAAATTATTATACCCTCTGCAAGGGTATAAAAAACAAGTGGAACTGTCCTTATTTAAACATCAAAATTTAGTTTGGAATGATAATTTATACTCATCGAATTACTTAGTGAACTTAGAAAAATATAAAAATAGTTAGATAATAAAGCAAAGAATGCGATTTGTATTGTTTATACAGTTTTAAGTTTATATTTTTATAAGTTCCTTCAAAGCTGTAAAACGCGAAATTTATTGTTAGTCTAACTTAAAATACAAAAAGCACAATGTATACATATTTCGGGCCTTATTTGATTTGATTTTATTTTATTTGATTTTCGCTTTATATTTTGAGCGGGAAACGAATCTCCACTTATGATTTGTATGTATATATAGAGATTTCTTGTATAGTTTGTATATTTATGTTGTATATATATTGTATATATCTATGTATATAACAGGCATTAATAATACACACATAAAAATATGTAAATCTTATTTATTACGTGTGAGAAAAATGCGATTTAAAAATGTTATATATGGTTTACTTATATGTCTTAGGTTTGTCTTTAATGGAGAAAATTGTACATTGTTCATTTATTTTTATTCTTGTGGGCTAGATCAAGGAATTGTATAATTCTTTAGACAAATATTGCATTTTTTGCCATTTTCCTTCTCTTGTTTTGTTGAGTACATAAATATAAATGTTTGGAAAAAATATTCGAAATAAATTTTTGTCTGTCTCTCTCTTTTGGGCTTAATAACTAAATATTTGGAATTGGAGCGAAGGTTATATATATATAGCGTATACAGAAGTAAAATTTACTTGTACATAAGTGTTCAAAGAAGTCAACATTTATGGAATTAACGAGAGCTTTAAGTTGATTTCATTTTGTGGTTCTTTATCGATTGTCATGATAGGCATGCAATTTTTTGTTCTGTTCTTACAATTTTAAATACCGACGAAAAGTCTTAAAATTTTAATTAGGGTCTGCTTTGAGAGTCTGCCTGCAGACGTTTTCTTTAAAGAGAAAAGGCAACTTCTACGCTGGCGATGAAAGATGAGGGTGAAAATGTGTACAAAGAATTTTGCTAAATTAAAATATAAATCGTTTACCACTAACTAAAATTAAATTTTAAAACACTAAAGCTAATCATATACTCAAAACAAATGGATTCCAGTGTTGTTTTGGCTGCTCCGAAAAAGTTATTGGGTTTGTCGTGATTAAATGCTGCCAAACGTGAAGTCGCAACCATTAACAAATTTTGGCAGCTCTATATACTGAAAAAAATACATAAATTTTATAATATATAAACACGAATTATTTAATTCGTTTCTGAACCATACGGTTTGAAACACTTTCTAGTTTTAACTTATCCTAAAAGCTTGATGGTACTACGGCCTTTTCCAATTTCCACTCGGAAGTGATTATGATCAAATAAGTTTAATAAGAACATTTTCTGCCCAAAGGTCTGATCAATTTTATACCGCTTTTTTTTATTAATGAACCTTGTGAGATTTTCTTGAACTTGAAATAAAAAAATTATTTTCATAGTTAAATTAACATGATAGAGATTGCTGAAAAATAATCCCAAAAAAATATTATTCTTTTCTCGTACTATTTCCTGGAATTCTGGCCTAAAGATTATTCAGATCAGGACCAACAGATTTGGATTTTAGATTAGAATAAAAAATATAAGGAACATCGAAAAGTATTTACAAAAATTTTGCTGGCGGGTCTGAATTTTACTGCCTAATGCCGGGAGGAAGAATTCCGTGAAAAAAGGTTTTTCAAAAGATGAAACTGGAACAGAGCCGCTTATAAGTTTGGTTAGCAACGAGAAAAAGGAATATGACCCAAAAAGAACACATAGACACCATCACTAGCCAAGTCGAGTCTCTTTTTTTCTATCCAATATAAATGTTCTTTAACCATAGCTCGCAAATAGCTGTTGACCGATTCGTAAGGTCGCAAAATAAGTGTTCTCCATTCAGACTTTGAACAAAAAGTCCGAGAGCAACCAATTGCATTGTTGGTATACAAATTTTATCCGCAGTCAACAGACGGGCAGTTTTCCCGATCTCTTTTGCTTTGCTTATTCCCGGACCGTTTGCTTTAAACTTAAATTTAAAGAGCTACCGCGTCACTTGGCTTTGTGAATTTGGCTTGAGAACAATGAAAAGACCGTTTGGGTTGACATTTTCAGTCAATCGGTCTTTTAGAAAGTGTCTCTGTGCGAGCATCACTTGTTTCTTTCATCGTGTGAAGTTTGGTAGGAGAGTGTCTCACCAAAAAGAAAAAAAACGAAGTCTACCGGTCAGAGAGCGAGCGAAGGAGGGTGATTTTTTCGGTTGTTCTCGCGAGCAAAGCGTAGTGAAAAAAACAATTATTTGCGAATTATGTTTTTAACAAACAGTGACACTGTTACTATGTTATCCAATTTTTACCGAGGTTCGTGAATTGTGGACCTTTTGACGGACAGACATACTGACGTGGATAAATCGACACTGCTAATGATCGTGATCGAAAAAAATAACACAATATAGGGGTATATATGTATGTATCTACGAGTAAGGGGTATAAAACCCTCTGAGCAATTCCATATGAAACGTGCCATAAATTGTAGGGTCTCAAATTCACAAAAAAAAAAAAAAAAAAAAAAAAAACAAACAATAAACAAAATTAAGGATGTCGATTGAGCCAAAAAGAACAATAGGTTTTACCGTTTTGTTTACCCTCTTTATTAGAAGGTAAAATGTCCAACATGTCGATATGCATTTTAAAAAAATATTTTTACGTTAAAGAAAATAAAAAAAATATATTGGTGTTCCGAAAGTGCAAGCCCTAACAACTTCGACCTTTAATCAACAATTTTCATTTTTGGAAAACTCGTTAAAATCACTTTATTACATTTTTTTAAAGAGTTCATTTTTTAAATATTTCTACAATTTTCATATATTTTTCCAACTTGTTACATTGAAATGCTCCCTTAAGCGAACGACTCTACAGTTGTCCATTTTTTCATTACGAGGTACCTTAAACTTTTATTTGGCTCTGTCAATAATTCGATATTTTCTGTCACTCTTCACATAGAATAGCCCCATGGCAAATAATACTCTTCAAAACTTATTTCGGTGTAAATTTGAGGACCTGATTGTTAAACACTATAAAGGAATACTTACAACTAATTAAATAAACATGCAGCAGTAAAAACAGCACAATTGGGTTTTTTTTACTGATTTATGGATGTCATGGGGCATATGGTACACTTGGTGCTATCCATAAAATTTGGCGGGCCCACTGTAAAAAAAAAAGATTAAAAAAGGTGGTGAAGCGACTATCTTTTAAAGATAGATTAATAAGGGAAAATACCCAAAATCCCGTTAGCGCCAATATCAGAAAAACCTGACTCGGTTCCCGCATTGCATTTGTAAGTTGCTGGATCCTGATCTGGGTCTGGTTGCATGAAGTCTGCTCAGTTCCGCTTACCATGCATGTGGTTCAAAGGCCTGCTACCAGGATTGCCTTGATGGTGACTGTAGAGACTGGCCAGAGGTGGCACATTGTACGGCGGTGGAGGCGGGGGTGGCATGACCAAGGATTGCTGTTGGTGCTGAAGCTGCTGATTTTGTTGGTTGCGTATTTGCATGTATGCCGCTGCCGTCGGTGGTGCAGAAAGCTGAATGGTTGCTGTCGGCTGTGTTGGTGGAGGTATTGGTGTGCTGGACGATGTGTTTGTGTTCTGACATAAACTGTTTAGATTTCGAGTCACTGCATTGTTTGATATTTGTTGCAGCAACCGGCAGTCGGCTGCCGTATAAACCGGCGGCGATAGTTCGTGTTGCGTGCTGCTCTGTTGCTGTCGGTAGTGCAAATGGTGGTGTTGCTGCTGATGCACGTAGCCGCTGTCACAGGACGATATGGAACCTATTGGATGTGAAAGTAGCTTAAAGAAAATGTCTCAGGTGGCTACCGCGAAATGGTTACCTTTTTTAGGATTCATTTTATGACACCACGAGGTGCGAATATGTGTGTTATGTAAGCGTGTTAATGCTTCCGTATATTAAGCCGACAACCAACCAAACCCAATTCAACCATAACAAACTATATAATGTCAAATGCAAGCAGGGAACAGAGTCTAAAGCGCAACTAGCGAAGAATATCTAATTGGCGACTAAAGGTTAAAATAAATTTATAGGGTTTCGATTGCTAAGTATGCCACTGCACTGTGCTTCGTAATCAACTTCATAAATTTTTAATAAATTTGTTTAATTTAAAAATGTAATAGTAAGGGGGATCATAAAAATTTTGCGCTTTTAGATGCTTTAAAAAAAAAACTAGTGAATATTTTTCAAATATTTTTTTTTATTGAATAGCCAACAAATTGGGGTTTATTTGTGGAAGACCACTGGTTGCCCTGGAAGGCCTTGCAGTATGTCATTTAAATGACAAAATTTTTAAAGCACATTTTCGATAATATGATACTCAATGGCTTTAAGTCGTCATTTCTCTCTGGATCGTTGGCATTCAAAGGAAAGCGGGCCCTAGGTGCCTTACCGCACCAAACAGCCACTCGTTGCGGATGCATAGGCTTCTCCAAGACTACATGCCTGTTTGCCTAAGTGCGGCAATTCTACTATTGACATAACCACCGGAGGTTGAAACGAATGAGCTTCATCTGAAAAGATGATTTTTCGATAAAAATGCTGATCTTCAAGCAAGCGCTCTTCGGCCCATTGCTCGAACCGAAAACGCATGATGTGTTTTTTTTACAAATAATCAAAAATGTAGGGCTATTCAATAAAAAAAAATATTTAAAAAATGTCAACCCGTTTTTTTATAGTTATTTTTACTCGCACCGCCATTATGTATAAATGCTAAAAAATCAAAAAAAAAAAAAATAAAACAATGTAATGATCAGGATCATCCGGTTCCGAAATTGTACAAAAATAACAAATTGGTTAACTGATAAGGCCAGTTATAAGGGTCTCTTCAAAGGCAACAAAATGTAACTAATTTAGGCCTACCGTTCCCCTGACAGATATTGCAAAAGTTTTTCTAGCTTTTAAGCTGAGCCTTCCAACGGTATAGAAAGAAATCATGCTACTAAGGAACATATATACAAGGTGGGCCAAAAGAAGTCAGCCGAATGCATTTTTTCTAAATAGAGAGATGATATTAGCCAAATGGGTCTGTCATAATTGATTGACGAGGTAGACGAATTTTTGTACAAAATCATAACGAGCGATGAGGCTTATTACCACCTCAGAGGCTACGTGAACAACCTTCATAATCGTCTTTTTTTTAGTACACCGTGCGCGTTATAGGACCATTTTAACAGAGTTTTTTCTGGCGCAATTGGGCGAATTAGGACTGGATGAAATGTGGTTCCGTTCCAGATTTCTTTTTGTGGTATTTTTAAAAAAACATAATCAAAAAACAGAACCAAAGTTTTTTATTAAGAAAAAAAAGGAGAGCTAAACACCTTTCACTTTATACTTTTTATCAAAATTATAATACCCTTGAGGAGGTATACAAAAATTATACTAAACAAAAAAAAAATTTAAGATTCAACAAAACACTTTATCCGTATCCTAGAATTATTTTTCAAATTTAAAGTACAAGCATACTTAGCATCCGGTTTTAAAAGCCCTTAAAACATTTTTTTTAGTTTATAACTACGGTCATGATAAAAGGGCACTCACCGGAAGTTACGGATTTGCGCAGTGGTAAATCGCGAAAAGTAGTTACACTACTGCTCTCAAGAGAGAGATCAACCGATGGTAAAGGCGGGGGCGGAGCTGGAGTATCCGAGTGCGATCGTTCGTGGATGGCACGTGTGGGCATTATGTTGCCTGCAATCGAGATTAAAACAAAAACCGAAAATCGATTAGACAAACAGGCTACAACATGTCCATACAATACAAGTTTTTTCAAAATAAAATTGTTTTATCCTCCTACCTCCCGATGCCAGACGTCGATGGGAGCAGGGACTAGGACTCGGCGTGCACTGAACATTGGGTACTACACCTGCCGCCGGCGAAGTAGCTACTCCACCAGCCGATGGTGTGCTGAAACCATGTGCGGCATGCATGTGATGTAACGGCGGAATTACACCAGGCACAGCGGATCCGTGGCGTGTTACGAACGGCTGGTGTGGCCGGATCTTGGAAGACTCTGACAGCGATAGCATCTTCTTGACTGCCTGAGGCGAAGCTGTGCCAAACTTGGGCCCGTTGTTGTGAACATGTCGCCGCTGATAATCGCTGGTGGAACTAGTTGAACTGGTAGTCGAAAGGGTGGGCGAACTTGGGTGCCTTTTGCGACACGAAAGAGAGGAATTCGGTGCCGAGCTAGAGCTGGTATGCGAGTAGATGCTCAGTTGGTCGCCGGCATTGAGGCTGGAACTGCCAGCACCCCCTCCACTAGAGCTTCCACCGCCACCGCCACTGATGCTGCCCCCACCTCCGCTACGGTGCGATGTGTTGCCGTGCGATATACTGCCCGAGTAGGTTGATCCCTGTGCCGGTTCGCACTCCAACGAAAATTTGTGCAAAAGATCCTCGTCGCTGAGTATTTTAAGGCTATTAAGGTACGCCTTTACTCGACGCACCATCTGCGCTTCCTCAAACATTTTTTTGGGGTTGGGCGCCGCCGCTGACTTCTTGCGCCGCTTAATAGTTGCCTGGCCAGCGTTGGCCGCGATTACTGTGCCGGCGGCTGCGTTGCTCTGTGACGCAGACATTTGATTAAGCGAGAAAAGGGCGTTTGAGGGAGACTGTCCCTTGAGTTCAAGGATAGACAGCAGATCGTAGGGTGAACTACACATATGAGTCAGTAGGCGTACCTCCTTGGCAAGCATACGAAGCTTCTCAAAGTTGATTAGGCCGTCCACTCTCGTATCATTGCCCAAGTGGATAAAAGTAAGATCCTTTTTTACAATTGGATAAAACGGAATGATGGGATGCTGAGCCAGCAGTTCGGCGGACACTAATTGCCGATACTTGCTCATGTTGCGCGAAGGGTCCATTAAATCTTGAAGGTCGTTGAATAACCTCTGGTACTTGGAAGGCAGCTTTTCCCACGTTAAACGCAGTCGCGACACAGCTCCGTGCCCCAGGCCGGAGACGATAGCAAACATGGAATTGAAGTTACGACACTCTTTGCAGTGGCGCGCAATTTTTATGAACTGTTTTACTATTTTCATGCGACGGACGATGTTGTGCTCGGCGCAAATTTCACCCACCACCCAAAACATTTCGCGATTGACGAGCTCAGCAAATTTGCTGAGCATGGGCACCCCGTAGCGAGAGCGTATTTCAAACAATTCGTCCACATATTCGGTAGACTCAATCTGGCGAAAGTTGGCAAAGTCCTGAAGGGTGAGTTGAATGGCCAGCTCGTATGCATTCAGCTGCAGGAAGTGCACACTTGACTCGCGTACTAACTCCAAGGCTAGTTCGTCTGGAACTAGTGGTTCGGTACTATCATTCAGCTTAAGGTAGTAGCGCGCCGCAAAGCTTATTCGCTCTGCCAGATTCTGCAGCTGATCGGGAAGCCGACGCTGCTTTACCATCCCTCCATCGCCTACACTCACTTCACAAAGAGAGAAATTTGAGCTAGGATCGTGGATTCCAAACTCCTGCAGTGTCAGCATTACCACCTCGTGAGCCGTCGTCTCCTTGTAGATAAGCACATATTTGTACGTTTGGTCTGCCTTATACACTTTTAACACGTGGTCCGGGTAGTCAGGCAGGTGTGACTGCATCGAGTTTGTCGTTAGGGTACTGGCTGCTGATGGCCGGTGAACGTGTGCGCCCAGAAAGTTTGCCTGCAGCCTTCCGTCACCACTTCCTCCCGCTTCACTGCCTCCTTCATAGTTGAGACTGGTTAAATCAGGATTTGATTGCGACTGGTAAAGACGGCCACTGCCACTGACTGTACAGCCATTAATTGAAGACTGAGTAGAGCTGCTACACGAGGTGACCGTAGAGAGCTTTGACTTGGGCTCATTGAGCAGCGTGTCCGATGAATCGTTAAGGCTGCTTCCGTGATGGTGTTTATTGAGCAAATTCATCTTTGCCAGCGCCTTTTGCAATCGCCGCTTGGGCGCCAAAGTCATAAAACCTCCTTTTGTGTCTTGCTGATCCGAATTAGAGTTGGACCATGAGCTCTTTTTAGCGGAGCTGTTGTTAACGCTTTGTAGGAGCTGCTGCATAAAGTTGGAGGCCATGTTACCGCTTCCACTCACTGGCGGTGTTTGCGGGGGCGCGCAATCCGGCTGGTCGAGTAGCATATCTACAGAACTTAGGCGCACCATATGCGCCCGATTCGAGGCGTTGACGGTGGACAATTCATCGGTAGTGCTATCAGAGCGACCGTGCAACTTAGCAATGTCATTAGCGCAAATGCGGCGTGGACTTCTTAGGCATTTAAAAGTGACGTTGCCTGCAGAGATACTTCCGGATCCAGCGGATCCACCGCCATGCTCAAGGGCCTGCAAAATCTCCTTGAAACCAAGGAGGTTGCTTTTTACGCTGATGCTCAAATGGGTGGTGCCCGTAAGGATCTCGATGGCTCGCTTGCTAGTCACATGGTCTAGTGACTGTCCATTTACTTCGTGAATCTGGTCACCTCGCTTGAGTCCCACCTCCTGTGCCTTTGAATCCGGTTCAACGTGCGAAATATAAATGCCCACGGCTGCGTTTCCGGTGGCTACGGCTACTCCTCTAAGCTCATAGCCACCTACGATGCTGAATTTAAGCGGCTCGTCACGCGAAGATCGAGTGAGGGTGGAGCTGCGCATTCGGGCTTTGGCGGCACACGCAATGTGCAAAAGACGCAGTTGGCTTAACAATTTTTTTTTCTCAAGCAGTGCCTCAAAGACTTCTAGGAACTCCATCATCTCATGGTCTGCTTCAAAATCCGTGAAGTGATTGTTAACCCAGAGGAGCACCACGCGCGTAACGCGATCTCGCAGTTCTTGAGTCTTGTGGGCGTCCATTTGCTCTAGATCGAACCAATGCAGCAACTTGCTGGTCACCTCTTTCGGGTTATGAATAAAGATGCGATGTGTAAGCAAAAAGTCCTCCACATAGGTTGGGTCTGTCATTGAGTTTTCTTCGACCAGCTGTTGAAGCAGCCGCTCCGGAGTGCCGCGGATAACGACGTGGCCGCGTTTCATGTTTAACGAAGCCAAAGCATTCGTTGACGATCCGCCACCGCCAGGACAATCGGTGCTACCGCCTCCAATGGATCTTAGCTCCGTGACCATGACCACGGCCCCATTCTCGTCCTCATGCCGCCGTGTATTTTCCTCGCCTTGATGCTGAATACGGTAGTAGTCCGTTTGCGTGATACACACAAATTGGCAGTCATCGCACTTGGTCCGCATCACACCTCGGTGGTAAAGCTTGTCCATAGTTGGAAGGATACCGAAACAGTCTCCCATCTGCAGCTCTTCCCGGCTGCCGTTCGCATGTTCGATCTCCACGGCCCCGTTTATGAGCACCGACCATGAGTCCAGTTCTTCACCATCTGACATAACTACGGTTCCGGCCTTGTCCACCACGGCGAACACCATCACTGAACAGAGTGCTCGTCGTACTGCCAGTGTGATGTTAGTGAAAGCTTTTAAGCCCTGCGTGAACTCAAGCAGCACTTCCACGTCCTCTTCGCTACGCTCCGCCGGATCCTTCTCCAGGCAGTCCCGCACTGCATCTCGAACAGTTAGACTCTAAATCAGTGCAAAGAAATACAAGAGGTGTTCAAATAAAATAAAATGTATATATTTTTTTTGCGCAATGGGTCATCTATACTGAATTTCAAACCAAAGCAAGTTTAACGCCTAAATGGACTTTTTACATACATATTAACTATTCTTCTAAAAAACACGTTAATTTTGGAGCAATGGTCAAGATATGGATCGCCAATAAATGAATTTGTACTCTGAATTTAACAAAATAGAAACACAAAAAAACTTTCTTAAGTAATAACAAAAATATGTAACACATATATGTAAAATGCGCATTATTCCCGAAAATTATAGATGTCTAACCATCAATACTTACATCCATGCTCTCTGCCAGATCCTCCTCGTCAGAGTCTACGACGGACTCCACCAAGCCTGATAGGTCAATCTCCTCGGCCTCCATTGAAGAGGCATAGTTTGAGGCCATTGTATCGCTACCGCTGTATGCCGAACTGGTGTCACTGGAGTGCGATCCCCGGTTGCATTTTTGGTGCAATTCTGGTCGGTTGATTGCCGGAAAGCTGCCCACCGCCGCTCCTGTGCTGGCTATGCTTGTGGGTGGATACTGTAGAAAGATAAATTGTATTAAAGACCAATAAAAAAAAGTCTGAGCGCACTCACATGATGTTTGATATGGTGATACGGATCCATGAGGCGAAGCTTTTGCTGTGAATTTTGCCTACTACTGCCAGCCTCACCCCGTCAGATTTATGTTATGTACTTTTAACTGAAAGAGTCAAGAAAAGACATAAGTCCACATCAGAAGTGAGTAGTTTATCTGAAGATTTAATTGGAGAGCTAAGATGAAACAAAAGAATACATTATAATATTGGACAGAAGTCAAGTTGTTTCTATTAAGTATATACATTTCTAAACAACATTACTAGACTAGACCAGTGTTGATATAGCCATGTCCATTTGTCCGTTTGTTTATGTTTCGGTTTCGAGCTTAGATTTAAAGATAGACTCTTAAAACTTACGTAAATCACTATTTTTTTTGTAATATGTGATATTAATAATTTTTCGTGACCATCCCTTGAGTGTTATCAAATCGTAGAACTATACACTTGTGCTGACAAACAAAACGTTTTCCAGGATAAAACTGTAATAACCGATAAATAACGTAAGCGAACTTTAGTCTGCAAACTTTAGTCTTGCGACCAAGATTACCTTCTTGGTCTCGCATTTCGGTTGTGACTAATGAGTCGACGTCGCACTGTTAAGTTACTTAAATCTTAATCTTAAATCCTTTTTTATCATTTTAGACGATGCAAAGGACTTGCGCTTGCTGTACCGGACAATCAGTGTATCCTCCAAAATAATTGTTTTACGCTCACGACCTAGATTTTCTTCTTTTTCTCATAGTGTATAGCATTGAATACCATAGTAGTACTACATCCAACAGTTTTTTCAATATCTTTATATGTTTTTCCTTGGTTTCTAACGCTGAAACAGATTTTTTTTATTCGACTGAGCCCTGCTACCCAGCGGCGAAATGCATTGCTGTAAGCCCAAAAGTAATGGATTACATTTGCTGTTTTAAGTCAGCAAAGTTGTAATCGATGCTCACACGACTTCTTTATTATGTTTTTTCTTCCGTCGCTGCGGAACTCCAAAAATAAGTAAATTGCTTTAGGTCAGGTTAAAGGAGTTGTGGCCCAGTGGCTAGAAAGTCCACAGTAAAAATTAGATCCACGTTCGATTCTTAATTGGGGAAACAATATTTTTACGTTTTTTTTATTTGTATATTGAATTGTATTCGGACCCGAAAGCGATTCGGCTCCCTCCTGCTTTCCCTATTACTAGTAAAGCAGATTGTATGGTTGAATGGCAATGTAGTCCAGGTGGTAATCTATTCTCTCCTTATTAGTGAAGGTAAAATAATTCATTCATAATCGATTTCGTGTATAAAAGCTAAAAATTCTAGTTATGCCTAACTTTGTACCATCAAATAAATACTTTGAGATATTGCAGGTACCTCTTTTTGAGCGATATCTTTTTATTCGGAACTCTTAACAAATTCAACTTAGACGATTTTATGTTTGTATTATATTTCTACAAAAATAGAAGTTTTAGGATATGAAAACAATTTTTAAATTTGACGCACAAAGCTCTTAAAGATTTGAATTCTTTCGCCAAAACAAATCAAAACTATTGTCAGTTTTTTTTGCCTATTATTTTATATTTTGGTCTGCAGGTTTCTTTTGTGGCCCTTACTAACACACTTTCATTATCTGCAACACAAACACAATGCTGCCAATAGATGAGAGATGTCCACACAATTACAATGACATGTAAACTTGCAATTGTGTGCGTTAAACCGAAGACGCTTGCCAAAGCCACACGACCGTTTACACTGTCGGTGTCGGCAGCGGGCCGGCAGAATAAATCGCAGACTAGCGACTCGTGCATGTGGACACCACTGCAATAGATTAAGTCAAAGAAAAACAAGCTGAAGAAACATTCCCATGCATTTGAGACTGCGCTGAGGTAGCGGCAACAGTGCGTGGGAGGCAAAGCTGCTACTCTTCGTGAGCAGTGTTGCAAGCTCTAGCTTTAGCTTATAATCGCTTAATTTTGTAAAATGTAGATAAAAAGGAGAAGCAACAACTATAATTTAACATTTAAGACATTCGTTCGTAATTAGGCCCATAAGAAAACATTAAAAATCTAAGGTATGTGAAAACCTATTGTAAGTCCTCTTAATATTTTTTATGAAATTCATTAAATTAAATTCATATTCAAACATCCTAAGCTTTAGATTATATATAGAGTAATGTCAAAGTTCGCAAAATATTGGAGGCACATGCATTTTTTTACAAAATTTCGGCCGATTGGTAGCTTTCTAATGATAGCTAAAATTCGCTTCAAAATAGCTAAATTGTCAACACTGCACGTGAGCGTGAGCATTTGCTGGTGTGTGTTTGTAAGGCAAGCAACACAAAAATAATAATAAAATGAATTGAAAATTGTAGGCGACGACTTCCGTTCGCTGGATAAGCGATTTACAATAAAAAGATCGTTGCAAAATTAAAGTAAATAATACACACTTGCACTTGGAAGCGTCCACATAGGCACATGGACAATAGCATCACACACAGACATCAAATATGGGCGTGTTTGTACAGTTGAATGGTTTTGAGGGCCTTTAAGCCTCTGGGCACTGCTTATGTGGGTGCAATTGCTAATTATACGCACTTTTAAAAGCTGGCGCAACGTAGGCAAGTAGTTTCCCCGCTGCTTTTTTGCGCTCTCTTTTGCATACAGATTTTCGGGCAGCGTGTATGTATTAGTATTGGGCTGCGCATTGTTGGAATTTTTTTACTCACACGCACATTTTGACGAGGAAAATTCGATTGTGCTCGGCCACTTTTCCGTTATTTTCCGCTTTCAGCTCTGCGGCTGAGTGCTCTTTTTTGTAATTGCATTTGAAGTATTGCTATTTTGATTTGAGGACGCTTGTCTAATTTAAAAAAATAAAGTCGCTGAAAACTAAAAGTCCGACGCGTCTTTTTGTGATAAATTAGAGGTGGGGAAACATCGATGTTTTCAAAACATCAGTCTTATCGATGTTTGGCAGAAGTCATCGATGTTAATCCATCTCCAAAGCATAATTTTTACATTTCTGTTAAAAATCATCAAGAAATAAATTTCCTAATATTACTGTTAAAAAAATTTAGATAACATTTCTGTTAAACGGGTTCTTTTGTTCCTTGGTTAAATAACATACAGTGGTGCCCATATATCGTAATAACTTTTTGAACATATTTATTTCGGCCTGGAAATTTAACATTTTGAAACACTGTTGTTTAAGCAGCTGACCACAAGAAAAAAATGACAAGTGGGAATTCGTGGGTATCAAAAATTGACTAAATGTCAAACAGGAGTATTGCGCTCTGCTCATATACTTAAGCCACCTTGAGCTAAAATCGTCAAACTTGTGTTTTTTTCCGGTAAAGTTGTGCTAGAATATTCCAAAAAAAAAAAACCCAAGTATTCTACTAATTTGTAATAGCGTATTTCCACAGAGATCCATCCATCCGTTGAAGGGATGGTCCATAAGGTTTTGCCGTTTTAAAAACTTCCCAGTAAGTCCGCCGTTAAAATATGACGGACTTTGACGGACAATTTATGCGATAGTTAGCCGATGTTTCTGCGTTGAAACTTTCTTTCCACGCAGTCCATCCCTGAAAAACCGTTGGGATTTTTGAAAAAAGTGAAACTCCGGTTTCTACAGAGCAAATCCCCCTTCAACCTTCCGATTTCTGCTGATCTGAACAGCCGTAGCTCATCAAAACATAAACAAAGATGGTTGACCTATTGACTTTGTTTACGCTTTGACGACGTTTTTGACTTCGACGCAAATCAGAGGTCAAATGGTGGCAGATTATGGCGCTCACCGCTAGTATATATATTCTTATTAACAATTTAACTGGATAATTTGCCACTTGTCTGGTTTTTTCAACAGGACAACGACACGAAACACTCCAGCAAGATAGTCAAGTCGTGGCTTAATTAAGAGGTAATCAATGTTTTGCAATGGCCACCGCAGAGCCCCGACTTGAGTCCTATAGAGAACTTGTGGGGAATTCTTAAACAAGTCGTTGGCCAAAAAAAAACAAAAAAGCGATTTGTGACGAATTTTGCAAGAAGAGTGGAAGAAAATCACCCCTCAACAGTGCGCACATGTTGTGGATTCAATGCCTAAGCGTTGCTTCGCTGTTTTTAAGCAGAAAGGTCACCCCACTCAATATTTAAGTAAATTTATTAAAAGTATTAGGAATATTGAGCAAATTTTAACTCTTTCAAACATTTTTTCCCTTGTGGCTTAAGTATGTGAGCAGGGCATTTAGGAGATGGTCTCTGATTTTTTAATATTTTTGTTGAATATATATTTTTATAATTTATTCTTCTATTAGAAAAAAGCTATATAGAACTAATGTGACACAAAAAATTGGAGCTGTGAAATAAAAACTTTTCTTCATTTTCGCTTAAATTCTTGGTTGAAGTCTTGTGGCTTAAGTATATGAGCACCACTGTACTATTTCCAATGATTTTTTTAGTATAATATATATAATATTTTATTTAAACTTGGTTTTGTTCAAAATATACATACATGTTTAATAAAGATTCGATATTTGGCCATTACGACGCCACTTCCAAGAGTCCCTTGAAAATAGGTCTTTTCTGAAGAAAAAATTATATACATGTTTTAGACCCTAAACTAGGTATTAAACGAAGTAAAAAGTACTAAATGAAAATTTTATTTTTGACAGACATGTTTACAAAAAAATTCGAAATTCTTTTAAATAGTAATAACTAAAGTTGCAAAAAATAGGAAAACAAAGCTGTATCTTCAAAACTATAAATGTTATAGAACTTAATCAGAAACCCTTACCTCCAAATTGGCGTCCGCAACGAGCTCATCATGAAGCAAAGTGAAAATAACAATATCTTTTCAGTGTGACGCAACCAAGGTGTTAAGAGAAGTCCTTCTGGCTGAAGTACGAAAACATATCAGAAAGTACTCGTTCATGTTAGTTCGCTAGTTCATGCTTAACAGAGTCTGCACACGACCGCTTAAAGGAGATGTAGCTAAAAAGTTGAAGCGACCCATTCACACAGGCATCCGCTGACGCAAAAACAGCTGAACAGCCTACTAGAAATAAACAAACCTAAAAAGAAGAAGAGAACACAAAATTCAATTATCCTGCAACAAAATGGATATTAACACAAAACTAAATACAATTTGGACATTCGGTGGAAAATTTTTCCTCTGCTAATGATTTTTCCACTGATGTTGGCCTGTGATGGATGTTATGGTGGCCACCCGATCCATTAATTTCTGCTTAATTTTTTGCGCGATAATTGTAGGTCGTCCACCTTTTTTGCCCCGCAGGTCAAATGGAAATCAATACCGCCCTACTCTTTCATATTAATTACATTCAAGACGTTGACCTCAAACCTTAAAACCGCCGACTTGGCAAAATGCATCTCCATCTCCAAAAAATCGCAAAAATCATCTTAATACTCTAAAAATCCTGGATCACAACAGAATTACCGAATACTACTCGCAGTTGTACCGCCTTTATCCCCGTCTCTTTCAAGCACAGGTATCTTTTATAGCCTAGTACTTAGATCAACGAAATCCGTTCGTCAGCTATGAGCGAGAGCGAGTGGCAAGTAACCGGTACACAGATCGACGAAAAAATACCAGAAAATTTTAAAGCGCTTTTAGATTTCTCTGGGTGAACGTACGCCAGGATCGGATCAAAAAATATACGGCAAAACACGAAAAACTCAGCAAAACGCACTATAATAGTACAAAATATTCCCCATCCGTTTATATATCCCTTCTGTTGAACGCGGTCCAAAATATAGCTGAAACCATTTATAAAGATTGTAATTACCAAATATACAACGGGTTTGCAATGAAAACCCCCACAGTTTCCAAAAATGCATTGATACTGCGACCAGAATTTGCAGCGTGCGCTTTAGTTTTCAGTCATTTTTATACAAAATAGATTTTATATTCAAAAGACATCAAAAATTGCGCCAGCCTTGCATATAGAAAACAGCTGTTGTAGTGGTGGCACGAACAAAATATCGTTCAACATCGGTATTTTCCGGTATTTTTTCTAAAAATGTTCGGGGCGAATGGTTTTTAATCGCATTTAAAAATCGCATTTATTTTAAATGCGGCATTTAGCCTTATGGGATTCCCTGTGTAATAGCCTGATTCCATTGCCGCATTAGTGGACTTTTTAAATGTGCCTGATTCCATTGGCGCATTAGCATTTAGCTAATGCTACTCCGACATGTGAGTGGCACGAGCAGCTGATCTGGGTTTGTTTACTTTTGCATTTTGGGAAATCCAAAAGAAATTAATCAAAATTAATGAACATGAGTGAGTTTACTAAACTCTGTAATGACCAGCAGGACATCTTTAATGCGACCGAGGCATTTGCCAACTTGGACGACAAGGAAGAGAAACTGATTACGATGTTATGACGGGTTTGCAATGGAGACCACCACAGTTTCCTAAAAGGGCTAGGATCCCCGTATATGTGGGAGTTATTTTATGCCAGAGATCCAGCAGTAATGCATTGTGGTACTGCGAGCAGAATTTGCAGCGTGCGCTTTAGTTTTCAGTCATTTTTATACAAAATAGATTTTATATTCAAAAGACATCAAAAATTGCGCCAGCCTTGCATATAGAAAACAGCTGTTGTAGTGGTGGCACGAACAAAATATCGTTCAACATCGGTATTTTCCGGTATTTTTTCTAAAAATGTTCGGGGCGAATGGTTTTTAATCGCATTTAAAAATCGCATTTATTTTAAATGCGGCATTTAGCCTTATGGGATTCCCTGTGTAATAGCCTGATTCCATTGCCGCATTAGTGGACTTTTTAAATGTGCCTGATTCCATTGGCGCATTAGCATTTAGCTAATGCTACTCCGACATGTGAGTGGCACGAGCAGCTGATCTGGGTTTGTTTACTTTTGCATTTTGGGAAATCCAAAAGAAATTAATCAAAATTAATGAACATGAGTGAGTTTACTAAACTCTGTAATGACCAGCAGGACATCTTTAATGCGACCGAGGCATTTGCCAACTTGGACGACAAGGAAGAGAAACTGATTACGATGTTATGACGGGTTTGCAATGGAGACCACCACAGTTTCCTAAAAGGGCTAGGATCCCCGTATATGTGGGAGTTATTTTATGCCAGAGATCCAGCAGTAATGCATTGTGGTACTGCGAGCAGAATTTGCAGCGTGCGCTTTAGTTTTCAGTCATTTTTATACAAAATAGATTTTATATTCAAAAGACATCAAAAATTGCGCCAGCCTTGCATATAGAAAACAGCTGTTGTAGTGGTGCCACGAACAAAATATCGTTCAATACGGTATTTTCCGGTATTTTTTCTAAATATGTTCGGGGCGAATGGTTTTTAATCGCATTTAAAAATCGCATTTATTTTAAATGTGGCATTTAGCCTTATGGGATTCCCTGTGTAAATAAATGCGCATTAGGCTAAATGCGTTTTAATGCGCCAATGGAATCAGGCTATAAATAAATACGCATTAGGCTAAATGCGTTTTAATGCGCCAATGGAATCAGGCTATTAAATATTACATATACTTTTACAGTATTAATAATGATTATATGTATTATATATATTTGCAAGCCCAGCTGACTGACAGTAAGATCGCAAGACTAAAACTTCGGTCACACTAGAAAGAATAAAGAATTAATAGCCTGATTCCATTGGCGCATTAAAACGCATTTAGCCTAATGCGCATTTATTTACACAGGGAATCCCATAAGGCTAAATGCCGCATTTAAAATAAATGCGATTTTTAAATGCGATTAAAAACCATTCGCCCCGAACATTTTTAGAAAAAATACCGGAAAATACCGATGTTGAACGATATTTTGTTCGTGCCACCACTACAACAGCTGTTTTCTATATGCAAGGTTGGCGCAAATTCTGCTCGCAGTACCACAATGCATTACTGCTGGATCTCTGGCATGAAATAAGTCCCACATATACGAGGATCCTTGCCCTTTATAGAAACTGTGGTGGTCTACATTGCAAACCCGTCATAACAACGCAATCAGCTTCTCTCCCTTGTCGTTCAAGTTGGCAAATGCCTCGGTCGCATTATGGATGTCCTGCTGAGCATTTCAGAGTTTAGTAAACTCACTCATGTTCATTAATTTTGATTAATTTCTTTTGGATTTGCCAAAATGCTAAAGTAAACAAACCAAGATCAGCTGCTCGTGCCACTCACATGTCGGAGTAGCATTAACTAAATGCTAACGCGCCAATGGAATCAGGCACATTTAAAAAGTCCACTAATGCGGCAATGGAATCAGGCTATAAAACTTTATTGTTTTGTTTATTAAACTGTGTTTATCCCGCTTATTTTAAATTTTAAAATTATTTCGTATACATTTAAGCCTTGCTTTTTCATTCCGTTTTGTCGTCAACTCCAATCAATGAGCAAAATTCTACTTTTTAGATAGAATTTTTCTCATTGATGTATCGGCTACGGTATGGTATTTTTGTATCAAAATCCGGTGCATATTTTTTACTATCTTCTGATAATTTTGTTCATTCATTGCTCATTAAAATCGTCATAGGTAAAATCGTATAGTTAAAACAAAAAATGAGCAATGAATGAGCCCAACAATGTAGAGCCCATTGCTCATTGGAATCGTCATACGTCTGTCTTGCTCGCACTTACGTAAAGTCATATTGTTAAAAAAAAAAATTAGCATGAATGTGGTCAACAATGTAGAGTCATAAGCCCAATACTGATCAAGAACGTTACTGAGTTAAGTTACTCAGGTATTTATTTATTATACAATTTCTTTGCCTAATAAATTACATTATCGCTTATTTACTTACTTTAAACAAAACAAATATTTAATAATTATGTCTGTTACCTGTGCCAAGAAAGATTGCCAGCTTCCACCTACTTCAAAAGATATATTTATCTTCTGCTGGCTCTGCGATACAATCATGCATGCAAAATGTGCAGGATTTGTTGGGAGAATTAGTGATTACGTTGACCTGCGGTATGGGCTCAAGTGGTCATGTGAGTCCTGCATTTAAATGGAACTTGAGATGATTGGCTTTTTTTTCTATTCAGTATTAGCTATTATACGTAAAATTACATTTAAAATAAAATAACTAATTTAGGGAAAGGAGTAACTAGCTACTGTGGCCATCGACTCGACAATTGATAAAACTTTTTATTTGTATTTGAGATTTAACATTTAAAGCTGATGTATAATTTTACATATGCGTAGGAAAGATAATATTCGATTGGAGTTAGAAGCTGTAAGATCAAATAATAGTTTTGAGGGCGGGGTAAGACCGAATAGGTTTATTCTGATGTTTTGGTAGTGACCACAAGTGTCAAGTATATGTTTGACTGATAGTTCATAGGCAGTTCAGCCGCCTTTCACCGTTGAGGATGTGTTTATGCGTGAGATTTGTGTGTCCAGTTTTTAACCGAGTGAGAATGGCGCATTCCCTTCTGTTGATCGAAGTAGGAAACTTGATGTCCTTTTTGCCAGGATTAAACTGCTTATAACAGTGGTCAAACGAGGACCAGTCTTCCAGTTCGATGTTCAGCATTATGTTTTTGATGTTTTTCCAGATGTCCTGTTGTACTCCAGGGATGAAAGTGTGGCACGGAGCTCGTCCAGCTAGTTTTGCAGCTTTGTCAGCTAATTCGTTCCCATCTATTCCTATATGAGACGGGACCCATAATAGCTTAATTTGGCTGTTGTTTTTGATGCAGAGGTGACGAATTTCTGATAACAGGGTGTTGTTATTGCAAAAGTTTTGGACTCCTTGCAGGGTGGACAGACTATAACTACAGATGATATATCTTCCCTTAAATTCGAGAGCCAGTTTAGTTGCCTGAATAAAAGCTACTGCTTCCGCAGTAAAAACGGAGAAGTGGTGAGGTAGCTGACCCCATGAAACAATTAATCCGTGTTGGTCTACCACTGTAAAGGTGGTTGTGGCGTCGGACTTTGAACCATCGGTGTAAAGCCATTTCCTAACGGAGTATTTGTGGGTAACTTCTTTATATAGCTGCTTAAAAGTTGTGATTGGTGTCCTTGATTTTTGGAAATCGTGAAGTGTAGTGTCTGTGGCGGTTGCGCGTAATTTCCACAGAGGGGACGGAATGAGTTTATTCCAGCCATAAGGCGTTTCTATGTTGTGCCTCTTGGTAAAGGTTATACATCTTCGTATCGTGGATTGGACTTTAAATATCCTTCGATGCTTCGAAGCAACTTCAAAGTCCTTCAGCAGAATAGAGCACATGAGTTTTGGTATTAATTTAAAGGTAGTTTGAAGGTAGTTTGTCCTGTAATCCTGCTTCGGCTAGGATGCATTTGGTTGGGGTTGTTCGAAATGCGCCAATGCTACGTCTGACGGCAGCATTTTTAAGTTCGATGACGCGCACCACCTATAAATGGCGAGGCCATAATCAATTTTGGACAGAAACAAAGCTCTAGTCGCTTGTATAAGTGTTGTCCGATGGATGAAAACCCGCTTAGATGTTAGGAATTTAATAATGTTTAGTCTATTGATACGATTGATCCTAAGTTCGTTACAGTGTTGTTTAAATGAGATTCGTTTAACAATTGTCAGGCCAAGAATTTTAAGAAAAGGAACTCGTTCTATATCTATGTTATTGTACGATAATGGTGGGTATGTACAGCGTTTTTTTTCTACAAATATCAAAAAGCTTACATTTATTTACAGCAAGGGTCGCACCGGAGGTGTTTCCCCAGATTTGGATTTCTACAAGGATTTCTTTAAACTTATTATTTAGTGTAGTGGTATTCTTACATATGCTAAAAATTATGGCATCGTCTGCATAAATTGACAGTTTAATTTGCTTATGTCTTACAATAATATTATATTATTCATGGATTGGAAGGCGATCATGAACAATACCAAAGAGAGTGGCGATCCTTGTGGGATGCCTTGGTGGAGAGTATAGAATTTGGATAGAGTGTTGTTAACTCTTACTCGGATAGTAGAATTGATCATGAAAGCCTTCGCTAAGTTGAAGGTCTTTTGACCTACCCCCCACCGGGAAAGTTGATCCAATACTGTATGCACCTTTACGCGATCGAAGGCCCTTTCAAAATCAGTTGCCAAAATGGTAACATGATTTTTGGTAGAAAGGGCGTCCGATGCGTAATGGTGGAGATGCAGAGGAGAATCAAGAGTGCTATGCTGTTGTGGTGGGGGCTGATAAGTTGCTGTTTCGTAATGAACCACATTAGCCTTTTGGCTAACATTTTTTCTATCGTTTTGCTTAAGCAAGGGAGTAAAGAAATGGGTCTAAAGGATGTTAATTCGTGGGTTGGTTTGTAAGGTTTTAAGATAGGGATAATGATGGCAGATTTCCTCACATGAGGGTAGGTACCTCTAGCTAGCATTGCGTTAAACATTTCTAATACTCGGTATTTAGCTTCGGAGGGTAACTTTTTAAGCATTGGATATATGAAATTCGGTCTATGCCGGGTGTTTTTCCTTTCGCATACTTAAGGGCATATTCGAGCTTACTAGGAGTGAAATTGGAGTCAAGGTCTGTGTAGGCGGTGGACAGTTTGGTGGGTGTGTATTCCTGAGAAAGAATTTCTTCTTTACGAGTCTTGTATTGGTGTGAGAAGTTGTCGTCCTTGGAGTAGTCCGACCAAAAGTTCGCAAAGGCATCGCTAATATCTGCAGAGTGCTGGAGAACCACGTTGTTATATTTAATTGTTCTGGGGTTATTTGGGAAATTCCTCATAACCGATTTAGGTCAGACCAAGTTTTCTTGGTAGATGATTGAGGACTTATATTAGCTGTAAATCTTTCAATTGATTCCCGTTTTGCTCTTTTGGAATTGTATTTGAATAGAGCATTAGATTTTCTGTAGGAAATCAGGGCAGCGGGGCTCTGAGTTTGTTTGTAGGCATGCCAGAGGGATTGCTTGTGTTGCCTTAGATCTTGCAGAGTTTTGCTCCACCAAGAAACATTTCGCGGATGTGGAGAGGGTTTGGTTTGTGGTATTGCTACGTTAGCTGAGGCTTTGATTCCTTTTATTATTTTGGCGGCAAACAGGTTTAAGTCGTTTGTAGCAGGGAAATTAAAGTGAACTTTGCATTTGCTGCGATACAGATCCCAATTGGCTTTATCTATTTTATATTTTGCAGATGGTGGTTTTTGAGATTAGTTTGAAACTGAATATGTGTCTTTAAAGGATAATGATCGCTTCCGTGTAGAGAGTCTTTTAAAGACCACAAACAAAAAGGGAACAGTGATGCGGATGCTAACGTTAGATCAATAGCAATTTTACAAGCATGAGTAAATTTCCGTCTCTGAGGTTCGAAATTGTCACAATGTTTTTGGGGATCATTTTTAAAGCACGGTGGACGGCGAAGCACGAGAATTGAGAAATTGTCTTTTTGGTATTGATGGAGGCGATTGTAATATATCTTGGATTGTCAACTGAGGTAGGTGAAAGTTCGGGAAATGCTATGTCTAGTTTTTGGGTTTGTCTTCTTTTTTTTGATGGTGGGCTGATGACAAGCGGCGCAAACCGATTGTCGCCCATGGGCTCATGATGGGCCCACGATGGGGCTTCTTGATTTTATACGTTAATTGTTATTTTATAAACGGTGGTTAGAAGACTATTGCAAAATACGCGATGAAAAGGTGAGAAAGATAAGAACCACGTAGTTCCAATAAAAACAGTGACCGTACGGGAACCGCTGTTTGGAGATAAGAGACGTCCACTCGCGACGAGAGATAGTCGAAGACTGATGATTGGCTTTATGAGGCAGACTAGTGACTGTTTTAAGAATCTTTTTTGAGTATTAAAACAACTCACTGAAGGGTTCAACGCGGTAAGTGAACAGTTTAAAAAGTAAAAACTGCTAAGTGAGTGAACTAAACTTAAAAAAACCGAGCCCATTAGAACGGGCGCGTCTTTAAATTCAGTTTCAGAAAAGGAATCTTCCCCAATTCCAATTTTAAGTACTAGTAATAAGTCTTTACCGGCACCTAGCTCATCAGCCCCTGTCGCTGGAGAAGTTGTAGAGCAGCCCGGGGGATCAAAAGCTTTACAGCTGTTCCTAATGGTACTGCGTGCTATGAAGTACTCCCTTCATTAGGAAGTCGGAGTAAAAATGTTCAAAGTGTTCAAGGTGCTGGTGGTGGTAAGAAGAAACTTTCTGTTGTTCCCCACAGGAAACAATTATTTGTTTCTCGATTTCACCCCGAAACCACATCTGATGATGTTATGGAGTTTATTCAAGAAAAATACAAATCTCCAAACATGACAGTTCAACAATTTTAATTTTCATACGCTCGCAAGATATCCTCCAGAAGCTTTTGACGGTCTAAATAATAAATGTTTTTGGCCTGATGATGAACTAATAATAAAAGAATTTGTTCCTAAAAGACAAAGTTCTTATATCCCCCTGGGTCTGACATTTTAATTTATAAACATAATTTGGCTACTTTAAATCTGTTTTATTTCTACGTTCTGACGGAGTTCATTTGATAGTCTTGGGGGATTTTAATCTCCCAGAAATATCTTGGTCATCTCCTTCTGACTCACTTGTTGCACGCCTTAGTCGGATCATGACAATAAATAAGCAATTAAATCTTGTATTTTTTTTTGATCCGTCTGAGGTGTTTATTAAAATTACAATTTAAACAGGTCAAATACTGTTACGGTAATAACAGAAAGTTCTCTTCTAAAGGATTTCGAGACCACAACACCAACATACTCTCCAGGGCCGGACCGGCTTTCTAGGTGCGTGCTTAAGTTTTGTGCCTCAAGTAGTTCTAAGCCGAAACTTAATCTGTTTCAATTGTCTACCTCAACATAAGTTCATTCATATATCTGGAAAGATAATTTTATTCTTCCACTTGTCTGCGATACCTAAAGCATTTGAGCGCATTATTACTTGTCATTTGCAATATGTGTGTTTTTTTTTTTACTAATATCACCTTATCAAAGGTCTACTACCACGAACCTGCTTGAATTGACATCTATTATAGTTAAAGGATTAAATAATAAAATGCAGACTGATGTTAAGTGTACATAATAATTTGCATTCGGGTTCCGGTTTGCATTCTGATATTGATTGTTTTCAGAAATGGTGTCAGTCTAACCTCTCAAATCTGAACTGCCTTAAATGTAACGTAATAACTTTTTATGGTGATAAGCTTCTTCTTGACCCAAAATTAAAACTCGACTCGCGATGGTCAAAAGAATTTGAAGATCCTTATACAACTAATTTATTATTTACTTCCCTTGTCCGAAATTACTTTTGGAATAGTTTAGATCAACCCGCAACTACCATCCTCTTAACTTGCAACGATGTACCTCAAATTTTGGCCTGCATGAACCGCCGCACCTAGGCGGCATGGGTCTTTTGTGATGCCACATGATCTCTGAGGTCAGTCCCTAAGCTCGTTATGTCTTCTCAAACCATTTGGTATGATGCAAGAATCGTGAAAGATTGACCAGTTTGATTGTAAGTAAAGCCGAAAGGTTGGGCAAGGAATATAGGAATCTTTTGTGGTTGTGCGCAGGGCACAGACACGGGATGTGTTCTATGGTGTTATATGGTTTTCTCCTCGTCTATCTGCTTTCAGCTAAAGCTGAAGTCGTGGTGTTGGACTCTAAGCCCTCGCGCATGGTTGCCTATTTTGCAGTGTCCTGTTAGGTCAGTAATTAGAATGAATATGTACTTCCTGCACACAAAAAATAATCTTGAAGTTCAATTTGATAACGACTCTTCAATTTGATATTTACAACAGATTTTTATTTTAATCATTGAAAAATGTAAATTTGATGTTGGAAAATGGTATTTTTCGATTTCTCTCTCTTTTAAAGTGCTCTCAAGTCGAAAAAGAGAGAATTCTGAAAGATGGCGACAAAAATAAAATAAGTTAAAGGGAGAAGGACAGTTACGAAATTCAAACACCCGAGTTCTACAAGTGTTGTCCCGCTTACAAGGCTTTCGCATTGCTTGTTTTTAGGTGATTTGACTTTAATAGCCTGATTCTATTGGCGCATTAAAACACATTTAGCTAATGCGCATTTAATTACACAGGGAATCCCATAAGGCGAAAATATCATTTAAAATAAATGATATTATTAAATGCGATTAAAAACCATTCGCCACGAACGTTTTCAGAAAAAATACCGATGTTTAACGATATTTTGTTCGTCCTTCCACTAAAAAGCTGTTTTCTATATGCAAGGTTGGCGCAATTTTGGATTGCTTTCGAATATAAAATCTATTATGTATAAAAATGACTGAAAACAAGAGCGCACGCTGAAAATTCTGCTCGCAGTAACACAATGCATTACTGCTGGATCTCTATCAGGAAAAAACTCCCACGTATACGGGGATCCTTGCTTATTTTAGAAACTGTGGTAGTCTCCATTCGAAACCCGTCAAAAACACCATCAGCTTACCTTTCTTGTCGGCCAAGTTGGCAAATGCGTCGATGGCATTATGGATGACCTGCTGAGCACTAAATATATCCGTAATCTTGCTCATATTCATGATTTTTAATTCATTTCCTTTTGATTTGCAACAATTCAAAAGTAAACAAACCCAGATCAGCTCACATGTCGGAGTAGCATTGGCTAAATGCTAATGCGCCAATGGAATCAGGCACATTTAAAAAGTCTACTAATGCGGCAATGGAATCAGAAGAATGAGAAGACTTCGTTAAAGCGTTTTACAAGTGGAGCGCTAGAAAATGTGAGTAGAGATTTTTAAACTTTATAAATAAGTAATAAGTGAATGATAGGTTATGATTGTAACTAACTAGTTAAACAAGATATTGTTTTAGCATTTAAAATTTCATAAATCTTTTGTGTTGTCTGTGTTTGTGTTTTGCTGGCCGGCAAAAATGTGACTGTATGTGTGTGTGTCCTCCGCTGAATCCTAATCCAGTCACACAAGTTTCGTTAACACAAACTATTATTAAATTTTTAAATTCTAGCTCAAATTTTGAACAGTAAATATTTTTAAAGTTTCTAAACTCGTTATTCACTCATTGCACTCATTGTTATCAAATATGTTATGAGTAACCAGAAATACATCTAAAAGAGTGTCACAAAAATTGGGGAAATGGTTGGTTGAGTTGAGTTTACATAAGCAAATCCTATACCTTCAAAGCTCTTTAAGACTTTTTTCTTTTAAAATATTTTCATTAAGGTCACCAGTAATCAATAGGTCAGAGTAATCAATATTTTTGTTTTGTCTATAAATTCAACCAATTGAAGTTTTGTTCACTGACATTTAGTTGGCTTTTGGCAATATCACCCTCTGTATCATGCTTTTTAACCAACCCAGAACATAGTTTTTTGGAAATGTATATCGCTACTCCTCCAGCATGACCAGTGCGATGAGAACGAAACAATTCATAGCCATCACAAAAAGGACACGAAGCCACAGAAGATAATAAGACATAATTATAATTAAAGTATAAGGTGTTACTACAAGTTTAAATAAAGACATAGAAAATGTTAAAGCGAAGGGTTCCAGCGATTCCATTGTCCATAGACGAGTGCGATGAATCGCATATAAGACATAAGATGTCATCTTTCCAAGAAAATGCCAATGCCGCAACACGATCCCCAAGTGCCTGTAGATAAGCAACTTGATCTTTACGAGCCTGCTCTTTCACAGTAAGCTTATTAACGAAGAGCCTTTTCGACGGTAACGTAACTGATGGGGCATCCTGAAACTCTCTTAGACTCCAAGATTATGCCGCAGAGGCTGACTCTCACTTAGAGTGCACGCACAACCGCACTTGTTGCTTATTTCAACAATTTGATTATTTCAGACTTACGCCTTTTTCTTTTTATCAGCAACAGGTTGTGTTACCCTCGAGTAGATTTGCTTTAAACGGTTTCACACTTTTTTAAAATTTAGAAATGTTATTTTCCGTGAAAATTCAGTTTGTGGAGCGTGTGTTGCCTCTACCCGATTACTAGGAGATTCACCTCTGCCTGGACAATTGACACTTGCTTAGGTTGAAACAAAGTCCGCATCTCTTAACGGTACGCAAAGCAACTGGACATTATCAACTGGAGATTGTCAATATAACAATAAACGAAATCGATGCCACGGAATATATTGTCTATAAACCTTTGGACCATTTTAAGACCAACCGACATATAAAGGAATTCAATAAGGCCAAAGGGTGTAAGAACAGCGGTTTTAGGGATATTACAATCAGCCATTGATTTTCTACATTGAGCGTAGAAAAAATCTTTTATATGTGCAGTTGCTCCGACAAATCATGGATACGAGCTATTGGATAACGGTCAGGTACCGTCATCGCGTTGAGTATGCGATAGCCCCCACAAGATCGCCAGCTTCCATATTTTTTGTAGCGGGCTTGACCACTGGTTTTTAGAAGGACGACAAAAACCCTCTTTAAGCAAGAAGTTGATTTCTGTTTTTGCGGTTAAAGGTTTCTCACCAGATAGACGGTGCGGGCGATCGTAGAATGGGCTTCCTGTAGCCTCAATGTAGAGTTGTATGTCGTGACGGTTGCTTCCCTTCTGTGCTGGAACAGTAACATCCACACATTCCTGCAACAGACCTTGGAATCTGTGTACACCTTGAATGGTAGGCACAGAGTGATGTTTAGAGTAGGAATACAAGCTGGTTTCGAAAGATTGGTGTTTGCGTTGATGAGTTTTTGGGCCTTTACGTCGACAATGAGTTGAAAATGGGACAGAAAGTCTGCACCAATTATAGCTACTTCGATGTCTGCTACGACAGCAACAAAAGATGTTCGAACAACGGCAAACTCGATCAAACCAAGATGGCCCAGGAACTCTATCTGGATCTGGTCATATACATGAGAATAGTGCAGTGCAATCGGAATTAATACCGAATGCCGTGACCCAAGCAGTTTGAGCAATGCAGAACGACTTATTAATTCAATTGTCGGCGCAAATGGCTCAATTAATTCAAACGAATATTACTGAGCAATTGCGGCAGCTTAATGATAACCTGTCTCAATGAGGGGGATTTTTAGGTGCTAGTGATGTGTCTCCGATTGGTATCGGAAACATAAATTTGGATGCTGTTCCTGGTCCCGGGTCGGGTTTCAATGAATTGAAAATTCGTTTTAGTGGAAACTACGACGGCCTAAGCATTGATAATTTTATCTATAGAGTAGAAGCTCTGGGATTGGACTTTGACAGTATTTGCAGCAATCCAAGCATTCTTTTGGAGGGAAAGGCTCCACAAGATGGCCCCAATGCCATTGGGGTGGAATTTTCTTTGCCAAACTTTGAGAAATCAGTTAAGGGGTACTTTAAGTGACGTCGATATTAGGGAAGCTATTCGCGATCGAAAAAAAAGAGGGAGATAGAGAATTTCGACAGTTTTTATGAACCGATTATGCAGAGGTGCCATTAGACGAGTGTGCCGTGGTTGAGATTCTCAAAAGGAACTTGAGACCTGAAATAAGGCACGAGATATTGAATTTGTCCATTCATTCTGTGCATCGGTTAAGATAAATTTGTCGCCGTGGGAAAAGTTTTCTGGATGATGTCAGCAAAAGATAGTTCCTTTTCGCAACAAGTTGCGGAGTTAGTCGAGGATATTGAATTTTCCGATGCTGACGATGAAGAGGGTCATTGAAACCAAGACTGCGAGGATAAAAGAAGGATTTTCTGCAATGGGGCCAAAAATATCTTTAAGCCTTCCTGAGTTCGTTGACAAAAAAAAACAGGAAAAAGAGCACACAGTACCGCCAGGAACTGGGTGCTCATAAAAACAAAAGCACGAATACAGAGCTGAGCCAATAAAATCGTCATGTAGCACAAAAGCTTTTCCGAAGGAGTCAAGTGCGGTGGAAACTCAGCAAGTGTCTTGGCCACAACTAATCGCATCACAGGTTACTAATATTAATAATGCAGCTCCAGTTAAACCCGTATCTAGGCGTACAAAACGAATGCGATCATATTGGCGATCCGTCTAAATTATAAACTCTATCCAATTCAAAGGAAATGATGCTGATGCTTATGCTGAGGCTCGGTTGTTGAATAGGATAGTTACAGGACTTTTGGATAGGAGCAGCATTCAGCGTGATAGGCGGCACACTAATTATTCAAAGTAGAGAGAGTTTAAGACAGTTGTGTCAACAGCTTTTACGGCAGATGGAAAATAGCATGAAGTGGTTGGTCGGTTGCATACTTTAATACCGTTAGAGCCAAGTTCTAGAGAAAATACAGCTTTTACCATACCGGAAAGCCGCTTTATCAGTATAAGGTCATGCCTTTTGGTTTGACAAACGCTTCCCAAACAATGACCCGGCTTATGGATAAGGTAATTCCTGCATCGCTGAGAAATGAAGTCTTTGTGTATCTAGATGATCTGCTGGTCGTGTCAGATACATTTGAAGCTCAGATGAGGGTCTTAGTATAGTTGCTGATCATGTTCGTTCCGATGGATTGTCTCTTAATGTTGAGAAAAATAAATTGTGTATGAGATCGGTTAAGTATTTTGGGCACATAGTGGGAAAAAGCGTAATTCGCACAGATCCCGAAAAGGTATTCGCTATGAAGGATTGCCCAATGCCCAAATCCTTATAAGCGCTCAGGAGTTTTATCGGCATGGTGGGGTGGTATAGGAAATTTTTTAATAATAACTGATCTTCTAAGGCCCAAGAATAGGTCATATGAAGATTATTGAGGGACAGGAAGCATTCGAAAAATTTAAGAGATGAAGAGATGCTGTGTTCCGTACCAGTGCTTGGGAGCAGTGTGTGGGAGGAGTCCTGGTTCAGAAAATTGATGAAGGGATCAAAAAAATTAAATATATGTCAGAAATGGCGTACTCCATTTCTGAACAGGAATTACCTGTATTAAATGATTTTGCGCGTATATAGAAGGACATGACTTTACGGTGATCACCGATCACGCACATCTTAATTGGCTTATATCTCAGACGGATCTAAATAGTCGCCTGGTTCGGTGGGCAAGCTTCAAGGCTTTTATTTTAAAATTAAGCATCGTAGTGGCAAGCTGAATGTTGTTCCCGATGCGTTGTCCAGAATGAACGAGCAAGAAGTCGGACGTATTGTTAGTCGATGTGTCGAGTGATTACATAGAAATGCAGGAGAAAGTCAGTGCCAATAGAGTGAAATTTCCAGATTTAAGGGTTGTGGATGGTTTGTTGTACCGCAGGACTCAACATGAGACAGGGGAGCTAATGCACGAAACTTTCGCATGGAAGCTTTGCATTCCAAGCGATTTGGTTCGAGAGATTTTAAAGAAAGTCCACGACGACCCACTTGCATCCCATTGAGGCGTGCACAAGACTTTAGATCGCATTCGTAGGCACTACTTTTGGCCAGGATTAATGGCAGACGTCAAAGAATATATTAGTAATTGCGATGTCTGTAAGAGTACAAAGGCACTTTATAGGATACAACGTCCGCTGATGGGTAACGAGTCGCAGAGATTTTTCCAGCAACTTTATATTAATTTTCTCGGGCCATACCAGTGAAGAAAATGACGGCTGACGTCTTGAAACCACAATTGTTTCATACCTTTGCAATTCCCGAAACTAATTGTGTCAGATAATGACTGTCAATTCAAATCAGAACCATTTCAAGTTGCTGAGGCAATATAGAGTTACACATAGTCTAACACAAGCAAATGCGTCTGAGCGAGTAAATCGTTCGGTCATAGCGACCATGAGGTCTTATATGCGGGGAGACCAGAAAGATTGGGATGAGCACTTGAGTAGTATTTGCTGTGCGATGCGTTCATCAGTGCACTCTGGAATTGGGACTACGCCATATTATATGGCAGTTAGGCAACAATTTATTCCATCAGGCTCAACATATTGAGATCGCTGGGGATGTTGGAGTAAAAAGCCGCAAGATTTACGACAGAGGATTCCATGGAATTGGTGCGTCAAAAGCCTCGGGAGGTGGTGCAGAAGCAAAATGAGAAGAATAAGCGGCAATATAATTTAAGGTCTCGTGAGGTGTCCTACCAGGAAGGTCAAGAGGTCTATCGAAAGAATTATAAGCAGAACAGTTTCGTTGGAGAATATTGTTCCAAGTTAGGGCCGCTTATATTATGTTATGAACTAGAGGATTTGCAAGGTCGATCAGTAGATCGCTTCCATGCCAAAGACTTGGAGCAGTAACTAGGCGTTGCTACCAGCTTTGGTGGGATCTGCCTTGTGGTTGTCGGACCCCAGTCCAAACTGAACCCATTTTTTTAGCTACGAGCAGGTGGGGCGGTAAAAGTTCGTGGCACGAGGGGCGGGTCAACAGGGCTAAATGTCAAATAATGATCTGGGGAGAGCATCTCCATTCTTTCGGCATAAGCGTTCATTTCCCTTTGAACCTTCCACCGAGAAAGTAGTCGGATCCGTCAACAGAAGTTTTTTTATGGTGCTAAAAAATTTTACTCGGAAGGGAAAAACACCAAGCTAACGCTACCAAATAATAAAAGAGCAAAAGATATTATGTGAGTTGTTGGGGCAAGAAAAAAGAAGTCGACCCTGACCCGACCCAAGGCAAAAATTGGAAAAACGCATTGGCGAAACATAAATATTGCACGCTGTGGCAAAAAAAAGGGAGATCTCGAAAGTGCTAAGAAAAAGAAGTTTGGCTGTATAACAAGAGAAGAAAAAAAAGGGAAGAAATTGTTAAGCCCTAATAGAAGAAAATAGTTTAAAAAAAGAAAAACAAGAAAGGAAGCAAACTTCGGCAAGCCGAAGTTCATGTACCCTTGCAGCTATTGCAAGAATTAAATATTTTTGAAAGCATTAAAATTATGATTTACTTGCGTATAAGTCTAAAAACATTGAAGCTATGGTGATATGCAGCTCAATTATTAGATAGTTATTTTATATATTTTTTATAATTTCTATGGGAGCTATATGATATTGTAGTCCGATTTTGATAAAATTTAAACCGTAATTCTGAAATATTTAACCATTACTATATGTCGAACAACAACAAAAAAAAATTAAAAAACAGAAAAGTTATAATTTTTTTTTATTTATTTTTTTGATTGTTCCTATGGGAGCTATATGCTATAGTCGTCTGATCCTGCTCGTTCCGACTTATATTCTTCCTGCAACAGAAAGACAACTTTTGGGATATGCAGATAGCTTTAAAACTGAGGGACTAGTTTGCGTAGAAACGGACGGACAGACGGACATGGCTAGATCGACTCCCCTAGTGATGCTGATCAAGAATATATATACTTTATAGGGTCGGAGATGTCTCCTTCACTGCGTTGCAAACTTCTGACTGAAATTATAATACCCTCTGCAAGGGTATAAAAAGGCAGAAGAACAATCATGACTTTCAATTGACCTCCAAAGAAAAAAAAGAAAAGTAAATGAGAGGGAACAGAACCTACAAACTATTGTTTGTTTTGAATATCGTATATGGTCGAGTTCTTAGCTAAGTAAATAAAATCCCAGAACACGTCTACAGTAATTTTATTAGTTTTGTCAGATTAAATGCCATTTCGTTTATTGTTGTACTTTCAAGCAAAACTAGATATGAAATACCACGTAATTTATAAGAATTAAAACCAATTTATAAATTTTTATTGTCTATTATCTATTATTGCCTATTATCTATGACCTCATATTTTATATTGTTATCATTCGTACTATTTTATTTATTTATTTATTTTATTTATTTTGCATCCCAGCACTAAAAGTAATTAAACTCTTAGTTCAATGTGCTAGTTCACGAGCAGAATTTACAAAAAAATGATTTGCTGAACTGGACAACTTGGTCCGGTTTACAATAAGATTATTAGTTCTTTGAGATGCCCTAAAGCTTAACTCAAAAAACAGGTAAGACGGTTTCCTAGTGTGGATAATTTTTTGGAGCATTGTCAGAGTTCTGCGCTTTATTACAGATTTAAAATGCAAATTATAAATTTTATTTATTTTATTTAAACATGGTCACGGGGTCTCAGCTTAAATACATATCGTGCGATGTTATTAAATGCTACATTCATTTTTCTAACGCTAGTAGCATCACAGCTACCAAAAACTTCTATGCCATGCAGTAGCGATGGAGTCTGATAGGTCTAATAGGTCTATTTCAGGAGGAAGATACTGCTTGCTAACGTTAAGTTGCCTAAAAGTCCGTACGTTTTCCCTACTGCTTTGTTTATGTTCTCGTTCCAGGTTAGGGAATTGTTGAATGTGAAGCCCGGGTTAGTTGCGTTTTCGACATATGGAAGTGTCGTGTGGTCAATACGACAAAGAGAACTACTAACGTATAATTGCACATCGTCAGCATACATGTGGACTTTGCAATGGGACACTACAGTCGGGAGATCATTTATATATACATATATTGAAAACAAGATTGGCCCCAGAACAGATACCTGCAGTACACCCCGCGTAGTCCGTAAAAACGAACACGAAATAGACGCTACACATTGATGACGATTACTTGGGTAGGACGATGTAAGTTTAATAGAGGTGTCGGAAAAATTAAATAAGTTCGTCAATTTACTGCAGAGAATTGCTTAATTAATGGTCAAGAGTGTAGCCTGGATGTTATCTAGTTTTTTCCTGATATTTTCTGAAATCTTTATTATGGCTGCACCAGACCCCTACGAGAAAAGACTGCTGTTAGCCGCCGAAGTTTTTTGAGGCGCATCGCTTCTTTGAATATTGAGTAGTTTTGAGGAGTAAGCTGCTCATTGACATAGTGCTTAAAAGTTGGAGATTAACGGGTTGCATATAAGCACGACGATATGCACCGATCCCTCGCAGAAGTGTCGCCTTGTCGCAAATATTTTCCATCTTTACAAGGATAAAAGGGTCCACAAGAGCATTTTGAATTTTGCATTGAACTCTAAAAAACGATTTTGTCCTTAGCGCTGGTGTGATTCCAAGTTAAAAAAACAAAGCGTGCTCAAAAGGGTGCGAAGATTCTCACTATCTACAAATAGAATACCATGTATTCGTAGATCGCCTGCGACATCGTTTTTGGCTTGGATCTAAAGACTGTTTGCGACCACGCTGGATAAGTTTTCGAGCTTGGAGGTCAGCCCTTTTACAACCAGGATCTCACATTCACGGTCCAGAACTCGCTGTTTTAGTTCAGCTGTAAATGCATTAGCTGCGGCTTATTCTTCTCGGATTCATCTGAAAAGCCTGCTCATCGAAGCGCTGGTTAAAGAGGACTATGAGAGTTGATGATGAAGGGGTTGGTACATCTGGTTCTCGGACCTTTCTTTTCAGTTCAGAAATGTTTGTAGTTCCAGTTTCAATTTTAGCTTTATTTTACATGTCCACCCATATTTATGAAAAGTAGTTAGGCGGTTAGCAGTAGCACTGCTTAATCTACGTCGAACTGCTGCAGTCGAAGGGGTACAGCTGCTTGATTACGATTGGTTGTAATCCGGCAGCGCTAAACTCTTATTAACTCCGAAGATACAACTAGATATCTTCTCTCATCAAACAGTTGCACAAACAACAACCAAAGCGTTTTCAGGTTATTTTAAATTTATTTTATGCCGAAGGTAACGGGTCAATTGCAAGAGTTCCAAGTTTTTCGCGTGGCGACTGATTTCACAAAAACAGTATCACTCGAATTGACTTATAGGTTGTTTTGTTTACACGGCTTAGATGAAAAACTTGACGGAGCGTTTTGTAGACGTCTGCTCTCTTCGACTCTCTCTAATGCTTATATATATATATAGTTCTATTATGTAATCATGGGATATTCCCAAACTGCGTCAGTCAATTGTCTTTCTTAGGTAATAAATCAATTTTTATAGTGTTTTAAATTTTAATATTTGCCCTCGGCGGACGATGCCTTAAATAACCAATTCCGTAAAAGGGGCTTTTCCGGCCAAAGGTAGAGTGGGCAAAGGGATCATCGATAACAGCAGAGGTTACGATGCGGTAGCAGATCGAGTAAAGTGCCTGGCCTCTCTTGGCCAACTGCAATTGCCTAAAGAGTAGGAGTGTGCTCGTGTTAGTTTTTGCTTGTCGCAGCACGCAAATTGAGTTTAGTAATAATTAATTAGGCCGCCTTGATTTTCTGAGCAAGAACATCACCCCTAATTGCTGACGATCCAGAGCCGAGGTAAATACTGTACAGTATTCAAGCCCAACATCAGGCCGCAAAAATTTATCAATGCTCGTTACAACATATTCCCTTGAATTCTTATACTGGTTTGGTACATAGTAAAATGTAATGCAAGTGTGGCGCAACCGGCTAATGCGTCTACGAATCAAAAGGCCTCGGTTCGAATCCCGGGTTTGGGTCAACTGTGCAGTGATATTTAGTAAATATACATTTTAAAATTTTTTGGTTCGTCGCGCTTTAACAGAGTTTTTTAGCTACACAGGAATATTTTGTATTTGTATTTATTAAGTAATTAAGTGCTTAATAATTTTTCGTCACAAAATTGAATATTAGACAATTTTTGCGTTGAAGGTGCGATTGTCACTTCTTTTTACCTTGTTAAGAGGTGTTTTTTTTTGATATCAGAAGATTTTTTTTCGTCTCCATATGACTTTGGTATTAAAAAAACCAAAACCGCTCATGATTGAATGATCAAATCACAGAACAAGAAACATAAAGACACATTTGTCTCTGCCCGAACCTCTGCTGTGACCCAAGTTCTAAGTTCAATTTGGTTTTCCATCCCAATTCTCAGTCTCAGCGAGCAGTGCTGCATGCAATTCATAATGGGACATAAATACAAGTTCGAAACAAAAATTAAAAATTGGGGTAAGAAGTCAAATTTAAATTCGAGCCTCGGGAAGCAGTCCTAATAACATTCCCTTAAACGTTCAGACAGCTATATATTAATTAAAAGAGAGTTAATTAACTTTGGAATATTATTAAAATAGTCAACAAATTCAAAGTGTAAAATCTATATGAAAAGGTTTTCAAATAAAAACTTCTGATATCAAACAAATTAACGTGACGATCGCATTTATAACTCCAACAACTTTTAATATCAGATTTTGTGACGACTGTTATTTATTTTACCAAAAACGAGAAAGGAAGCAAAATTCCGCAAGCCAAAGTTTATAAGGCTTTGCAGCTAATAAAAAAAAATATATTCCTTAAAGCATCGAAATTTATATTTAATATTCTTTACACAACCTTCCATTTATCTTTTAACTTAACTTTTAATGACAAACTTAAAAATTGTGTGGATGGCATAAACTTAATTGCAACTCCATGTATGTTGATTTTTCTTTTTTGTCATCTTTAAAAAGTTTAAAAAAATATTTAAAACAAAAAAAAATAAAAATAAAAAAGCGTTTCCTAAATTTTTTAACTTTTAAAAAAACTTTAAAAATCTTAAGAATTAATGCCCTGCTTACACTAAATCAAACTTTTTTTAATTGGTTTGTTTTTCAAAATATATGTTTGGACCTCAAATTGTATGCTCATTTGAAACACTGTTGCACGCCACAGCGATAGAGCCGGATAGTTTGAAGAGAAGTTCTCCGTGACTATAAAACGCATCGTTTCTTTTAAAATGTTGTTATGTTTGAATATAAACCAAAAACCTATATTAATGCATAACAATTTTATCTAAGAAAATGAATATAAAAAACAAGAAAGGAAGCAAACCTCGGCAAGCCGAAGTTCATATACCCTTGCATCTATTGCAAAAACTAAATATTTTTAAAAACATAAAAATTATGATTTACTTGCGTATATGTTAAAAAAACATTAAAGCTTTGATGATTTGCAGCTCAGTTATTCAATCGTTTCTATGGCAGCTATATGATATCGTTTTCCGATTTTAATAAAATTAAAAGCGTAATTCTGAACTGTCAAATTATTAATAAGTGAAAATAATTTAAAAAAAAATTACAAAATAGAAAAGTTTCATTTAAAAAAAACAATTTTTTTTTATATATTTTTATTGTTTTCATGGGAGCTATATGATATAGTCGTCCGATATTAATGAAATTTAAACCGTTAAAGAACTAAAAAAAAAATTTAAATACAGCAAAGTTATAATTTTTTTTATTAATTTTTCCGATTGTTCCTATGGGAGCTATATGATATAGTCGTCCGATTTCGATGAAATTCAAACAGTAATTCTGAAATAATTAACCATTACTGTATGTCGAAGAACTTAAAAAAATATTAAAACAGCAAAGTAATAATGTTTTTTATTTACTTTTTCGATTGTTCCTATGGGAGCTATATGCTATAGTCGTCAGATCCGGCTTGTTCCGAATTATATACTACCTGCAATAGAAACTTTTGGGAAAGTTTCATGCAGATAGCTTTAAAACTGAGAGACTAGTTTGCGTAGAAACGTACGGACAGACGGGCGGACAGACGGGCGGACAGACGGACATGGCTAGATCGACTCTCCTAGTGATGCTGATCAAGAATATATATACGTTATAGGGTCGGAGATGTCTCCTTCACTGCAAAGGTTTTAAAATGCAATAGAAATGTTCAAAACAGAACTTTCGCACTTGTTCGAGTTTGCATCGAAATATTTCAAAATGTGTTGTGAGTAAATGCAAAGTTTGCTTATATTAGTTAATTTAAAATGTGAAAAGAACATACATTTATGGACTTTGTATTTTTTTGGCAGCTGTTGACCTTCTGGAGAACTACCCATATATCTCCCATAAAAACAATCGGAATATTAAAAAAAAAAATTTTACTTTTCTATATTTGATTTTTCTTTTTTAATTCTTTTGGAAATATTATTAATTTGATAGTTCAGATTTAAGAATTATTTTTAATTCAAATCGGAAAACGGATTCATATAGCTGCCATAGGAACTATCGAATAATTAAGTTGAAAATCACCATTGCTTCAATGTTTTTAATCATATAATCTGAAAATAATGTGTTTTCAAGAATATTTAATTTTCGCAATATCAGCAAGAGTATCTAAGCTTCGGCTTGCCGAAGTTTGCTTGCTCTTTTGTTTTGTTTTTAAGTTGCTTACAAAAGAAATTGTAAAGGTTTGAAAATTAAACTTATTTGAGAGAGAAAGAGCTTTCTGTTTTCATTTCGTATCGCAAAGAAAAAGCAGAAGATGAAATTTTGTTGTGTGAACCGAGAAGGTGGAAGGGGTATAAAACGTTTCGACTTTATAAAAAACAGTTTAAAAGTTTTTAAATAAAAACCAAAAAATTAAAATTTAATGCAATTTGCTGAGAAAATAAGAATTTTTAAACCGTTTAAAGTAGCATTTATTTTTAAAATTAAAAAATTTTTGCGAACCTAAGGATAGTTGAAACTCACTTAAAGTTAAATTTTTTTGTCAAACTCTGTAAAATTGTAAACTCCTATTTAAACTCTAAGTTTTTTTATTTTTCCTGTTTTTTATATATGTTAATATTTAAGTAAAAGGTATTAAAAATAAGCCTTTACTTGTAGCGTTGGGATATAATAATTATATTGAAATTGAATTGATTTTTTTTAGTATTGCTTTAACACAATGGAAAAAGTTACAGAAGAGCAAAAATAAAGTAAACTGAAATTTTGTAAAAAAAATGTAGATTGATTACATTTTGAATTTGTTTTTGGCCTGATTGGAAAAAATCAAAATTTTGTTTTAAATCTTAGGAAATAAGTAAAATTTTATAAAAAAAATTTAAAAATTGTTATTTTTTCATATTTTTTTATTGTTTGTCGAGATATAGTAAAGGTTTTATATTGGAGAGTTTTGAATAAAATTTTATTAAAATCAAACGACCTTATCATTTAGTAATTATGTATATCACTGTAGACGGCCGTCTATATATATATGTGTTATAAATCAAAAGTTGCGTAATCTCTAGAGCTGTAGGGACGTAAAAATAAAATGATATTGTTAGTGGCGTTGTTCGCTAAAATGTGAATAAAACATCCTATTTTTGGCTGTAATTTTGTAATTACTTAACTTGAAGAAATTATGCCAAGGAAACTGAAATAGCCCTTAAAAATACCTGTTCATCGATATATAGTACCGTAGCGGGCGTGTCAAATCTAGCTTTACCGTTTTCTTTAATCCAGCGGGCTTTCCAAAAAGTGGTAGAACAAAAGATATTCAGCGGGAGCTGTTTAATACAGTAAAAAGGGTTTTGAGACAAGAGGACAAAAAAATGATCTAAAAATCGTATAATTGTTGAACGTTGATGCACTATAAACAGTACAAACAAGTGGCCCAACGAAACCAAGCACGAGCTTGTTACGCCCGGGCCCTTTTAGCATAGTGGGCAGTTATCGAGTTCGCGAGGAAAACACAAATTACATAATGTAGAGAAATTTATAAAAAACACTTAAACTAAGTACGGTGCAAATATGTTACAACTGTAGTGTTTAAGACAGGGATAGAGGTTGGAATGCAAATTTTCTTATAAAGATAAGTATTATTATTACAAAGAACGCGAAAGGGTTGATGCAGGCAAAAACTTGAAGTACATCTTGCCAAGTTAAGAGGATGGTAGTTACAGGGTGGCCTAAAAGGCACATTAAAAGTTTACGCTCCAAAATCATTCATAGCCTTGTTAACAGAAGACTATATGTAACAGTCGAATTTTAAGAAGAACTTCTAAATCGTTGATATTCCAGGGCCATTTTATGAAGAGAATAGCTTATAAATGAAGGCGCACTCCAGATGTTACGTTAATCATATTGGAAACTGCGTTTAGAAATAACCCTCTGAGTTCATTCAAATAACTTGAAATTGAATAGGTGAGGAACACAAAAATTTTGCAAGTGAGAATTAATAATGAGCTCAAATGCTATAGGTATTGCAGACAATTTAGAAACACCTCTATAATTTATTTGTTTAATATCTTTTAAACGGATTATCGGATTGAGATGACCGAGGTGTCATTGGGCGCGTTATTCAAGCCAGAATACAACAGTTGCTCCTCCGCCCTAACAGCTCCAATATAAGGACAGAATTTTTCGCACTTCCACCTCCATTTCTCCGGAACCAAATGACTTTCTAAAACTTTAAGTATTCACAAACTCTCCTGATTTCGTCACTACAGGGACGGCCATCCGCAGTGATTATGTTTCATGTGCTCCGCTTTTGGTTACAGCTCCACGTGCGTTAATAACTTTACAATGATACAACTTTAATGCAGTGTGCCTGCGTACACGATTTAGAAATAAAGCACAACAAAACCGTGAAACTTAGTCATGCTTTTTAAGTTCGAATTATTCTGGTTTTACCATGATTTTTTAAACTAAAATCGCGTTCACTTTAAAGTGCTCAAAAAATAGACAAAAAAAAATCCGGTCACGAGCTATGATGTTTACCGCAAACCAACTTGTTTTTCAAAGCGCCTTCGAAGATTACCGCTCACCGGCTTTTTTTTTATTATTTTTTTTAACAGTTTTTTTTTAAATTCTCTAAAAGTTGTATAATAATATGTAGTTAAATTTAAAAATTAATATTATAGGTTTCGCCGCTAAAACTACTCAGTTTTTTTCGCCTTTAAAACCCTATGCCCCCCAGAATTTCTTAAAAAAAATCAAAAAATAGGGAAGTTATTTTTTTTTTTTAATTTAGTTTTTTGTAATATTCCGATTGTTCCTATGGGAGCTATAAGATATGATTGTCCGATTTTTATGAGACTTAAACCGTAATTATGAATTACAAGTATTTAACCATAACACCGTCTCGAAGAACTAAAAAAAACGAACTTAAACAAGAAAGAAAGCAAACTTCGGCAAGCCAAAGTTTATATACCCTTGCAGCTATTGCAAAAATTAAATATTCCTGAAAACATTAAAATTATGATTGACTTGCGTATATGTTTAAAAACATTAAAATTATGATGATATGCAGCTCAATTATTTTTGTTATTAGTTCCTATGGCAGCTATATGATATCGTTTTCCGATTTTAATAAAATTAAAAGCGTTATTCTAAACTGTCAAATTATTAATTAAAGAAAAAGAATTTAAAAATAAATTACAAAATAAAAAGTCAAACTTTTAAACTAATTTTTATACCCTTGCAGAGGGTATTATAATTTCAGTCAAAAGTTTGCAACGCAGTGAAGGAGACATCTACGACCCTATAAAGTACATATATTCTTGATCAGCTAGGAGAGTCGATCTAGCCATGTCCGTCTGTCCGTCCGTCTGTCCGTCCGTCTGTCCGTCTGTCCGCCTGCCCGTCCGTTTCTACGCAAACTAGTCTCTCAGTTTTAAAGCTATCTGCATGAAACTATTCCAAAAGTTGTCTTTCTATTTGCAGGTAGTATATAAATCGGAACGAGCCGGATCGGACGACTATAGCATATAGCTCCCATAGGAACAATTGGAAAAATAAATTTAAAAAAATTATAACTTTGGTGTTTTTTAATTTTTTTTTAGTTCTTCGACACATAGTAAAGGTTAATTATTTCAGAATTACGATTTAAATTTCATCAAAATCGGACGACTATAGCATATAGCTCCCATAGGAACAATCATAAAAATAAATAAAAAAAATTATAACTTTGGTTTATTTTAATTTTTTTTTTAGTGCTTGGTATTGGTTAAATATTGCAGAATTACGGTTTAAATTTCATCAAAATCGGACGACTATAGCATTTAGCTCCCATAGGAACAATCGTATAGCTGCCATAGGAACTATCGAATAATTAAGCTGAACATCATCATAGCTTCAATGTTTTTAAACATACACGCAAGTAAATCATAATTTTAACGTTTTCAAGAGTATTTAGTTTTTGAAATAGCTGCAAGGGTATATGAACTTCGGCATGCCGAAGTTTGCTTCCTTTCTTGTTTTTAAAAATTTTTATTGTTTTCTTGGGAGCTCCATTTTATAGTCGTCCGATTTTGATGAAACTGGAACCGTAATTCTGAAATATATATTTATTTATTTTATTTCATTTATTTTGTAGATTGTTCCTATGGGAGCTATATGCTATAGTCGTCCGATCCGGCTCGTTCCGACTTATATACTGCCTGCAATAGAAAGACAACTTTTGGAAAAGTGTCATGCTTTAAAACTGAGAGACTAGTTTGCGTAGAAACGGACGGACAGAAGGACAGAGGGACATGGCTAGATCGACTCTCCTTGTTATGCTGATCAAGAATATATATACTTTATAGGGTCGAGGATGTCTTCTTCACTGCGATTCAAACTTTTAACTGAAATTATAATAGCCTCTGCAAGGGAATGAAAACAACATAGCAAAGAAAAAAAACAAAACTCATAACACTGAACTAGAAGTAAACTAGGGACCCCGATACCTTGGGAGTCGGCTTTCAGTATTTTCATACTCATAATTATAATTAACGTGTTTTTCCAAATTTAGTTCATATATCCTTAATATAGATCTTTTTTTTTTTGCAAATACAAAAATTGTTTTACCCGCCGTGTAGGTAATTACCTTTTATTATTGATCATAATTAATCGAAAAATGTTTGTTGTATCTGTTTTTGAGTAATAATTTAAATTCCCAACCTGCTAAAAACTTAAGCTTTATTCGACTCCTTTGATTCTCTATCCAACGATGCTCCAACTAGCACAGAAAAGCTCTAGCACTGCCATATTTCAGAAATCATGATTAAAAGCTGTAGTTACAGGACTGCGGAATCCAAAAAAAGAGCCCAAAGCAACCCATGATTTTTTACTATCTGCTGCCGTTTTTTCCCCAGGTGGTCGCAACAATGGATAACAATGAGACGTCCATTGACAGGAACAGTCTGTACCATAAGCCCTTCAACGCGAACATGTACACCAGTGCGGCCAGAGCCTGCCATAAGAAAGACCAGCAGCGCAGCATGTATCGCCGAACTGCACCTGTGAGTCCAGCACATTGACCCAAAAGCATTGTTTTTGGGAAAATTAGGAATGGATAATTCGAGCTGTAAGGAAAAACTTACTTGTTACCTAGCTCATAAATTTCACTACTAAAAGCTTAGAGCAAGCCCCATTTAAATAATGGTTCAATATGTAAAATTGCAAGGGTATATGAACTTCGGCTTGCCGAAGTTTGCTTCCTTTCTTGTTTTTTATAACTTAAAATACAATAGAACCATAAAACTTATATCTAACGTTAAAGGTACGAACCTTTTTATACCCTTGCATCCGCAGCTAGAAGATTGCAAAGAAGTGAAATATAAAATTCCAACCATTAAGAATATCTATACATATATCTACCTATATATTCTAAATCAGAATCATCAGCCGAATCGAACAACATGAACCTGTGTGCAGCTGAAAGTATGTTATACAGCCGGATTTGTTAATGAGGGTAAAGGCACCTTTGACAATGATGTGTGGGCATTTCCCTCCAGCCAAATAACTGCGTCAGTATGGCGCTTGAGGGCACGGCACTCCCCGCTCAACCATTTTGACGAGCTGTTGGTGTTGCTCTTGATGAGTTTGATGTCTTGCGTCCTGGCTGTGACAGGACATGCAAATGTTTCTGCGGCACGATGACAGACGGAGGGGTACTGAGACGATACCGAGAACGCAGTGCTTAATTTGGCAGAGAACATGGATCCAAAAGTTTGTGGTGCGGAGGTCACAGGGTTTCGTGATGCTGGGCAAAAAAAAACCGGTCAGGAACAAAAAATTGGTCGGTTGAGCGCGTTGCTAGCACCGCAGGACATAATTTTAAATTGCTGAGTCGGGTGTTGTTCAGAATATTCGGCAGGGTATGCACACTTTATATTGGTATATGTTACAAAATTGTAGTACATAACTAGAAGCTATTTAGGCGCAACTCGAATTTCGAACATCGAAACCAGCGATTGTCGGTATAGGAGTAACCCTGGGTTGGGTAAATTGATCATATTTTATGTCAAATTACAATCTTTAAATTCATTCATTTCATTCATACTTTTGGCACTCATTTGGAATCAAGCTGATTCCAAAAAAATGGTTACTAACTGTGAGGTCACATTAAATTGACACGCTTATCAAATTGACACTCAAATATTTTTTTTTGGCTGTGGTATAGCAACCAAGAGTATCTACCAGTTCATGTAGAGAGTAAAATGCTGTTTGTGCCACTTTTTTGTGTGCGATATGTACACGGTTTTAATTACCACACGGACATAAAAATGCAGTTAGAAGTTACGACCTGTGCTTCGTAAATTGTAATAACTTTTAACGTCCGCACAGGTGAAGCCTAAGGCAGGCTGCAAATATTTGTTCTCCGGCTTTCGGCCCGCATGTCAAATGCGCTTAGTAGCTGTGCAACAAATCGACAACATCCTTTTAGTCTGCATTGTTCGAAGTCATTCCCGAAAACACCTGCAACAGACGTCAATCCGGTGCTTAGCTCTATCCATGGCCAGTCAGGATCTCCAACTCATAATAAACGTTAATAGCACGGGTTTCATGCGCTCGAGTTACTTAAAGAAAAGTTTTCTCACATTGCCCTTGGGTGCATTTTATAACAGGGCAGCAAATATCTGTGATGGTTCCTTGTCTTCCCCTTCTCGCTCTAAGTCTTATTCTGCCTAGTGGCTTTATTAATTTAATTGGGCTGAAATAAATTACAAGTTGTGTTGCTGGCTAGCCTCGTCACAGTCTCGCGCGATTCCAAATTGTGTGCTTAAAACTTCATACCGGCTGAAAACTTTTTCAGCAGGAACAATTCAACTCTACTTGACTCACTCAAATAAAGGATATTTGAAGTCAAACGGCAATTTGCACTCGACCACGAAGACGGTAAGGCAGAAGCTTGAAAAAAGTATTAATAACTTTGCGTGCAATGAAATATTGCAATAACAGTGAGCAGATGGGCAGGAACGAAAGTCATTTAAAAGCAGGTCTTCTGTATTCAGCCAGTCAGTCTGACACCAGGCATACTGTATTTCTGCAATGAGTTTCTCAAATTCTTGCTTATGCAAAACTGACGTATTCATAAAACGAAAATTTTGGAGGTGCCTTTTTTGAAAAGTCAATACAAAAATTTGAGGGGAAATAAATTTTGGTTCTTAGAATGATATATACCAAATAACGCTATAGACTCTATCATTTTTAATTTTCGCTTGTATGTAAAGTACATGATATGGAGTGGATAAGTTACAATGCATTTATTTATGTGATACTGACAGGGCTAAAAATACTAAGGAAAATGAGTTGATATGACCATTAGAGGATAGAGCCTAAAAGTTGCAAAAGCTTTGAGTTCTAGTTGACTATAATTTTTGGATCATTTACCAAAAAAAGTAAACCTCCTAGTGTAACTATAACGAGTATTTTTGGTCCGTTTGTTTTACTTTAAGGGCACCTAGAGGTCTAGGGCCCATGAGTGTGAACCATTTTTGTTAGGACGTTTTACGTCTTATTGAATTTTCAAGATTCGGGCTATTGCCAATGCATGAAAAAGTGACTTCGAGAAAATGGGTTTGAAAAATCATCATCAGATAAGCAACGCTCTATTTACAAAACCGACTGTCATATCTTAAATACTTTCACTGCATACAAATTTAATGGAATATTCTCAAAGGTCTAAAAAATGTGGAATAGAGAATAAATATGCCCCCAAAAACCATTCTAGTTTTATGTAGTGCCAAACTGCAAGGTCACTACTATAAGCTAAAGGCGAGCAGTGCCTTGTACTTCTTAGATATACAAAAATGTATATTTATGCTAATAACACTGGCTTAAAAATTTGAATCGGCTAAATTTTCCAGATTTGGACTCCCAGATTCAGAAAATTACACTCAACATTTGTTGTATGGCACCGTTTTCTTTTTTTTTTACAACTGCTCTGCTTGCACCAGCCCTTAACAATGAGAGCGAGCAGTCCAGTTGCAGAAACTCACCGCGGGGCCAAATTACAAGTTCGAATCGAACCGTGAGAAACTGAAAATTCACCTTTTTTGGTTTAGGTGGCATCACTGGAAAAGTCACTCGAGAGAGCGGCAGAGCAAATGATGTATCTACATAGTTCTTACTCAATGTCCATACATTATCGCGTTTGCGAATGTTATCGAAATATTATCGGTTTCGAGCATGGGCTGTACTTCCTAAAAGCCCCAACGCCCGATCATTTAAAAATTTTCAGGATTTTGGGGTCCAGATTACGAATAAATAGGTAAATAAATCCTATAGTATAAACTTTAACTGAACTTTTAAACAAAAGTGTGAGATCTGGATTTCTTTCCAGTCATCAGGTCCCAAAAAAACGGTTGTTTCGACTTTTGGGTACGTTTGTGGGATCATGTAGTCGGTGGCACTGACCATTTCCCGGACTATTGAACTGTGCCCGAATCTTGCAGCGACATATGGCCTGCTGCAACAAGGCGTTGAGCTGCATTACCTGCGATCAGTTGGGTCTGGATATTTAGGGGGTCGATTCCGAGTATAGTTTTGAGTGTTTTTGTGGGGGTTGACCTCAGCGCCCCCGTAATGCACAGTACTCTATTACTAAGCAAAGGCATTTGACCAGTGTTTTTCGGGTCAGTCTGGTTCCATGGATAAAGGGGGATCCATTTCGCACCTGGTATCTCTTGGTGAAGAGAATAAAGTCCGTCTTGCTCGCGTTAAAACTCAGTTTCTATCTTTTCTGCCCACTTACATATCTCCCTGAGAGTTTATTCCATTAAAGAGCTGAGGGTCGTAGGTCAAACTCCCGTCAAAATTATACCTATTTCGGGGCTCTCCTCTCCAATCTCTGGATTAGGTCGTCATTCACCATGTTCTATACTAGTGGTGAAAGAGGACTCCTACTTGCAGTGTTCCTCTGTGTGCCCCCGTTCTGATTGTACCCGTCTGCAACCTAAAAGGTTTCTTTTCCTTGTTGTAGAGTGCATTCTCGATGGTAGCTACTAGCGAGTGTAGTGCTGTCTCCACCGATTTCCCTTTGGTGTAGGCGTGCTGGATAATTGACATCAGTCTTCCCACATAGTTCCTGATGTGGGAAGCATCTTTGAAGTTTTCCATCGGATATGGATACATCCCTTGGTCAGGCAGGCTGAGGAGATTGTGTAAAGTCATGAGGTGATCTCTTCTTTGGTCATCTGCAGAATGGCTGGAAATATTCATTCTTATACATTTGCTTTGAACCCGCGAAGAAATCTCTAGCCCATTGAAATGATTTAGGGGATATTAGACCAGTTGTGCTTATTTCGCAGGTTGCCAGGTCTTGATGTGCTTAACCATTCGGTTCTTCTGAGCATCCTGCGAAGTGAGCTTGCATTAGTGCTGTAAGGGCTTCTTCTCCTTACGGAATGTTGCTTCGATAGCAGCTTCCGTAGTCTAGTTGTTTCTGGGACTTTCACGATACTGGAGCAGAAGTTTTCCCACGAGATTCTTAGTGCCCTTCGTACTTCTTTCATGTAATTCCTGAGCAGGATCTTGTACCTCTCGTCGATGGTCTTATCTTCCGCTTGCTTGGCGATTTCTAAGAATTCTCTAAAGTTGTTTCTTTGGAGTGATAGATCCCGGATCCACCATGGAGGTTTGGTCCTTTTCTTTTTATTTTCGAGATTGGGCAGGATGCGTGACACCTCTCTTGTAGTTCCTTTGATAAAGTCTCTAGGTACGTTTCTTTGTGTTTCTCGGATGTTACCGTGCCCGGGTGCGTTGCGAACATTAAATTTACTGACATCTTGAACTCATCCCTGTTTGTATTTCGTGGATTCCTTTAAATTGTGATGTTAAGAAAGTGTTTGAAGTCACAGTCTAACCGACTGGTCTGAGAAAAATGGACTCTCGGAACTCTCCACAAAAGTACTTTGTCCGGCTGCGAGTCTTAGGTCTAGTACGTTTGACGAGGTGGGGTCCACACAGGTGTGCTCCTCCCCCTCGTTTAGTTAATAGTATAAAGTCAGGGCTCAGGTGTGCGTTGGCATCTGCGCCCACGACAAGTGGTTGGTCTTTCGGGCTGGCCTCTACCACTCTACTCCACCTACTCTTAGTTCTTCGGGTGGTGCTGGTCTGTCGTGCGCCATATAGCAGGAAGCTACCAGAAGGCGCTTCTCCTTGCTCTCTAGCATCACGACAGTTAGGTCATCAGAGCTGTAATGAGGCATAAGGCTGGTGTGGATACTCTTCCGCACTAGGCTAATGGTCCTGTTATTGCTAACTGGTGGTGAGTAGAATAGGTTTTAGTTTGAGGACTATAGTCCGGCCACAGAATTGCTTGAGGCGAGCCATGGCTACTGGACCAAAGCTATGTCGACGGATCCCTGCTCCAGGACCATGAGGAGCGTCGTCGACGCGTCCTTGCTCTTAGCAGAACCCTTAGCGTCGTGGGTAGCTAGCTCACCTCCGCATGACGGCTGTCAGCTCACCGTCCTCCTCCTTATATGAGTTTTTCAGCTTCAGGTTTTGGGTGGCCTCCATCACACTATCAAGGCCGAGGTCCTTCTCTACCTCGCCTGCCTGTAGTGGGTGGGCATCCTTGTGCCCGTGGTGGCGCTTTTTGAGGCGCAGGAAGACGCTACCCATGCCCATGTTTGCGAATCCGCTCGTCGTTGCCGTTTGAGGCAGTTTTGCGTTCGAATTATTTTACATTTCGTGAATTTATTAAACTTTTACCAATACCACTAAAAGTTTTCAGTAACACCTAAAATGGTTCCGAGTCCAATACAGAGAACAGCATTTTTGCAGTAGTTACTAAGTTTACGCAAGTTCTGTAACTTTCCCTTTACTCATGCTCACTGAAAATTTAACTTTTTTTCTGGAGGATTTCCTATCGTTTGCTGAATAACTTGAGTTTTGTACACTACATTATGCTGCTCTTCCAAAGGTCGCTTTAAATTCTACACATAACTTCCTGAAAAGGTTTTCCTGCAAAATAATTGTTAAAATTAAAAAAATTTGAAGTTGTGGCAGAAAAAGGTTTATTATAAGCAGGATTCTATGCATTATTTTCTATAATTCGAAGGAATGAGTATAGATGGTATAGGAAAAACCGAAGTTAGCTCCATAATGTTTTAATACCCTGGCAGACTTTGCCGAAATAGCTTATAAAATATCCTAAAAAGTATACAATTTTAAGCGATTTAAATTTGTTGTTTCTATGAGAGCTTTAGGAGTTTGCAGATTTTTTTTTAATGAAAGATTTTTGAAATCATAAAAATTTTGATTTATTTGTGTATATGTTTTAAAACATTGAAGCTCTAATGATTTTCAGCTCAATTATAGTTCCTATAAATAAAATTTAAAGCGTAATTCTGAACTATCCAAATATTACTGCGTCAAAAAGAATTTCTTAAAAAATTTTTTTTTTAATTTTTGAATGTTATTATGGGAGGTATATGATATAGTTGTCCGATTTTAATGAAATTTAAACCGTTGTTCTAAAATTTTAACCAGTTACTATGACTCGAAGAATTGAAAAAAATTAATAACAAGAAAGGAAGTAAACTTTGGCATGCCGAAGTTCATATACCCTTGCACCCCTTTTAAAAATTAAATGTTTTGAAAACATTAAAATTATGATTTACTTAGAAGCTTTGAATATTTGCAGCTCAATTACTATATAATTTATATGACAGCTATACGAAATGATTTCCAATTTCAATAAAATTAAAAGCGTAATTCTGAACTGTCAAATTATACATAAGTCAAAAATTTTCAAAAAAATATTTTATTTTTTTAATGTTTGTTGTTTTTATGGCAGCTATATGATATTTTCGTTCGATTTTGATGGAATTTAAATATTGAAATATTTAACCATTACTATATGTCGAAGGAATAAAAAAAAAATTAAAATTATAATTTTATTTTCCTATGGGAGCTATATGCTATAGTCGTCCGATCCGGCTCGTTCCGACTTATGTACTTATATGTACTTATAATATGTTTTTATATATTTTTCCGATTGTTCTTTTTTACTTTTGGGAAAGTTTCATGCAGATAGCTTTAGTTTGCGTAGAAACGGACGGACAGACTGACAGACGGACAGACAGACGTGGCTAGATTGACTCTCCTAGTGATGCTGATCAATTATATATATACTTTATAATGTCGGAAATGTCTCCTTCACTACGTTGCAAACTTCTAACTGAAATTATAATACCCTATGCAAGGGTATACAAAATTTAACTTTCTGTTTTTTTAATTTATTTTTTAAAATTCTTTTTGACATAGTTATAATTTCTTAGTTTACAAATAATAATCAAGCTGAAAATCATCATATCTTCAATGTTTTTAAGCAAATACGCAAATAATTAAAAATTTAATTGTTTTTAATAATATTTCATTTTTTCATTAGCTGCAAAATCGGCCTTTTTAAATCTTTTTGCGTGCGTTGGGCAATCATTTAATAAATTGTTAGTATAATTGCTCAATTTAAGTCTTTTTTGGGGAGGATTTTGTTTCTTTGGTTTGTGCAGAACTTCTCGCACTATCTCGGCGATTTAAACCTGTTCCTGCAGGAGCAGGTTGCCGAGAGCAGTGGCTTGATGGCGCATCGCAGTTATACGTAAAGACGCTCTGCGGTACCCTTGAAAGTACTAATAAACTGGTGTTGACTATCTTTCTGCTATCCCCTTTGCTCTTGGTTCCCCATAATTTATTTTTGCTTGCGTTTTATCGACCTTCCTGTACCGACGCCATATTTCCGGCCTCGTGTTCAATGATAACACCGATCCGCCAACGAACAACGACCGTACCAACCATCCAATAAACCTACCACCAAAATGCGCAAACGGATGTTAAAACTTCGTTAACTTGGCTCGCCCAACCCTCCAACTTTGGCGACGTTGTCGCACTTGAAAACTGTTCAAATTCTCATTCGACGTTGGCATCTTCCACATCCGGTCCGCACACTCTAGGTACCACAACCTTCGGCTACCCTGCTCGGATTTCTTACACGTCTACGGCACAGCTATGGGTGCTTAGTCTACATTGCCACACGAATTGCATTGGGCTTGAAGCATTTGGAGTAAATGAACTTCGTTTATGGGGATCTGGCAACAAGGACAGTGCTCAAGATAAGAGAATCCACTTAAGTCATTCGTTGAGTTTTTTAAGTTTTTTAAGTCTTATCACGGAGCACGTGTCATCAAATTAATACACATATTAAGATACGTTCAACCCAGTCTTTTTCGAGATACTAATTTAAAAAACACGTATGACATAGTCAAGAGGGGTATATTTTTATAAATTGGTAATTTATTGTTTTCAGACCATATAGCAACACTAGCTTACAAAAATATCTCGTCGAATTACTCCAGAGACAATATGGTTTGGAGCACTCAAAAAAATGCCCCGATTTGTGAACGCATGTTGATACACACTCTCATACATGTAAACATACATATAAGATAATTATGTATTTATTTATTTAATTATGGTTTCACAGAGCTACAAGCAAATAAATGAATTTAAATACTTTATAAGTAAGTTTGCATTTCCTTAAATTACGCTTTGAATTGAAAACAACTCCATTTATTTTTCTATTGTTGGGGTAAAAGTCAACCAAGCCCCAAAAACTAAACGTTAAGAAACATTTTTTTTTTTGGTAAATAAAATATTAAAGAAATATTTTGATAATCAAATACATCAGAGTCCGTTTCTTACTTTTCCACTTAGATATACGTCTCAGCACCATTTTCTTAAATTTTCTTGTAATTGTTATGTCTTCTGTGGAGGCTTTTAGATCAAACAAAATATCACGTTTCTAAGTTTAAGCCAAGTGTTTTCAGATGTAAATAACTTAAATAATAATGTATTTAATACCCATTTCAGCTTAACTTTTGTTATTTTGAACGTCGCGACCGAAATGGTTACCAAACATATCTGTGAATTTGTGCCCAAAGAGATGACCTTAGTTAAAGGTTAATTACAATTTTCTCACAAAAAAATGTATTAATTGTTTTTTTTTGTATTTTTAAAGTCTGTCCCGTTTGAAATCAAAATTTTTAAAAGTAAAAATCGATGAGCCTTTCCATTTTCTTATCACCATTTGTTGTTTTAATATTGGGTTCATTAAAAAAAAAATGATTAAGTGTCTTTATTTGGTACAATAAGCGAAAATGTAACTTATAGTAAGTTCGAAGTTTTCTGCTTAAAACTTAAGAAACAGAATGGAAATTTTAAAAATATCTTTATATTTTCTGATGGCAGCAGCTCGAAATTAAATATAAATTTATCGTCCGTAGTTTAATAATTTTTTGTACTATTTTGATTGCGAAAATGTCGATTGAAACTATTTTAATACGTCTTATGGAAAAGGAGCGGTAGATGGCCCAGGTTCCAGGAATAACAAATAATAACAAAATTGAAATTTACGTAGGCCTTACAGCACTCTCAATAATAAAAGTTATGAGCAATATAGTACAAAAACAAACTTATTTTTTTAAGAAAGGTATTCAAAATTTTAGCTAGTATGCTTGAACACAATTATGAACTTACTTAACGACGTTTACAAATTTCTAACCACTAACTCATATTTCTGTCGAAGAAAAAGTCAGATATAACTGAATGTTAACTTAAAAAAAATTGGCTAATTTTTGAAAAAATGTCGCCAAACTTTACAGCATAAACTTTAATAAGAAAAAATATATTTCTGCATCATTTCGGAGCAAAAAAAATCTATAATTTTTTGTTTAGTAGCAATATGTCGCGTTTGAAATCTATTTATATTAAAAAAACTTTAAAAAATTTTTCAATAAAACATGCTTAGATGAATGCTAGCACCCTCTAAGTATACTGAAAAAAAGGATGTGCAAAAACTCCATCCAGATTCGCAGACCTTTGTGTTGTTCAATTTTTGTCGCGTCTGAAATTCATGTAGTTTTTTTAATTCCAATAAATTAATTTTTATATTTAGCTAAGTGTTTTACCATTGGTAGAGATGATTAGGAGCTATCCCAAACAAAAGTTAAAAAATAAAATGCCCACTTTTTCAATCTTGTTTTGAATGTTAATGTCGTCAGGATGTCGCGTCCGAAACCCTGGAATTGCCCACATACAGTGGTGGGAAAGGTTTTAGTTTTTTGGAGGTACAAGGTATTTGTGAAAATATGTACTTAGGTAAGGTAAAAGGTACACAATTTGTTATATATGTACATACCAATACATTGGATAAAAGATATTATGAATCAACATGTCTATTGCGATATGTTGCAAACAGTGATGCTGCCTTATGCAGAATACGAAATGCCGTTGTTGTGGGTCTTCCAACAGGATAACGACCCTAAACATACCAGCAAGAAAGCTTGCAAGTGGTTTTAAGACAGATCCCTTCACGTAATGGATTGGCCTGCTCAGTCTCCAGACTTAAACCCGATAGAGAATCTTTGGTCTGATGTAAAAAAATATGTTTCCAATGCAAAACCATGGAATAATCAGGAGCTCTGGGCTACCATTCAAGAATCATGGAGCAGTTTTCCACGGGAAAGGTGCCAATATTTGGTCAATTCTATGACGAGACGTTGTGCTGCTGTCATTTCTGCCAAAGGTTTTACAACCAAATATTAATACACTATATCGACAAGGAATACAAATAAATACAAATATTCCAGAACTTCCCGTTATTTTTTTTCGTTTTTTTTTTCGTTTTCTTAAGTTATTTTTGAAATAGTGCTATTTTTGTTGCCGCCTAAAATGATCAACGTTCACATTCTTAATGTATGTAAATATTTCAATTTCATGTTATTATCGACGACACTTGCAGTGTATTTCGATAAATTAGAGCCTAAAGTAAAAAAAAAAGCCTTAAACAAGTTAAATATATGAATAGCCGCAGCTGGTTGTAACAAAAACAATAGCACTGCGTAATATAAAATTCGTTGATGCAAAACATCTTTTGTTTTATTTGTAATTAGTTTAAAAATTTTGTTGTACAGTATAGACTTACATGTGATCTCTCTGAGAGTAATGAGCTGAGAACACGAAATTCAATTTAGTGGTATCGCTAATTTAAAAACGAAATTTAATAAAAATAGTTCAGAACCTAAATAAATATTATAGCAAATTTTTTAGAATAATAAAATTCTTTATCTAGGTAAAGTAAAAGGTAGCCTCATATTTGTTTACTTAGGTAAGTTATAAGGTATCAAAAAAGTGTACCTAGGTACAAGTATCTAGGTACACCCCAACACTGCACCCCGGCACGGCGTAGAGTGACCATCCAACGGTGAGGACAAAGCACGTAAATCGAGAAAGCCAACGGGGAAGGCGTATGGGGCGGAAATTCAAAAGTCTTTGGGGAAACGTCTGGTGCGGGAATTCAAAAGTCTATGGGGAAACGTCTGGGGCGGGATATTCAAAATCTGGAAGGAGGATCGGCGCTGTGGAACTCAAGAAGGAGCTGTGAGCGTCGTGGGAACCATCTGGAAGAACGAGTCGACTAGAAGGCTACAAGTAAACGAGGACAAGTACGAGGAGAAGACACGTTGAGGGAAGGATGCCAAAATGTGGAGTGTACCAAGGGAGAGAGAACAACGAGCCTCTTTTTCGAAGAAGGGGAGAATGTGAGGAGTTGAATAACTCCCCAAAAGTTAGAAAGCAAGCAGAGTAAGCGCATGCAAGCAGTGGCCTTCCAGTTACCAGTTACGCGGCGAATTCGCCCGCAGTAACGGTAGTGCGGCGAGAGAGAGTGGTGCCCTGAGCACCAGGCAAAGATCGGGAGAGTCTAATAGGGACAGCATTACAAGAGCGCAGCGAAGGACCGTGGGCAGAAGGAAGTAACGGGACGGCAGAGGGCGAAAGGTCTAACGGTAAAACCGTGGACTTTGGACCAGGAGGCAAGGAGACGCCGATAACTAGCGGTAAACAGAGGCCTATATAAGCAGGCCGAGCGCAGGAAGCTGGATCAGTCGTACTAAGTCAACAAGTAACAGTCATCAAGTGAAAATGTCAGCAGTGAAACAACGTGAAGAACCAAGTAGAGCCGTGCGGAGTCATCAAGGAAACAAGATCGCTACGTCCGAATTGAGACAAAGGTAGCTGAGGTCCTTACGACATCACACGGCTAAGTCCAGGCACTTTGTCAGAACTTCTGTCGCGATTTGAGCTTGGCATCCCACCCGGCGTTTCCGACAGAGCTTAACAGATAGAGTCCTTCGACGAGAAACCGTGGGCTCAGAAGGAAGGTGGTCTTGAACTAGCTGCCTGCCTACAAGGATTGCAGTGGCGAACTCCGGCGTATGCCTAATCGTCGTGCAGGAAGGTCCTGGTGCGACTAGCCTGGAAGGACGCTCGTTTGTTCAGCTAGTGTCTCGAAAGGCGTATGCGTTGAGAGCACAGCAGTTCACTGCTAGAGTCCCAGAACGGCAGCTTGCCGAATCGTGAGCGCTATGCCAACAAGGAGCGGAGCCAGTCGAGACATCCGGAGGCAGAGCAAGGACAACGAGGACACCCAGGACGACAATTATAAATACGTCGAATTTTGCAGTCTGCGGCAGAGAGGGTAGGGTGAAAGCGTTCGTCTAGAACCTGGCGTTTGACCCAGGGACTGCGTTGGCGGCTTCCGGCGTATGCCTGAACCGTCAGGTAGAAACTGAGTCGACGTTCGGTGCGACCGGCCGGGACAGTGCAAGGGACAGGAGGCTGCGGCTGCGAAAGGCGTACGCCTTGAGAGCACAGTGCCTTTTCACCCTATTCTGGGAACGGTGACGCATCCCTAAGCCCTGTAATCCCGCCGAGCCAAAGGCAACAGAAGGCATCCCTGCGACACCACAACGCAGAAAGCACAACCCAGCGAGACGTTCAACGTGGAAAGGAGTCGACGGCGGAGCATATTTCCCCATTGTCAATACAAACCCCGGCCGAGAGTCAAGTCGGCGAATAAAAGATCATCGTATATTCCCAATCTTTCTGTGCGTTTTCACTGATCAATAGGGCGGTCACGTTTATGTAAATTTGGTAGGACGAGCACTTACATCTTCTGAGCTAGCCGCATGACATTCGTAGCGAGCGGATAAACCAAGAAAATCAGTTCGTTACAAAGAGTTGTTGGGACGGTGGGCCGTCACAAGGCAATTATTAATGTGTAGCTTCCATTTTTCTCTAACTTTTGGGAACCAGTAGCTTTTTGAAATCACTTCTACCATCTTACCTATACCAACGTGTCCTAACTGATCATGATAACTAAACAAAACATGTATTTCCATTTCGCTTGGTACATACAAAAAAGAGCTTCCTTGTCCTTTTTCCTGTAAACTATTCCATTACGCATTTCAAAATCTTTGAGTTCTTCTCGTTGAAATTTTTCAACAATGCTTTTGATTTCCTTATCTCTACTCTGACAAATAAATAAATTTTTTCTCAAATGAGTTGGAATCAATCGTGAGTATTGTGTGTTTCTACTCAGAGCATCAACGTGTTGCATGCGCTTTCCAGCTCTATGTTCTAGACTATAGTCGTAATCCTGAAGAAATAGCGCTTACCTTGCTATCCTCGGGCATGGTTTTTTTTGTTCAACTCTAGGGTGAATGCACTACAGTCTGTAACTATTCTAAACGATATCCCCTGAAGATAAATCCTAAACCGTTGTAAGGAGTAAACTACTGCGAGAGTTTCTAGTTCGAAACTATGGTATTTCGCTTCCACATCTGTCCTGCGTTTAGAAAAATAGAGCACCGGGTGAAATTTATTGTATTTCTTTTTCTGCATCAGAATTGAACCTAAACCTAAGGCGCTAGCATCACAATGTAATTCTGTCGGATCTGTCGGATTATATAATGCAAAAATAGGATACTGTTTCTAATATAATCATCTTAAAATCCTGCACTTGACATTTTTCTGCGTATGACAATCGCCTGGGAGTGAAAATTAAACGGTTTTGTCTTTTCGGTTTTTTGTTTCATTTCCCATTTAACTAAAGGGATCTCTGGCCGTTTCGCTTTTATATAATATTTATCAAAAAAGTTTGAGAGACTGTTCTTTAAACTTAACTCGCACCTATCACTAAAATTTAACTAGTTGCACTCAGTCGGAATGGGGTATTCAATTACCAATATTTCAGATTCGAATTGCAATGGATTCCAAGCCCCGGCTTCATTGTTCTCATTACTTCGGTCTGCTGACAAATTGGACCTTACCTCGGATCCAGCTTCTGCCTCGGAAATTTCCTTGGGATCCAATGTTGGGCAAACCCCATTTACCCCATTTAGACGCGATACGAGCGCCGCCTTGTTTCTCTGCATTCCTAGGTTTTCCAAACATCTTCGTAGTTCTACAAAACCATCCATCTTCGTAGTTCGACAAATTTTGCATAATCTCACTTCTGAAATTGTAGGAGTCAAAATTACTTGTTGTTGATTCAGTGGTCGCAGCAAAAGTAAGTTAATTCTTTTCCAAGTTAAGCATGATTAGCCTATTTCACAAGAGTGGAACTTAAACCAATCGTATGTGCGAGACCAAGACAGTCATAATGTTCGGTTGACAATGTGTTTCGCACAAGAATAAAAGAGACATATATAGGATAAAATTATTGTGAAACTTAACTTAGAGTATATATGTATAATAATGTGTGTATGACTGCACAGTTGGAATTCAGAGAACGCATTCCAAAACAAAAGTTTTTTTCATGCATGCTTTGCAAGCGAAAAATAATGTACGAATCTATAGGGAAGCATTGTTTATGGATTCTCAAAAGTTTTTATGAAATCGTCCCTTCTACTATAATGCATAAAAAAGCCTTTTTTTGCAATGTAAACAAAAAGCTGAAACCCGAACGCTGCCGATCGTCCGATATTTTTGAGACCGAAAACCTCGCTTACTTTAGAACGCAAAAAGAAGAATATACAAAAAAATGGGGAACCAATTTATTATATTTTTCTTAATGAAAAGCAGCGGCGTAAATATATTCACTTTTATGTTTAAATAAATATCTGAACGCTTTGTTATGTTGGTGGTAAATGAATTTTTAAAATGTTTTTAAAATTAATTATGTAAAATATATTAATATTTAATTTGATTAATAATTATATTATATATATTGTAAATTATATTAGAAAATTATTAATTTGAAGCAGTTTTTTATATATTTTAATTTTAGGTAATAATATATACACGATTACATAATTTATTTTCATAGCGTGATTTTGTTTTAAATTATTATTTTACATTTGCCGGTGCTATACTTTCCTCCGCCACTGCAATCACAAGAGGTAACCGAACAAAACGATACTCCTAAAAGCAAATTGATTTTCTTGGAGACAAACTCGTGTGCTGTGTTTTAAATAATAATTAAAATCGCTGCCGTTGAAATTTTCATGTAAGTATAGTGTTAATATAAAAAAAGGAGTTTCAATACTTTTAATAAAATAACATGAACCAAACACTCGATTAATTAAAACAATATGTGATGTGTACCTGTTCAAAAAAAATGTTTCAATTTAAAAACACTTATTAACAGTCTAATATACATTGTACGGTCATAACAAATACTAATAACGTGAACGAAAAAACATGAACAAAAACTGGACTAATTTAAAAACATATAAATTCTGTTAATCAAACAAATAAAAATAATCATTTATTTTTGAGCGTACACTGCAATAAGATTTGAGTTTTGTTTTATAATAAATACATATCCATAAATTGTGTTAATTTAATTAATGCGTTTTAAATATTAAAAACTTCAATATTTCAAAACAAAAGGTATTTTATATATTGTATATTTCATAAATTTAAATGTTGTGTTTTGTGAACTCGTTTCGTTTATTTGTGTGCTCTCTTTTTTCTCTCTTCCTTTTACTTCTACCTAGGGTGGACTTACATCTACATACTAGTGGTGTTTTATTAGGGTGGAAAGGGAACACAAATTAAGTAAACAAAAATTTATTTATTGGTCGTGATAGACACGGGCGCCTCCTATAACAACACAAGAATACTGACAAGCTTTTGCACTTAATACGTGAATTTTTGGGATCCTTGAACACTCCTACGCATACACGAAAACAAGGACTATCCTTGTTCGGCGATTAACATAAAATAATTGTCAAAAAAAAAAGAAAAATAAACATTAATTTAAATAATTAGACATTACATAAACATACAAAATTTAATAATTTAATTGAAAAAATATATTTTAGAAAATAAACAAAATTAATATAATTTAAAATTAGGGGAATGTCGCGGTCAAATATTCACCGTTTACCGAAAATACAAAAGGAAGAGCTTCAGCAATCGGCTGCTAGAGGTCTTACTTTTGATACAGAAAATAATTCTGGAAATGAATGCCCAAATTTATTTGCACCCGAAACGGATCAAACGATTCTTTTGAATATGATACCTATGATCGGATCTTAATAATGCATTTGTTGATTGCGAAAATAACCCGAATCTCCGTGAAAAATTATTAGAATGGTACCATAATAATAATGTTACTAGAGATCAACTTGATTCACTTTTAAAAATTTTGAATTCGGAAAATCTAGATGTTCTTCGTTCGGCTAACGGCCTTCTCAACTTAAATTTACCTAAAACGGTTATCTGTAGTGTTAGACCTGGTCACTACACTCACATTGGCATTACAAATTATTTGGAGTTTATAAAAGAAAGATTTTATAAAAAGAAATTTATAAAAAGATAAGCTCGTAGATAATTCCAGTTTGTGGCCAATTTAAGGATGCTTTCAAAAAATTCCCAGCAGTGATGTGTTTTTGAATGGCTCTCATGTTGGTAGTCGAAAGCCAGCTGGTGTAGATGAATATATGAGCAATTTTGTATCTGAGCTGGTAATACTTTCTAATCATTTTCGAAACAGATCTTTTCCTTCACACCAATTGTCAATTTACCAAAATAAATCACTTTTAATCGAACAAATTCCATTTGATATAATTACTGCTTTTCCTTTCGACAGTGGCGTAGATAGCTCTTTGACATCCTGTTTTTTTGTAAGTTTTATTTTACACAGCGATAATAATCCGCGTTGCACAGTCGTGTACAGAAATTGGTCACATTTTTCACATTGATAAGTTGCATTATAAAAAAATTCTCTTATCGAAGAAGAAATTCAAGCTTTCCAGATTTTTTTGCTAATTCATCAATGACTTCGTCTGCTGTGATTCCAATGTCACGATGCATTGCCAGAGCTGACAAACCATTCAAGCGGTCCTATAATAGATAAATCAGACAATAATTCGAGTTATTATTGATACATATTCGATAGTATTCAAACGTAGATACTGGCAATGTAGCTAATATTCTTAGCAACATATTGATATTTGGGAAATTCTCTTCTGGACAATCATCCAGCGCTTTCAACGAATTGTTAGGCTTGATGTCGCCTTTACGGATCAAATACTTCTTCCACATTTTCAACTCGATGAGAACAGCAGTTGGCCCAGAATCAAGAAATTTTTGATAAAACTCGACAGTTTCTATAAATTTCTCAGCTGCTTTGTCGATTTCAGATAAATCATGCTTAAAGGCGCCGAAAACCCTTCTAATATTTTTTCGTGATCGATATATCTCTCGCCAAGATCCATGATGTAGAAGTCCAAAAATGGATTGAACACCGTGACACGGAAGTATTCTTCTGCACTCTGAACATCAGGATTCGCTCGATTTTTTTGTCTGCTCACTTTTCGTTTGTGTTTGATTTCAATGTCCAAAGTTTCAGCAATTTTCTTTGCAGTTTCGAAAATTTCAGGAAACGTATCTGCTTCTGCTCGAATCCTTTTCAGTTCATCGCGTAAATCCTTGGTGAGATCCATAGCTTGGACCAAGTCTAAATCAACGTTTTGAAATTCTCGACTCAGAGGCAAAGAAAGTTGGTAAATCACGTTGATAACCTGTAGACTGATCAAAAATTCGAAATCCATTGCATTTTTTAAATTTTTCGCGTCAGTTTCCGAGGTTTTCATTTCGTCAAGAGTTTCGTAGACAAACGGAAATAATTCATGAAAATCGTCTACGGCTTCATATTTTGACACCCATCGAGTCAGATTTAATCTCTACACAGTTTTCACACTTGGAGTTTCATCAGATTGTTCAACAGTGTTCTCTAGAACAGCTCTTCTTTTAGGTGTGTGGAAGAAATTGTAAACAATTTCTATGGTGCTCAAGCAGTCTCAGATGGCAGGTAACTTGCTGGTGATAGATATAGCAAGATTCAAATTTCTGGAAGGATTTATATTATAATATGATTTTTACCTGTAGTGGAAGCTGTTGGGATAAACTTCACAAAATCTTCATGTACAATATGCTGGCCATCGTTTTTCTTACTCACGTATCGAATGCAATTGGTAACTTGCTCAATAGTAGCTACATCTTGAGTTTCATCCATCAGAACAGAGTAAACTTTCGCAGCTTTGATTGCAGCTATCAGTTTCCGAGTCAATATCTCATAACATGCATCGATAATTTCGTTTTGGACAGTAGGGCTTGTATATTTGTCACGTTTCCCAGGACCTTTTAAATGATTGAGAAGAAGTGAATCCCCCTTGGCTCTATATTTCAATAAGGCTCTGAAGTTCCCTTCATTTGGTCCGGTGAAATCATTTTGGATGACTATTTTGCCAATATCACGGTGTCCACGCAAAGCCAACTCTTGCCGCCCGAGAACGATAATAGCTTTAATAACAGGAACTATGCTCTTTCTGTTTTTCGCTAATTGCTGCATACGGGACTCGTCAATCAAATTTTCAACAGATTGGCTTTAATTTTTTGCAATACGCAGAAAATTATTGCTGTCAGCAACTGCATTGATGTAATAATATTTTTTCTGGTGTTCTTGAAAAGTCTGAAAAATTAGAAGTCATTAAATAAAATTCAAAAATTATGATTTTTCAGTGGGTGAAAATTCAATTTCAAGATAAATTGATTTTTTCAATATTTCCACTCAATTTATTGAACGTCAACGTCAAAGGTTTTTTGACGGATAAACAAACTCGTGATAATGTCGATCTCTAGCTAGATAAAAAGTAACTTCAAAAATAAATTGGAGGTTTTCAGCGAGCAAATTAGGATTCCGAAGTAGCTCAGCTGGTTAGAGCACTCGACGCGAAATCGAGAGGTCCCGGGTTCTATTTCTGGCTCGGATGATAATTATGGTACACACCTCTTTTGCTTTCTTCCAATTATCGAATTTCACTTTCGCCAAATTACCTAAAGGTTGTGACCCTTTGCCACCGCTTACAGCAAATGCTACACACGGAACACAAAATGCACCATGATGCAATTCTGAGTAAGCAAGCCAGGAAAATTCATCAAACCATTTGTAACAAAATTTTAATTTTCGAGTTTCGAATTTTTGCAGCATTGGAAAAAGTAATTTTTCGGCGGAACCCATGCATTTGTTAATAAGTCCAGCCTCTGAGATTCGTGTTTATTTACGTTCCGATAAGGCGGATGAGGGTTATGTTGTTTAACGTTTTTGTTGCCTTCACTACATGAGCTTTGATCGCCCGTATTTTTACTACCCGATGCAGCATACCGAGGTTTTTTTTACAGGTACTAAAAATCGCTTCATTTTAATAGAATATAAACGAAATGCATACTCGAAACTGCTCGAAACTATTATATGCAGCTGATTCAGCGCCGCAGCACCTAGTAAACTGAGAGGCACTGTGACTGACTGAGGTATCACTTGGAGGTCGCATGATTGGTCGGTCCGTTAGAAGCGCTGGAGTTATCATATTTTGCATGAACCCTCCTGATGAACAATAAACCGGCAGGCAGACACCAAAACTGCGTAAATCCCCGCTGGCAAGCTAAAAGATTCCAGGAAGAATTTGTCGGTTGACAAGAAGTCAACAGTATTGAACATAACTCGGGCATTCGAAACTTTAATATGCTGTAATGCACAGTCATCGCGTAAAAATGTGTTTCTTTTTCAATTTTGAGATTATATCCTCTTATAATTCTCAGACCCAAGGGGGGGGGGGGGGGGGGGATTGATCCCCCTGACCCCCCCCCCCCTATCTACGCTTCTGCCTCTCGACCCTATGCACTTGATTGACTTAGTTGTCGCTAGAAATATGATTAATTTCATTGTTGACAAAAAAACTATTATTTTCAAAATTAAAAAAGAAGATTCATCAAAAAAAAGGAAGCCCAGACCTCTAGAAGATCTGGTACGATGGAAAGCCACAGATTTTTAAATATATATAGGTTTTTTGACACACCAGTCTTAAGTTTATCTTTTTGTAATTGGAACAGTGAAACAGAATCATTTTCTGTTGATCAAATATGTTTTAATTATGTTTACATTCCCTTCAATGACAAAGTAGTATTAATGAATTACACACTGATAATTAATTAATAAATTAAAAACATTTTTAAAAAATTGTTTTTTCCACATTTTCCTCGAATCCGTTTATCTTTCGCGTATTCGTGTCGTGCGTTATACGACTGAGCCCCTCGTTCGGTGGGGTGGGGCGGGAGGTGTTCTCTTACGCCTGGGATTCGCGCGAGACAAACCTTAATGAACATAAAAATAACTATATAATTAAAAAACTTTTGTAGACAATGACAAAGCTTTTTTAAAAAATACCTACTATCTACTATCACTATTTACATTTTAGCAAGTGAGTGTCAATTTGTAATATTAAATTATAGAGATTAAGTAAAAGTAATAGTCCATAAAACTATTACTAATTTAAGCAAGTCTTACCAAAAAAAGACTATCAATTCTGAAGTTTTACAAAGTTGTTATTAATAAGTTGTTTTTTATAAAAAATTGCTAACATAATTTTGTTCGTGTCAAGTAATATGGATCCACATTTCCCCAAATTTACTTTTACCCCAGTTCCCCTCTTCGAATTTCGAGGTAAAAGTTCAAATGCTGGAAAGGGAAATCAGAGAGCTTAAAGGGAAAGTCGTAGAGGTGAAGGGCCTAATGACGGCTATGCTTGATGCCAACTGCCAAATGTTGACTATTTTGAAGAAGATGGGACCTGCAAAAACCAAAATTTTTCCCCAATTCTCCTTAACTTCCTTTGACCAGCTCAAGGAAGTCGATTCACAAATAAAGAAGTTTAAACATTTCTCTCCGAGAAAGGTAAAACTTTTCGTAAACAGGAAATCAGCTTTCTCCATATATTGATTACTTTTCTTTTATATATTCTTGCAGAGGGTATTATAATTTCAGTGAGAAGTTTGCAACGCAGTGAAGGAGACATCTCCGATTCTATAGAGTATATATATTCTTGATCAGCATGCCTAGGAGAGTCGATCCAGCCATGTCCGTCTGTCCGTCCGTTTCTACGCAAACTAGTCTCTCAGTTGTAAAGCTATCTGCATGAAACTTTCCCAAAAGTTGTCTTTGTATTGCAGGTAGTATTGTAGCGCTTGCTCTGGGGGAAAAAAAAGAAAGGAAAAGATACGTGTATGGCTCCATCTAGGAATGGAATTTTAGGTACTATTAGCGCCATCTAGAGCTCGGCTGTAGGAGGGCTTGGCAGGGGTGAAAAGTCGAAAGGAGAGCAACAGTGGCATGTGTCAACTTTCCCTATAATTCACCATAGATCGCTCCATAGGTTACCGCCAACTTTCCGGCGTGGGATTCGGTCTTTCCTATTTTGGCGGTCGAAGTGTTAAGTTTAAAAGGTGCAACTCGTCTAAAGAAAGTAATCGCGAGTGTAGAAGTTCCAACGCCAAGGGAAAATTTTGGATTCCCGGACGTTTGTGCAGCGGTCTGGGGTGAGTTTTTTTTTAAAGAATAAAGGGGAAATCCTAGCAGTTCCTCAGTGGTTTTTTTTTGTTAAATCAGGCGAGCGCAGGGGCGAGAATACCAAAGCCCAAGAAGCGAAGGCAAGGCGAAGACAACCGGCAGTCGGCGCAGGCGCAACCAGCATCTCGAGCGCACATCGAACCTAGAGCAACCGTCGAGCCAGCGCAGCCGATTTAAAATTGGAAATTACGGGCATTTAGTTGTGTAAAAGTTGTGTTAAGCGGGCATACGGCCCTAACCTTATCTCTTGCGAGCGGGCTGAGCGCCGCTCGTATGTAAAACCAATCAAACACCCACACCGAAAACGCACAAAGCAAATCAGGTTAAAACCACCGATGTCTTAAGTTCGACTGTTAAAAGGAGATGTTCGATCGAGCGCAGATTTAGTTACGTTTCTCCTCTAATTCGCGTATGACGGCGGCGCGCGATCTGCTCTAAAAAGAGGCAGATAAACCTAGAATTGGCACCGCGTTTGGGCCAAGTAATGCTGTAATATCACCCAGAAAGTTTGGCCGCGAAAACGACCCAAGAGGGAAAGGTGATGACCTAGCCCGGATAAGTGTCATCCAGAAATTAAGTGATGATTTTTTTTAGGTTAATTTATTAGTCAATTAAGTTCTTTTCGTTAATTGTTAATTATGGCAGTGGCAAGGCGAATGTCGATCTAGAAAACCCCAAAATTGTGTAAAGAAAAAAAAGTGCAGTGCGGTGTGATGAGGTGCGGCAGCTAAATTTGGTTTTTTTTCTGTTCCTTTTTGTTTTGTATTTGAAATCTTAACCCCATAGCTCAACGCATCCCGAGGAAAGCGCTTTCGTCGATGGATTGGATTAATTATCGGTGAGTGAGAAAACCCAATTCGAATCTCATTTCGTACAAAAAAAAATATATGATCGGGTTCGAAAGAAAAAAATAAAAAGTAAAAGTATAATGTTATAACCTCAAACGACGGTAAAGAAGGAGCAAAGGAAAAAATGAGTGAAATCCAAATCACTCTAAAGTAGAGGGAAAAAAAAAAACTCAGTTTTGGTTCCGACTCAATCGCACGGGATAATTGTTCGGCAGCTGTAATTTTTTATTCGTCTTTAATTTAATTTCTATTTTACGCGGATTGAATTTCCCCTTCCCATTGGCCTAAATTTTGATTTTTATTAAGAAAAAGAAAGAATTATTGCAAGTCAATTCACGCATTTCTCACATTTAATGTTTACACACTCTAATTTGGATATTACTAAGTTATATGTCGTATTTATACATGTCCATAAGTAAATCTATGATTATGTTTAGTGTTAATAATGTTTTTAGCTGGTAATAAATTTTTTATAATGTTCTAAGAAGATTTGAGATTGGCCGCAGCTAGCGAAATGCAGATGTAGGGTAGCGCTTAAGAGAAGGGGTCGCTCAGGCTATTGAGCAGGTGGATGGAGCGACCAAAGGAAGGGTGGGCTAGACTGGACCTCCTCAACATCTGAGGGGGCAAAAGGGGGAATTCAGCAGCATTAGGGTTATTTTTCTTTTCCAGCAGTAATAGTTACATGTGTGTCTCTATCGTTCTGGTTTGTTGTCGTTGCACGCGATATTAAGTTATCAATATTGATAGGCAAAAGTGAACACAAGCAAGACCACCACAGCCTTAGCCGACGAGCCGCCAGCCGGACAACTATTCCGCGTGCGCTTGCGTTTCACCTTCAACATCTCGCCTGTGATAATTTATAATGAAGCTACCCGTTACAGTATATAAGTCAACTGTATAAGTGAAAAAAATTATAACTTTTCTGTTTCTTAATTTTTCTTTTTAGTTCTTTGACATATAGTAATGGTTGAATAATTCAGAATTACGGTTTAAATTTCATTAAAATCGGAAGACGGTTTTAAGTCAATCATAATTTTAATGTTTTCAAATTATTTAATTTTTGCCATAGTCGGCTTGCCGAAGTTGGCTTCCTTTCTTGCTCAATCAATTGTCCAATTTTTTAATTTTTTAGTTCACTTTACACTTTTTGAGTAATAACAAAAATGTCATTTATTTGTACATTGTGTGTTTATTGACAAGCATTTTAATTTTCTAATTACTATATTTTCAGAGTCACAAAGGATAAAAAAGATGAGAGAGGAAGTAAAAGCCCCAGAGTAATTATAATAAATATAAGTAATTACAATAAATTTTAAATCAAACGTTTATATAAAAAAATTAAATAAATAAAAATTGGAATTAAAAAATTAAACGGTTCCCAATAGCTTTTTTGGGAACGATAATATTTGCATTCTTGGGTACGACTATTCGAAGGCATGTTTTGGAATCATTATAAATGTGTTCTTGTGGAAGGGATCAATATTCCTTCTTTAGATGTGTTACGCAATGCTTGATCTAGAAGCAATCCAGAAAGGTTTCCGAGGAACGTTTCATTCTAACAGTGCGCTGTAGAAGGCTTCCTTTGTTTACAAATGGAAGGGATGCCGAGCGTTTTCGAAGTTGAAACTACCTTCCAATGAAACGTATTAAGATTATAGAAGGCTTGCTTCTTGTCCCGTCTCGAACAAAAAGAAAAGGGAGTTTTCAGGGATCTGGACTTACATTTTTCAGCATTTTTCGCATGCAATGGAAGCGTGAAAGAACACATCCTGGAAACGTGTTATTTCCCACTGAGTGCTTTCTACAAATGTTAGAAGGTATAAAGAAGCTTGGTTGATGTATTTCAAGAAACTTTGATGAAAACGTCGCTTGTACGGTAATGCATAAAGAAGTATCGTGTTTTTTCAGTGATAACCTCTCTTACAAAAGAAGCAAAAATACATCTTGTTTCGGAAAGAACAGAAAGAAAATATTCTAACTTTTTATATTTTCTCTTGCTACAGCAGCGGCAGAAATAAATGTGCTTTTACAAAGAAAATGAATTTTTAATTAAGTGTTAGGCGACTGCTTTAGATTTTCGCAAAATTAATATCGTTTTCTAAATGGACACAAAAAAAATCTAAAACATTTTTTTTTTAAATAAATGTTAAACAAATTTGTTTAAAAAATTTCTGGTAATGAACACACTTTCCTAAGAAAAAAAATATGCATTTAATATTTTACTTTCAAAGCGTGTTTTTGTTCTGAATTTTTGTACAATTACCAAAGCTATATTTTTTTCCCGCCATTGTGAAAGAAAAGGAATAAACAAAAAGAAAAGTGCAAGGATGCATTTTTATATTCAATTAGCCAAGCTGTGTTTTGTGAACTGCTTAATTTCGTTGCTGTTGAAACTCGAGTATGTATAGGGTTGTTTTAAGCAAATATGTGAGAAAAATTCAATTAAAAACAAAGAATACAAAATGTGAAGTGTACCTGTGCTAAAAACTAAAATATTCAGTGTACGCTCAAAATATAAAGAAAAGAGGACGGAAGCTAACTTCACCTTTGCAGACTTTGCCGAAATTGCAAAACTAGAGGGAAGAATTATTTTTATGGAAGCGGAAGATCGGGCAGCGCTTTTACCCTGATCAAGGTAAGCGCAAATAAACAATAGCCTAGAGCTTTCACCCTATTACTCCTATGGGAGCTATAGGATATTGAAGTCCGATCCGGGCGCTTTTCAAACTTAATCAGCGTACACATCCTTTAGGACGACTGTCAAAATCTCTCATGCTTTTAAACTGAGCTTGCGAACGGTACTGAAACAGAATGACACACGGTTAGACGGACAGACGGACATGGCTATATCGACTCTCCTATTGATCCTGATATATATACATTATGAGGTCGGAAACGTCTCCTTCACTGCGTTACAAACTTCTGACCAAAATTATAATACCCTCTGCAAGGGTATAAAAATGCACATGCCTAACACTGTGAATGGCTATTAATTGAAAAATAAAAAGAACTGCATTTTTGGGCATACACTGCAAAAAGATATCAGTTTTATTCTATAATGCATTTAATAAATGCGTTTTACATATTTTTTTGTTTAATTCTAGAACAACGAATTTCAAAACATAAGGTTCTTAAAGTTTTTTAATATGTAAATTTGATTTAAAACTCAGTTTTATAAACATATTTCTTTTATTTATGTGCTCTCTTTTTTCTCTTTGTCTTTCAGTTCTGTTTATTTAAATTTAAATTTATATTTTTATCAAAATGAAAATTTTCCATTTTGGAGGTTTGGTTTCGTTTTTGCTTAAACAGGTATTTAGCTTTCAGATCTTTTTAGTTTTTTAATTGTTTACACTTATAGAGCACAAATGAAAATGTCATTTATTAAGAAATACTGTGCTAACTGACAAGCACAAACGTTTTCTAATTCTAATGTTTTTAGAGTCACAAAGAAGGGACGGGTTTACCGACCACATCATGAACCGTAAGCTGTCTTCAAAGATGACCGAAGAATCATACCCGAAATCAGACCCGAAATAACGAAAAATATAATTTAAAAAAGTGTATATTAAAAAAAATTGAATAAAATTAAATTAAATTAAAAAAATTTGCATTTCACATTCTTAAGTAAGGCTATAAGAAGACATGTTTTGGATTTATTGCTTGTTTTGGAACAAATCCATAAAGGTTTCCGAGAAAAGGTTCTAAGTTCGTCTTAATAGTGCGTGGTAGAACGCTTGTTTCGTAAGGCACAATTAGAAAGGAAAGGCGAGCGTTTCCGAAGTTGAAATTTCCTTCCTTAAAGATGACTGAAAAAAATGCTTGCTTTCTTGTTCCGTCCTGCGTAAAAAGGAAACGAAACGTTCATTAAAATGAAGTTTTTAGATGCAAAAGAAGTGTGAAAAAACTTATTCAAGACAACAGCAAAATATATGGTTACCGTCAATGACTAACTCTACAACATATTGTCTACTCATTTCATACAACGAAAATGTACAAAACAATTTTTTATCGTCAATCATTCGGTTTTTTTGTTCTCTCATTCTTTTTCTGATTTTTATGCTCGTGCACTCAGTGCACGAATTCGGTCGTTCAATCGCAGAGAGGCGCATTTTGAAGATTGTTGCCCTGCGCTTCAATTGGTACTCGACTTCCATTTCAGTAAAAGTTTCCTTTCCTTTTTACACAGGACGGGGAAAAAAAGCAAGAATTCTTCTTCAAGTCATATTTAATCGTTCTTAACGCGTTCCATTGGAAGGAAATGTCAACTTTGTTTTACGAAAAAAACATTCTTCATCGCACTATTAGAATGAACTTAAAACCGTTTCTCGGGAATCTTTCTAGATTCGTTCCGAAACAAGCATTGCACAACAAATTGATTGATTTTTGGTTCTTGATTCGTTTAATAGCCTTACCCAAGAATGTAAAAAAAATGTTTGTAAAGAAAAATAAAATAGGAAAACCTTTCCAAAATTTTTAAATTTCAGATTTAATTTTTATACCCTTGCAGAGGGTATTATAATTTCAGTCAGAAGTTTGCAACGCAGTGAAGGAGACATCTCCGACCCTATAAAGTATATATATTCTTGATCAGCATCACTAGGAGAGTCGATCTAGCCATGTCCGTCTGTCCGTCCGTTTCTACGCAAACTAGTCTCTCAGTTTTAAAGCTATTTGCATGAAACTTTTCCAAAAGTTGTCTTTCTATTGCAGGTAGTATATAAGTCGGAACGAGCCGGATCGGACGAGTATAGCATATAGCTTTCATAGGAACAATCGGAAAAATAAATAAAAAAAAATTATAACTTTTCTGTTTTTTAATTTTTTTTTAGTTCTTCGAGATTTAGAAATAGTTAAATATTTCAGAATTACGGTTTAAATTTCATCAAAATCGGACGACTATAGCATATAGCTCCCATAGGAACAATCATAAAAATAAATGAAAAAAAATTATAACTTTTCTGTTTTTTAATTTTTTTTAGTTCTTCGACATATAGTAATGGATAAATATTTCAAAATTACGGTTAAAATTTCATCAAAATAGGACGACTATATCATATAGCTCCCATAGAAATAATAAAATTATATAAAATAACTACCTAATAATTGAGCTGCAAATCATCATTGCTTCAATGATTTTAGACATATACGCAAGTAAATCATAATTTTAATGTTTCCAAAAATATTTAATTCTTGCAATAGCTGCAAGGGTATATAAACTTCGGCTTGCCGAAGTTTGCTTCCTTTCTTGTTTTTTTTTAATTTTGTTTTAAATTTATTTTAATTTACTAAATTATTTATTCAATATATTTTTGTGTTTTTCCGGCCTTGTGATTCTTGTTCATCGTTTAAAAAAAAGCATAAAATTAAATTCCTTTTCAATTTACAATTGCTTGTCCCACTTATTATTGCATGTAAGAAAGAAAAAAATTTATCGCTGCGATGTATATGACTTTGCTAATCCGATATTAATGAGCTAACAACAAAAAAGGAACAAGAGCAATGGGCTTGGGCACCATTAAAGCACTGGTGAAACATAGCACTGTATACAGTTATGGTCGGCTCAACACCTATATCACCCTCTATAAACAAAACACAACTTTACAAAATCGTAAGTCGGTTAAGTCGGATGTAAAAATTTATTTATACTTTAGAAGAAGAAACTATAAATTGTCAACCTCACAAGGGAAATCGATCTAGCCATGTCCGTTTCTACACAAATTGGTATGACAGTTTTTAAGCTAGTTGGATGAATTTTTCCCAAAAATCTTCATTCCAATGAAGGCAGTAATAAATCAGAGCGGACTTGATCGGACGGCGATATTATACATTTTGAAACTACGTCTTCTGTGTGGAGAGTTTTAACGATATTTTGGTTTTATAGACCTCTAAAATGATATAAAACTAAATCTTTTTTTATACCCTTGCAGAGGGTTTTATAATTTGAGTCAGAAGTTTGTAATGCAGTGAAGGAGACGTTTCCGACCCTATAAAGTATATATATTGTTGATCAGCAGGAGAGTCGATCTAGCCATGTCCGTCAGTCCGTCCGTTTCTATACAAACTAGTCTCTCAGTTTAAAAGCTATATGCATGAAACTTTTCCAAAAGTTGTTTCTATTGCAGGTAGTAAATAAGTCGGAACTAGCCAGATCGGACGACTATAGCATATAGCTCCCATAGGAACATTCGGAAAAATAAATTAAAAAAAAATTATAGGTTTGCTGTTTATTAATTTTAGTTCTTCGACATATAGTAATGGTTGAATATTTCAGAATTACGGTTTAAATTTCATCAAAATAAAATATATAAAAAAAAATTTTTTAAATGTAACCTTTCTAGTTTGTAATTTTTTTAAAATTCTTTTTGACTTATTAATAATTTGACAGTTCAGAATTACGCTTTTAATTCTATTAAAATGGGAAAACGATATCATATAGCTGTCATAGAAACTATCGAATAATGGAGCTTCAAATCATCGTAGCTTCAATGATTTTAGACATAAACGCAGTAAGTCATAATTATAATGTTTTCAAGAATATTTAATTTTTGCACTATCTGCAGGGGTATTTGAACTTCGGCTTGCCGAAGATTGCTTCATTTCTTGTTTTTTTTTAGTTTTTCGACATATAATAATGGTTAATTATTTTAGAACTACTGGTACGTACTTTTTACCCATCTCTATCTGTCTATGAAGCAACCCAAGTGTAATTAGGCCCTTAGTTTGAAGTTTGTTGGCTGAATAACGGGTATCTGATAGTCGGTTCTCTCTTGTTTTTTTGTTTTAGGTCTTCAAGAAATAGAAATGATTTAATATTTCAGAATAACGGTTGAAATTATATTAAAAAAGGGCCAACTATAACAAACGATGTATTATAAAAAAATAAATGAAAAATAAATGTAACTTTTCTATTTTATAATTTAATTAAAAAAATTCTTTTGAACATAGTAATGGTATAAATATTCAGAATATATTTTAAATTGTATTGTATTGTATTTCTAAACATATACGCATATAAATCGAAATTTAGATGTTTTAAAGAATATTTCATTTTGGAAAAAAGATTATGTGCATTGATAATTCTTAAGGAAAACCACAGAGTGTGAAAACGTACAGAATGTTTTAGATTATTGTTTGAATACATATTAACAAAAAATAACAACGATAATTCCGTAAACTTTTTAGATAACTGAAAATTATTGAATGAAAACTAAAAAGAAAATTTTGAAACGTGTTTTAAAATTTTTTTTTTGACTTTTCATGATAAAATGCTAATTTTGTTTGGTATAAAATTTGATTAATGCGGTTCGGCATCGAGGTTGCCAAACTTTGTAATGTTGTAGGATTAATTTGATTAATGTCTTTTTAAGGTCATTTACCGTGTCAAACTGGCGGTCATTCTTCTACACTTTATTGGATAGTATTCCCTAAAGATCCGGGCTGATCGCTGAACATTGCAATATAGGTATCTTCCTAGCCATTTTGTTTTTCGAGCCGTGTGGATTGGCGCGTTGTCTTGCTGAAAAATCCAATCAACCCTAAAATGTCTCCAGCAAATTTGATGAGTTCTGTTTCTTGTGGTTGGTTTTATCCCGCCGATAATTTTGGCAGGAGTCAGGAAGTTTAAATTACATTTTTTTTCGTCAGAAAACATAACTTTAGTAAACTTATCTGACCAAAATTTACACTTCTCAGCTAATTCTAAGCGAGCAGTTATGTGGCGCTTCAGCAAACTTGACCGATTTTGCGGGAAGCATATGTAACCATTTCGTTCTCCTTCAAAAGGCACTTACGTCTTTTGGGTATGTCAAGCTTCAGTTGACCTTTGATCTCCATGCAAAACTTGTTGTCTTGAACAGCTAGACGACTTATTTGTCTCTTACACCGGGCTTCGATTTCAGAGAGCCTGCCCCTCCGCTTAATTTGTCTATACATTTCCGGATTTTTGAGAAAATGCATAATTGTGTTTCTGTGCATATTTATTCTGGCGGCATTATAGGATATGGTCTGGCCAGATACGGCCAATCCTTTAATCAAACCGCGATTGTCTTCCGCAAGGCATTCTACTAAAAAATTATATTTTTATATTTGAAATTTAATAATTCTATAAACTTTAAAAAAAGTTTTACTTACGTTCCGGTGATTTCAAAAAGTTTTTTAAATCACACTACTGTCTCGAACCTTTTAAAAATTCCAGCAAGTTCCCAGAAATTTACCGTAATATACCTTTAGTGCTCTTTAAATAAACCGTAATAACACAAGAAAGGAAACAAACTTTGGAAAGCCGAAGTGCATATACCCTTGCAGCTATTGCAAAAATGAAATATTCTTGAAAACATTACAATTTTGATTTATTTGCATATATGTTTAAAAACATTTGTTGACGCCAAGTTGGCGTTTGTATTTTCTGAGACAGTTTTCTCCGCTCTGGAGAGCGCAATTTAAGTTAAACTTAAGCAGATCTCCAGTTATTATTATTTTCGGATACCTAAGAGGTAATCGGTTTCATTTTACTGATCCAGCCTAAAGAATCTAACCGGATTTTCGATTCCATTCGCGGAGTGGTTTTTGCCACCAGCAGCTTTTGTGGCCTCAGATAAGTTTATCTTTTTACATCTGTTCCACATCCATTACATTCAAAACATATATAAATATCGAAATTGTTTGTTTGTTTTTTCTGCCAGTGTAGTTACGGGTCTCCATCCGTAAATAAACACTCGCACGTCGCGCAAAATCCCCAAACTTCTCTAGTTATTGTTATTTTTGCATTTCTACATGGGAATCGGTTCAATTATTCGATCGATTCTATGGTAGCTAACTGATGTCGATTTCCAATTTGAATAAAATTAAAAACATAATTCTAAACAATTAAAAACAGGGAAGCTGCCTTTTTTATACCCTTGCAGAGGGTATTATAATTTCAGTCAGAAGTTTGCAACGCAGTGAAGGAGACATCTCCGACCCTATAGAGTATATATATTCTTGATCAGCATGCCTAGGAGAGTCGATCCAGCCATGTCCGTCTGTCCGTCCGTTTCTACGCAAACTTGTCTCTCAGTTTTAAAGCTATCTGCATCAGACTTTCCCAAAAGTTGTCTTTCTATTGCAGGTAGTATATAAATCGGAACGAGCCGGATCGGAAGATTATAGCTCCCATAGGAACAATCGGAAAAATAAATAAAAAACAATTATAACTTTGCTGTTTTTAATTTTTTTTTAGTTCTTCGACATACAGTAATGGTTAACTATTTCATAATTATGGTTTAAATTTCATCAAGATCGGACGATAATATCATATAAATAAATGAAATAAAACAATAACTTTCCTGCAAGGACTTGAAAATTAAAAAAAATTTAACTTTTTTATTTTGTAATTTTTTAAAAAATTCTTTTTTACTAATTAATAATTTGACAGTTCAGAATTACGCTTTTAAATTTATTGAAATTGGAAAAAAAATATCATATAGCTGCCATAGGAACTATCAAATAATTAAGCTGCAAATCATTATAGTTTTAATGTTTTTAAACATATACGCAAGTAAATCATAATTTTAATGTTTTCAAGAATATTTAGTTTTTGCATTGGCTGCAAGGGTATATGATCTTCGGCTTGCCGAAGTTTGCTTCCTTTCTTGTTTTTAAATATTTTGGTTGTTCCCATGGGAGCATGTGATAAAGTCGTCAGAATTTTATGAAATTTAAAACGTAATCCTGAAATATTTAGCCATTACAGAATGTCGAAAACTAGAACTAGTTATATTTTTTTAAATTTATTTTTCCGAGCTATATGCTATACTCGTCCGATCCTGCTAGTTTCGACTTATATACAACCTCCAATAGAAAGACAAATTTTGGAAAGGTTTCATGCAGATAGCTCTAAAACTGAGAGAAACGGACGGACAGACGGAAATGGCTTGATCGACTGTGATGCTGATCAAGAATATATATGTTTTATAAGGTCGAAAAGGTCTCCTTTAATGCGTTGCAAACTTCCGACTGAAATTATAATACCCTCTGCAATGATGAGCCCAAGCCTTGATATTTGCTAATAGTATAACTATAACGACAAAAATGCATCGCAAGCCGCAAATAAACATTAAGCTGTTTATGGGCCCAATACAGTGTTCATTTTCTAGCACAACAATGGCTTTAACGTTTTTGTTCTGATGTACAGGTGGTTGAAGATGGGCCACGCTTCGGATAGGCTGTCGTTTGGAGGGATTTGCATGGAATCATCCACTATGATATGCTCCCCTATGGCCAAACGCTCAATTCGGACCTGTACTGACAACAGCTGGACCGCTTAAAGGCAGCACTCATGCAGAAATGGCCTCTTCTTGTATCAACAAAGGCCAATTGTCTTCCATCAGGACAACGCCAGGCTACACGAATATTTGGAGACGCTCCAGAACTTCTGTGAGCTCGGATGGGAGGTTCTTTTGCATCTGGTTGTGGCGATCGAGTTTGGCAGTCAGATGTTGGCCACAAAAAAGGCCTGTGAAAACAGGCTCTCCGATTTTAAGCCAATAGAAAAACAAGCTTCTGTATGAGGGGCGTTATGAAGTTGTAATCAAACAAAACAGCGCATATGTGAATCGCATGATTGCAACAAATTTTATGAAAAATTTAAAGTTGAAATACCGCAGGACTTTATTGACTCCCTCATAATTTCGTTCTCTATCTTTTTGAACATGTGAGTACCTGGCTCAAAGCGTTGTTATACCGTATTTCGCTTACTTTTCATTTGAATTTCAATTTTATTATTCAGGGTTTTCGATGACACTTGGTACCAATAAAATACTATAGACAGAGTTTCTTTTTTACGACTGTCATAAAGGCGACTTGCTCGCGGAACTTCCTCCACGCCCACAAAAACCTTACCAAAACAATGACGGTTCGCTTAGCGGCTGTCAGCGAAAACGGCGACGCATCGTCGAGTTTTTAATTAAAATGTATTTGTCATTACTTCCCTTCTCTGTTGCAAAAATATTTTGGCAAGCTTAAAATGTTGGGGCACTCAAAGGAGTGCAATCCTTAAGCAAATTAATTTTCAACCTCAAATGAACGCCAGCTGCCTTTAATGGTTTGTCTTCACCCACCCAAGATGGAAAACTAACCCAAATAGCAGTAAACGGTAGACTAACATTGAGCTGAGCTAGTCGGCCAAAGTCGTCAGGTACGAGTTTTGAGTGTTAAAGTTGCCTTTTAATATTAACAAACAAAACCTAATTGTGTTCATATTTAACTCTTATGTTACATTTATTATACTTTGGGTTTCATTTTGTAAAATTCGAATTTCTTGAAATGTTTTTATATCCACACTAATCTCAGAAAAAAAGGATTTTTGTGTACGAATTTAACATTTCAGTGTCAAACATTAGCCAAATGAAAATCAAAATCGGAAGACTATATCATATAGCTCCCATAGAAATAATAAAAATATATAAAATAACTATCTAATAATTGAGCTGCAAATCATCACAGCTTCAATGTTTTTAGACATATACGCAGGTAAATCCTAATTTTAATGTTTTCAAGAATATTTAATTTTTGCAATAGCTGCAAGGGTATATGGACTTCGGCTTGCCGAAGTTTGCTTCCTTTCTAGTTTTTAATGTTACAAAAATCGGACAACGTTATCAATTAGCTACCATAGCGAAGAAAGTTCATCTATACATATTTATGTTCAATCGGCAGAATAAATAAGAGCACGAAAATTTTGATGTTCGGCACATTTTTAATTATGTTGCATTTGTGCTCAAACTACCATATTTTTGCTGAGAAGCACCCTTAATAAGCCGCGTTATACAAAACAAAAAAGAAGGCTATAGTGGAGCGCCCCTACTTTTAGAAACCCGATACTCAGCTAAGAAATTTCGAACTAAATATTCCCCCTTAAAAACAATCGTAGTTAAGTTAAGTGCATAGCCAACACTGAAAGCTAAGAACGTGCAGCACCCCCACCCCCGCTAACAGTTCTTTCGTTCTGTCTTCCTACATTAGCGATTACCGGCAGAGCAGCGGCTGAACAACGGCCGAGCAGCGGCAGTGGGGATTCAGAGCGGCAGCGGAGGACCCTATAACTTTTAAAATAATAGCTCGGGTCTAACACCTACGGTCTGACATGTATTGATGACGTCATAAGTATATTTTAATTTGTGTGCGTTTGAGTGGGCGTGGCACCATTTTGAAATCAACTTGCGCTGCGTGGGAAAATCTCTCATGACAAATCTCTAGATTTTGTACCCCGACTATTAGACTCGGCTATTGATACTGATCAAGAATACATTTACTTTATATAGTCGAAAACGCTTTCTTCTACCTGTTACAACATACCCTTTTACTCTACGAGTAACGGGAATAAAAATAAGGCATATAATTCCTCTTACTCTAAGCCTAAGACGAAATCCAAGCCTTAGCTTATGGATTATAAATATGTATGGGACTTTTACCCAGGGGCACCCACCTAGCATGGAAAATTTCAAATGGTTATGAAGGAAGGAAAGCATCCGCACCTATTTTCTCCCTCTTTCAGAGAATAATGGCTTTTACGATTGAAAGGGAAACAGTGAGGGGTGTAATTGGAAGGTGTCCTCAACCCTTGCAAGTTGGAAACGGAATGGAAGACGCCTACAAGGGCATAACATATTGTTTGGTTGCGTTTGTGTATCGATTTTCTTTTTGGCCATAAAGCGCTAATGGCCGTCTCCTCGGCCACCCAGGCGTCATTCTGCTTTCGTATTCCACGGAAGCTGCTGTCGCCATTATACTACTCATATTTTCCATTGAACTTTAAGCCGACATCTCCCTTTCGTGCTTTTCTTGCTGCTATGGCGTCCCAATCTTTGTTGTCATGTTTTCCGTTGTAGCAGTTCTGCGTGCTTGCCATTTTATCCTTCATTCTTTCTTAGTTTTCGCCATGCAATTTTCACTTGACACAATAGCACACAAAATGCAAAACTGTCCCAACCCTCCCCCACTCGGTAGCACTTTCCACTACTGCCTCATGTCTCGGATTGTTGTCTGTTTGCTTCTAAAGTGTACGCTACTTCCATTTGTATTGTGTGCTTCCCTTCGGGTTTTTCTTTTCCCCTCCTGCCTATTTCAATTTCTCTTGCTCGAGCTGTTGTCCTGTGCATGTAGTTTTCCATTTTCCGCCATTTACTTTGGCTGCTTTGTGGTAGCTGTTTTCCGGCGTTGCAAGTCGGCTTTGGCTGAGTCTTTTGCGGTTCTAGTTTGTTCTCCTGATGATTTTTTAAGTCATTATTGTGGGGCGCCAAGCTGCAACAAAGTCATCTGCCACTTTCTTCTGTTGACACCAGCGACGTAAAGTGGTTCATTACGCTCCACTACCCGCCCTCGAACAGTGTCCCGTGGTCATCTTCGTTTTCGGTGACGCGTGACTTTTGTTTTAATGCGCTATCATATTGGGAGCTGATGCTGCGGGGCTTAGCCAGGCAATTGTGCGCGTTAATCGGAACTACATGACTGTGAAAAGGGATTCGTCCTCCATGTCGTGCAGATATCTATCTAAAACCATTTTATTCCCAGACACCAAGAGTATATTTTGAATGGCGGTCATCGAAACTCGTGTGCTATGAGGCAGGAATTGTCTAGCGCGCATGCGTAACCTGCAACCCCAAAAACCGTAGAGTCGCAAAAAAAGAAATAGACAAGACAAATATTTTGCTATGCTTGCCGCATGGTATATACAGTATATATATATATTCCTGGCCGGGATCTAGACATATCCTTCTGTCTGTCCGTCTGTATGAACGTCGAAATCTCGGAAATGTTGAAAGCTAGAAATGAGGAACTTGGCATGCAGATTCTAGTAATTGTAAAGCAGCGCAAGTTTATTTAAAACCGTGGCCACGTCCGCTTTAACGCCCACAAACCGCGAAAGTCTGTCATTTCACTCTGAGGCATGTTAGACCTTAGTTACTGTGCTGTATGTGTGTGTTTCGGTCATTTCTATCGATAGCCACAAAATTGGGCTATTAAAAAGTTGAAGAGATTATTTTCAAAGTTATTGAATTATTAAGTCCTGTGCCGCCGCTCTGCCGCTGCTCCGCCGGAAAAAAACTATCCTATGCTCATTAGATAGGGTTGTGGTGATCGCTGATTTAGAGAGACAGAACAAAAAAACTTTTAGCGGGGGGTGTGGGAATTGCACGCTCTTAGCTTCTACACAGAAAAAAAAATTGATAAAATATGATACTCATTCTGATGAAATACCGTACCATTTTATGAGTGATAAATGACGTATTAGTATGATGTCATCGAAATGTAAAAAAATACATTTCGACAATATCAATTTTACACAAAAACAATATCAATATATTTAACACTTTTTTAATATTAACAATTTGAATCGACCATGTTGTAAATTTCATATTATAATATCAAAACTTTATTATTGCATATATGATATTAAAAAAAGACAAGTTGATATTATTGTGTAATTAATATTTTAATAAAAATAATTTTTTTTTTCAATTTTGTTAACACTTGCGTAAAGTATTTACATTTATTTTAGAAATACCTTAAAATATGTATGATGCTATACATTTATTTATAATACACATTTTTTTTATGAAAGTTAATTTTTCAAAATGTTGTCGTTGAATCGTACATATGTATATGCGGTTTCTGCTGATTCTTAAGCTTCTGGATTAACTTCTGGAAGGAAAATATAAAGTAAAATAAAATTAGGATTTCTCATCTTGATGATAAACTAAAAGTTGATGAAGTTTGTCTGGGATAGACAAACACACACACATTTGCCGGCCAGCATAGACACTTCCACACACAACACAAAAGAAGTATAGAATTTTAAATGCTAATACAATAAATTCTTTAACTATTTAGTTACAATCATAACTTATCATCCACTTATCACTTATTTATAAAGTTTAAAAATCCACTTGTAAAACGCACTATTGATGTCTTCTCACATAAAAGTCAAATCATCGAAAAACAAGAAGGAAAGCAAACTTCGGCAAGCCGAAGTTCATATACCCTTGCAGCTATTGCATTAATTAAATACTTTTGAAAACATTTAAATTATGATTTACTTGAGTATGTGCTAAAAAAAAACATTGAAACTATGATGATTTGCAGCTCAATTATTAGATAGTTATTTTATATATTTTTATTATTTCTATGGGAGCTACATATATGCTATAGTCGTCCGATTTTGATAAAATTTAAAACGTAATTCTGAAATATTTAACCATTACTATATCTCGAAGAACTAAAAAAAAAATTAAAAAACAGAAAAGTTATAATTTTTTTTCATTTATTTTTCCGATTGTTCCTATGGGAGCTATATGCTATAGTCGTCCGATTTTGATAAAATTTATACCATAATTCTGAAATAATTAAACATTGCTATATGTCGAAGAACTAAACAAAAAATTAAAAAACAGCAAAGTTATAAATTTTTTTTCATTTATTTTTCCGATTGTTCCTATGGGAGCTATATGCTATAGTCGTCCGATCCGGCTCGTTCCGACTTATATACTACCTGCAATAGAAAGACAACTTTTGGGAAAGTTTCATGCAGATAGCTTAAAAACTGAGAGACTAGTTTGCATATAAACGGACGGACAGACAGACGGACAGACGGACATGGCTAGATCGACTCTACTAGTGATGCTGATCAAGAATATATATACTTTATAGGGTCGGAAACGTCTCCTTCACTGCGTTGCAAACTTGTGACTGAAATTATAATACCCTCTGCAAGGGTATAACAAGCAATGCGAAAGCCATGAAAGCACGTGTAGAACTCTGGAGTTCGAATTTTGAAACTTGTTTAATTTTTGCCGCCATTACAGGATTCTCTCTTCTTCGACTTGAGAGAACTTTCAAAGAGAGATAAACTGAAAAAATAATATTTTCCAACATCATGCTTACATTTTTCAATGGTTAAAATTAAAATCTCTTGTAAATATCAAATTGAACACTCGTTATCAAATTGAACTTTACGATTATTTTTTTGTGTGTAGTGTTGACAAAGCAGTTGCAATCGGAACTTCAGATTGGTTTTTTTTCAAACTTTGTCGAGCTCTAGCAACAATATTAGGAAACCTATCCTTATAATATATGTGGGAAAGTTGAAGAATTTTTATTTCCACTCAAAAAAGCTAAAATCGGTTCAGCAGAACTGTAGGCAAAAATGAAATAGGCATTAAATCAAATGAAACACCTTATTTACACGTAAAAATAAAATGGTTCTGATATTTATTGTAATTTCTTAAAATATGCATCATACTTACTTTAAATTTATTTTCTGAAATCAGTATTCCTGTGCAACCTTTGTTATTATTGCATCATCAGTTTATTCATGTACACACCAATACTAACACACCCAAAGCATGTATAAAAGAATGACGGATCTTTATTTAAGCCAGCTATCGGTACAACAAAGAACTTTAAGGCAAGCATATACATTTACGAATTTGGAAAAGTTCACGGTATTTGGAAACCGATAAATTTTAGCAACTGGGCAACGCCAATAGTACTGGCACGCAAGCCAATTCCCAGTTGGACTTCGAGCAATATCAATTGCCAACCCTTGAGTTTTTGTTGCATAAAATTCGTCATGTTACAAATTTTTCAAACTTGACGTATGAGACGCCTAATAACAAATGAATTTAGAAGAAGCAGCGAAAAAAATTATGGTTGTCAACACGCCGCTGGTCTTTTTCAGTACCAACGTTTGCCTTACGGAATAGCAAACTCTCCAGTATTTTTCCAGCGTCATCTTGATCAACTTTTAAGTGGAATAGAAGGTTGTGGAAATTGTCTAGACGACAAAATTATTTCGGCCCCAACAGTAGATCAACATATTGATCGAGTATCTTGGGAGAAGAGTCAGTGTAAAGGGCATCCTTCCGGATTCGTCAGGACTAGAAGCCGTTAATGAATTAAAGCCTCCCTCTGATCTACAACAGCTTGATGCTGTCTTGGGAAAAGTGAACTCTTACTGAAATTTCATCCCAAATTGAGAAGGAAGCCCTTTCAGACATATTTGGGGTAAAGAAATTTCTTTAGTTTTTTTTTTATAGGAACTAAACCAACAGGTTTATTGGGTTGTGTGCTGTGTGAAATTTAATTCACTATAAATGATCACAAGCCCCTGGTTACCTTATTTAATCCGATCAATCATTTTCCAGCAATGACTTCAAACAGACTCCATTACTGGGCTATAATTTTGATGGCCTACAATTTTGAAATTAAATATCGCTCATGGAAACGCAGACGCACTCTCACGTCTTCCTATAAGCTCAGATGCTAATTTAGACCAGGAAGAGGAATACTAGAACGTCGTCTATATATCTTGTCCAATCAATGCCGATGTAATTGTAGAAAATTTGAAATGCAATAGAATTTTACCAAGAGTCTATAACATCTATAACATCAACTGGTTGGCCTGAACAACAGAATAACGATCAACAACAAGCTGATATGTCTCCATTCAGACTTCAGAGCACATAGATTTGCAGGTCCTAGATTTGACTCAATGTGGTTAATATGCGTTGATGCTTGTTCTCAGTTACCGTTCGCTACCCAAATGGCATCGACTTCAACTGCAAATACTATATCTGAACTTACAACTATATTTGCGATCGAAGGTTACCCCTAAACATGGGTCAGCGATAACGGACTCTTTTAAGGATTTTTGACTAATCCAACGCAGCCTCTTTAACCCGCACCTGGGTTCAACGAAGCACCATCAGCATCCCAGCAAGATGTTCTTCAAGCGCTACAGCCACGTAAATCGGGTATCCCAAATCGGAGCAAAACTCGATCATGCCAAGGAGTCAACCATTACCAGCCCTAAGATTTCAGGAAGCTAAAAACTACTTACAATATAATTTTAAACTAGAGATGTGATAAATATTGTAATTTCTCAAAAATATTGCATCATCGTTACTTAAAGTTTTTCTTCTTCTCTGAAATCAGTATTTCTATGCAACCTATGTTATTATTGCATCATCATTTTATTCATGTACACTCCAATACTCAAACACCCAAACATGTATAAAAGGATGCAGAATAAACATTATCCATACAAAAATGTTAAATAGAATAGAAATGTACACTCTGAGTCGTTTTAGTCTTTTCTTGGGAGTCGTTTTAGGTATTGTCTTCCTAAATTGTTTATGAAAGGCTCAAATTTAAGGTGGTTATTAAGGAATTTCGTTTTCTGAGTGTACATAACGTTTTTTACCTGTTTTCATGTCTACACACAAAAAAAACTATGTAAAATCAACTATTTAATTGTTAAAACAGTCCCAACCAAGGAAAATTTGTTAATTTTCCACGAAATGGTAATTTTTCCACAAACAAGTTAGTTACACAAAATAATTGTTGCATTATGTTGACTGTTGACAACTGCTCTCCGCCCTATATTTAATTACATTCTTGAAATGTAGGGGTCTCTGGAACGGTAATGGGGAGGAAATGTGAAATATTTTATAATCCAATTTATATTTTGTAAATTACTTATAACTAATTAATTCTGTTAACTCCAGTCTGAAAAGAAATAAGAAATAAATAAAAAAACAAAATAGAAAGCAAACTTCGGCAAGCCGAAGTTCATATACCCTTGTAGCTATTGCAAAAATTAAATATTCTTGAAAACATTTAAATTATGAGTCTAAGGGGTATTATAATTTTAGGCAGAAGTTTTGCAACGCAGTGAAGGAGACATTTCCAACCCTATAAAGTATATATGTTCTTGATCAGCATCACTAGGAGAGTCGATCTAGCCATGTCCGTCTGTCCGTATATGAACATCGGCTTTCCTAGTTTTCTTCCTTTCTTGCTTTGTGAGCTAAGTCGTTCCGACTTATAGTATACCTGCAACAAGAAGACAACTTTTGGGAAAGTTTCATGCAGATAGCTTTAAAACTGAGCGACTAGTTTACGTAGAAACGGACGAACGGACGGACATCTCCTAGTGATGCTGATCAATAATAAATTTATGCCTTGTAGCTTTTAAGATATTAGACCTTGAGTAAAAGTTTACAATTTTACAAAAATTTTGTAAAACTTTAATTTAAAATAATTTACAACTAACTTTACGCTCGCGAAAATTCTGATTATTTTCAGAATATGTTGTAGATTGTTCCATAGGCGTATATTGTTAATAAATGTTTGCCTCCTTGAGCACAAGGTTTTATATCTGGGGAGAATAAAATGTTGAGTTTTATGCGATTTTGAAAACAACACTGTTGAAAGTTTAGGTCAAGAATATGTAACGAGTGAGTGGCTTGGGAGTTACTATATGATGATAAGGACGCACGCGCATAGGTTCAGCTGCTCCTTGTCGGCTATTTGGAGTGGTGGTCTTATCCTTCATCATGAGCCAGTTAAATTCTAAATTTTATCAAATTTGGCTTTGGCTATTCTTTAACAAAAACCTCCCACAATATCATTGAATGGCCCCTTTCGCTGATTAGGGTTACTACAGGGGACTCATCCTAGTCGGAGGCAAACAAAATAGAATTTAGCAAATCATTATAAAATATATTTAAAACCTAATAAAATTTCTTAGTACAACAAGCAATACAATTAGATTAATAAATAAATAAATAAATAAATAAATAATAAATAAATAAATAATATGAATTTAAAGTCGAAATAACATTTAAGAGTGAGTTTATGCAAATTACAGAAATTGCAGTGATGAGCTTTCGGCGAAATCAAATGGAGTGGTCTTATTTCCCTCAAAATTTATCTCACTCATAAATTTAAGAGTCGGGAGAGAGAATCATATCGTTCTCCTTTTTTTTCAGACCACTGTGCAACAACAGCCAACTCTCTCTTTTTTTCATCACCAAAAAAATTAAAAATAAATATTGCTTAACGTAAACTGGGCCCTTGTTTTCCCACTTTTAAAGCCATTTCTAGCCTTTTAACCATCACCGCAATTTCCTTATACTTTTTTTTTCTTTTCACATAACCTAAGAAAAAAAAATTCAAAAAAAAAACTTATAACTATCCGTTTTTCCACATTATTCGATCTTAGAGATATGATTTCCTTTCCATTACGTGTGGCGCTAACTTATAACTTTTATTTATTAAGTTAATTCTTCGGATTTTAATGAGACCGATTGGGGACCAAGGCGTATTGCCGTCTTGCAATTTCCTGAGAATTGTTTCCTTTCCTTACCCATAAACAGGATACAGCGCCGTATATAAGCTAATCCGGAAATTTAGTCCTTCACTTTAACTCGATGCCACTACAGTGATAGCCATTTTAAGTTAATCCGCACAAGCTAACTAAATTTGCACTTACAATTAATTTTTAATACCGCAGTCGCAGCACCCAACTGACCCCTAGATGGCGCTTTTTTTAAGATCTTGCCTGGCCCTGCGCAGCGATTTATCTGCCACAAGCATTACAAATATTAGTAATCAGGTAAGATGTATGGTCAGTACGACGGAAATTAAACATATATCGGACGATTGAATTACAAACAACATTTAATTTTTGCGTGGCTGAGATAAAAATTATTTGTGTAGGCAAAAACCTGGATGAAGCGGACCGAATGGAAACATTTCAAAAATGTATTTATTTAGTCGAATGCTTATTCATTTTTCTTCCCAAAATTTGATATCAGATATTTTATATGTTGAAGGTGCGATCGTCACGTTTGATAATCAAGTAAGACCACGATTATATCTTATGAAATCATAATATATATTAATAAATTTTATTAGAAAGGTATTGTTTTAGACACAAGTGTTGATGCTCTAGACAGTTGCAACGATGCCCAAGTGTACGAGCAATCAGATCTGAAATTTCTGATACCCCATATCCTTCAAGAAAATGCCAAGGAAATCGAAGGGGGTTTGGTTCCAGTTAATATTTTGGGCGAATCTGCTTTCAGATTCTCTAAAAATTTAATGAAGCCAAATCCTTTTTCGGCAGCTGCTCTAAGTGCCTGAGCTGAAAATGTTGAAAATGCACTTGAGCACTTGAGATGGCTCCCAAAATGTGAATGCATTTATTAAATGGGCACGCAATCTGCATAAGTTCATCTTCAGAACGCGATCTGGAACTCAGGAAGTTGCCAAAATATTTGCCTATGAACACCCGGGATTCGTAAGAGAACAGCCCAATTCGGACAATTTGGAGACCGCAGAAGAGAGGCAAAAGTTTTAAGAGAGGTCATTGCTTTGCATTATAGTAAGTCACAATGACACTGTAATTTCCTAACTATTTGTATGATAATAGACCTAATGTCTTCCATCTTTTGATCGATTTACTTTGCCTCAGGTCTTTTACACAGAGAAAATTAATCAAGTATATTGCACTCAATCTGAGAATATTCGTACCCAAAAAAAATCCAAGAGCAAAAATTCTAAGAGAATCTACCAAAATAAATCGGCCAAAAATGTAACTAACATTTTCAATCAACATTTTTGTTTGTTTTACATTTACATTATGTTATAGTATTTAATTTACGTGTTAAATGAAATCATTTTATTTTACTTAAGAAATATTTTTATGAAAAGCACATGCTTCGACTGAGAATTGAACCCGGAACCTTTCGCACTTTAGATGTAAGCCTTAACTACTCGTCCACGCACGCTCTAACTTCTCACTAAGCTAAAGCCGCACAACTATTCTATTTCAAAAGGCAAATTCATAATTTAAGCAAAATATTTTCGGAATTTTTTAGAAATTATAAAGAGTTACATAAATAAGTATTCAAAAAATAAAAACAAAAACAATGAAAAACAAAAACCAAAAAACAAAAAAAAAGAATCACACAACTCGAAGTGAACTCGAAACCTCAATACCTTGGGTGTTGGCTTCATGGTCCGGACATCTCAGACCGCTAGACCACAGATTTTGAGTACATTTTGCCTCATAATTAGGACATTTTTTCTCAAATTCAGAACATATCCTCAGTTTAAGTATTTTTTCTTAAAATAAGTACAAATATTCTTAATGTGAGTATTTGGGCAAAATCAGAAATCAGAGAAATTCTCAATTTCTGAACGTCAGAATTTTCTCTGTGCATTTCCCTTTTCTTTCTTTACTCGCAGGTGGGCATTGAGAAACCGTAGACTTGGGAGGAGAAGGCTCCGGAAGCGAAAAGAATGTGACAGAGCATGAAAATGAATTATATTAAATTAAGTTAATGACAATGAATTAAAATTAATATGCCTACGTACTTGTGCTTTGCTCTACATCATTTTGAAATTTAACACAACAAGAAACACTTAAAACATGTGAGATGAACCCACTCGATAGAGAATTGCCAGAAGGTCCAACTAAAGCCATTTCTAACCTAAAATGCAGAGATTATAGTAACATTTTGAATATATTTAAAATACTTTCGAAGCCGGGATTCCATTTTCCCTTTAATAGCCGCTGGGGTGACCACTATTCCCTTCTTATGTTTATCCTTTTCCGTTCTTAAATTACCTGCGATAATTTCGAATTGGCACTTGTTGATCTGTTAACATTCTACAACTTGACAGCTGACCGCGCCAGAATGCATCTTGTTCTCCAAAAAATCCATCAGCAGGTACTCAAGAAAAATTATTTTTGTTCTATTTATTAATAACAAATTAACCATTATTTTTTAAGCTAAAATCGCGTTCACTTTAAAGTACTCAGAAAAATAGACAAAAAAAAATACGGTCACGAGTTATGATGTTTACCGCAAACCAACTTTTGTCAAAGCGCCTCCGAAGATTCCCGCTTACCGGCTTATTTTTCATTATTTTTTTAAGCTTTTTTTTTATTTCTTTAAAAGTTGTATAATAATATGTAGTTAAATTAAAAAAATAATATTATAGGTTTCGCCGCAAAAAACTACGCGGGTTTTTCGACTTTAAAACTTTACGGCAAGCCGAAGTTTATATACCCTTGCAGCTATTTCCAAAATAAAATATTCTTGAAAACATTAATATTATAATTTACTTGCGCATATGTTTAAAAACATTGAAGCTATGATGAGCACCTCTATTATTCGATAGTACCTATGGCAGCTATATGATATCGTTTTCCGATTTTAATAAAATTAAAACCGTTATTCTGGACTGTCAAATTGTTATAAAGTCAAAAAGAATTTAAAAAAATATTCAAAATAGACAGTATATTATTAAAAAAATTTAAACTTTTTATTTTTTAAATTATTTAAAAAAAAATTAATTTTTTCATTTTGTAACTTTTTTATACCCTTGCAGAGGGTATTATAATTTCAGTCAGAAGTTTGCAACGCAGTGAAGGAGAAGTTTCCGACCCTATAAAGTATATATATTCTTGATCAGCATCACTAGTAGAGTCGATCTAGCCATGTCCGTCTGTCCGTCTGTCCGTCCGTTTATATGCAAACTGGTCTCTCAGTTTTTAAGCTATCTGCATGAAACTTTCCCAAAAGTTGTCTTTCTATTGCAGGTAGTATATAAGTCGGAGCGAGCCGGATCGGACGACTATAGCATATAGCTCCCATAGGAACAATCGGAAAAATAAATGAAAAAAAATTATAACTTTTCTGTTTTTTAATTTTTTTTTTAGTTCTTCGAGATATAGTAATGGTTAAATATTTCAGAATTACGTTTTAAATTTCATCAAAATCGGACGACTATAGCAAATAGCTCCCATAGGAACAATCATAAAAGTAAATAAAAAAAAAATTATAACTTTGGTGTTTTTAAATTTTTCTATAAGTTCTTCGACATATAGTAATGGATAAATATTTCAGAATTACGGTTAAAATTTCATCAAAATAGGACGACTATATCATATAGCTCCAATAGAAATAATAAAATTATGTAAAATAACTACCTAATAATGAGCTGCAAATCATCATTGCTTCAATGTTTTTAGACATATACGCAAGTAAATCATAATTTTAATGTTTGCAAAAATATTTAATTCTTGCAATAGCTGCAAGGGTATATAAACTTCGGCTTGCCGAAGTTTGCTTCCTTTCTTGTTTAAAAATTCTTTTTGACTTATTAAATATTTTACAGTTCAGAATTACGCTTTAAATTTTCTTAAAATCGGAAAACGATATCATATTCGCATCATTAAACACATACGCAAGTAAATCACACTTTTAATGTTTTCAAGAATATTTAATTTTTGCAATAGCTGCAAGGGTATATGAACTTCGGCATTCCAAAGTTTGCTTCATTTCTTTTTTTTATTCATTTTTCCGATTGGTCCCATGGGAGCAATATGCTATAGTCGTCCGATCCGGCTCGTTCCGACTTAAGTACTACCTGCAATAGAAAGACAACTTTGGAAAAGTTTGATGCAGATAGCTTTAAAACTGAGAGTCTAGTTTACGTAGAAACGAACGGACAGACTGACAGACGGTTATGGCTAGATCGACTCTCCTAGTTACGCTGATCAAGAATATATATATTCTATATAGGGTCGGAAACGTCTCCTTCACTGCGTTGCAAACTTCTGAATGAAATTATAATACCCTCTGCAAGGGTAAACAAAAAATATTATTTTCTCTAATTTTAAGTTTTTTCTGTAATTCGTTTGGTCATAGGAATTACCCTTTTAATTTTATTCAAATCGGAAAACGATATCATATATTTGAGGTGCAAATCATCATTGCTTTAATGGGTTTTAATGGGTAATTAAAAATTTGGACGTTTTAAATATGTTTTATTTTTGCAATAGCTGCATGAACTGTATAAACTTCTGCTTCTGTAATCAGGACTCCAAAATACATTGGTCCTGAAAATTTGAAAATGTTAGGGCGTTTTGGTTTTTGGGAAGTACAGCGTCAAGTAAGGGTACTCTCAACCAACTGCCAGGAAAAGCAAAACTTAAATAGGCAAACAGTTTTTGGTCACGAGAGGCACATAAAGAATGCCAATGGCATTGTTTGAACTCTTTCTTAATTTTCTTGGAAGTAGGCTACCAAGGTAACAAGTTTCACCGACTCCAGTAGGTCAGCCAAGTGGCCTTAAATTAGTATAAATATTTTTCCGTAACGAAACTTAAAAACCAACTTTAACAGCTTGAATATGGAAAACAACATTTTTTTATTTATCCTACTAGAAGTTCCCTTGAATCGTGCGCTCCTTTGCCCTGTCTCTTTTATTTTGTGCCTCATGAAAAGACACATCTTTCATATTTATACCCTAGCAGAGGGTATTATAATTTCAGTCAGAAGTTTGCAACGCAGTGAAGCAGACATCTCCGACATTATAAAGTATATATATTCTTGATCAGCATCACGAGGAGAGTCGCTCTAGCTAAGTCCGTCTGTCCGTCGGATCGGACGACTATATAATATAGCTCCCATAGGAACAATCAGAAAAATAAATGAAAAAAATATATAACGTAGAATTTTTTATTTTTTTTTAATTCTATGACAAGTAGTAATATTTTAATATATATTATATATATAGAATTTCGCTTTTAATTTTATTAAAATCTGACAACGTTATTATATAGCTGCCATAGGAACGATTGAATAATTGAGCTGAAAAACATCAGAGCTTCTATGTTTTTAAACATATAAATATGTTGTAAAGAATATTTAGTTTTTGGAATAGCTGCAAGGGTTTTACTCCTATCTTGTTTTTTTTATTTGTAATGAAATTTATATTACTTCGCGCATGCCAACCAAAAACACCGCTCGAAGACGGTGAAAGAGCATCATTAGGCTCGGGCACGCACACATTCCCAGTTACTCGAATCGAACCGCACCGCCATTTCATGCCTTAGTTGGGCGCCACATGCACAAAACGCCATGTGTGACATTTTTACTACCAAACATTTGTTTTGCGTACCGGAGCTGCCCCTTTGTATCTACATATGTAGACGGCAAGGGCTGGGAGAAAAGGGGGGCAAGGATTTGGACAGTCAGCACGTACCAGAGCACCGTGGTCGCCTGCCTGTCGTTTGCCCTCGCAGGTCGCTTTTCTGTTGACTTCGCATAATTTTATTGCTTTTCTTTTATTTTTATGCGGGACTCCCTTACACAAATTCGGTCCGACTCCTTCCTTTTGCTCACACGCAGTGCCCGCCGTCGACATTGACGTTATAATCAATATTTCTGTTACCCCAGTTATACACTGTTCCTTTGTTAATGGATCAATTTAAGCGTTTGCTTTAAGTTTATGGGTTTCTTGTCTATGCATGTGTTTGGGAAAGTTCCTCCTCCATACCATCGACACTCTTCCCTCAGTTGCTTTATTTTATTCTTTATTTAATAAAAAGTTGTCCTTCTCGAATACGCACTCATTGGTCTGGTTAATACCTTAGCTTATAATTATCTTAAAACATATATAATTAAGATGGTACTATCTGCGGAATATTTTGACTTATCCGTTTTAACAACTTGACCACTTCAAATAGTTATTTAAAAAAAAAAGTCAAACAAGGAAGATAGCGAATTTCGTCCGTTTTTTTTTACTTTTGCAGCTAGTGCAAAAATTAAATATTCTTCAAAACATCTATATTCAGATAATATAAGTCTATGTTTAATATCTGTGAGGTCAGATGATTTTCAGCTCAATATCTGATAGTTCCTATGTTAACAATATGATATCGTTTTCCGATATGAATAAATTTATCTGATCGTTCCTATGTTAACAATATGATATCGTTTTTCGATATGAATTATTAAGCCATTACTATGTCTAAAAGACTTACAAAAAACAAGAATAGAAAATTATAAAAAAGAGAAGTTACATATTTTATTTTTTATATTTTTAATAGTCGGAGTTTTTCCTTGGGAGCTATATGCTACACCCAGAGAAAAATCATAGTAAATGCAAATATTTTCACTTGGAATTAAAAAATACCGGTACTGATTAAGGCACGAGGGGTGTTTTGTTTAAATCAAAGTGTGTCACACTTTCATTTTTATTTTTAATTATGGAAAAATTTAGTTTTAAATTAAATATAAATTAAAACCAACATTTTTTCTATTGGAAAAACCAATTAATATGAGGTCAAGTAAAAAGTAATCCATTAATTGAACAATAGATGACTTTAGTGATCTGATTTAATTTCGCGTTGTATAAGTCTGATTTAATTTTAGTAGCTGGCGTTAGAAAGTTGAGCTTTCGTATTATCAAAGCTTCTTAGAAAAGTTTTTTTGATCAATAACAAAAACGCTTTGAGAGCTCGATTAATATGCAGACCGGCAATGAAAAAATTTGCTATGTATTACAATTTTTATTTGACAAAATATAAATGTAGTATATGGCCATAGTACTGTAACTGCCAACCATGCGCAAATCTGGTTTCGTCGATTTCGTTCAGGGAATTTTGAAGTTAAAGTTGAGGCACGCAGAGAAAGGCTTATTGTCAAAAATGCCTACAAAATAATGGAAATCGTTGAGTCTGAGTCGTTGAGTTATTCAAGCAGTAAATCAATTGCCCAGGAGCTAAACATTGCTCAAATAAAAGTTTTAAACCATTTAACAAAGGCTGGATACACAAAAAAATGGGTTCCACGTGAGCTATCAAAAAAAAAAAACCTTTTGGACCGAATTTCGATCTGCGAATCGCAACAAAACCGACCCGTTTTTGAAGCGGATGGTTACTGATGATGAAAAGTGAGTTACTTACGACAACGTGAGGCGAAAACGGTCGTGGTCAAAGATGCATAATCCGGCCCAGGCGGTGGCTAAGTCTACATGCTATAGTAGTCCGATCCGACTCGTTCCGACATATGTACTACCTGCAATAGAAAGACAACTTTTGGACAAGTTTCATGCTTTGCGTAAAAACGGACGGACCGACGGACGGACAGTGTTCCTGATTAAGAATATATATACTTTATAGTGTCTTCTGCTAGGGTGGAATGAAACAAAATTATATGTCTCCTGTATTTTAAATTTTTTTTGCAGTTCTTCGACATATAGTAATGGTTAAATATATTTGAATTAAATGATGTTCTCATGAAAACAATAAAAATATTAAAACAAACAATTAAAAAAAAAGTAACTTTTCTATTTTGTAATTTTTTGTTTTAAATTCCTTTTGACTTATTAATAATTTGACAGTTAAGAATTAATTTAATTTAATTTAATTTAATTTTATTAAAATCAGAAATCGATATCATATAGCTGTCGTAAGAAAAATCGAATAATCACCATAGCTTCAATATTTTTATCTTGTTCTCTAAAAAGTGTTTGTGTGTTATTCAGTGTTTAAAAATGTAACACATTTTATATTCTTTTAATTAGCATTTTATGCTTATTTCAATGAGCAGAAATCTATGCAAGCCAAATTCGATATGAATTCTTATTGGAATTAATAATGATATCATATTATAATTAATATAAGCAATGTTATTGTAGACATAATTAAATTGTGCTCAGAGAACAGAACTGTGTTCTAGTGGGTTCTAGTCCTGTACAAATTAAAAACAAGAAAGGAAGCAAGCTTCAGCAAGCTGAAGCCCTTGGAGCTTTTGCAAAAAAAACCGATATTTATTCGTAAATGTTTAAAAACTTTGAAGCTATAATAACTTTCAGCTCAATTTTTCGATTGTTTTTTTTTTATAGCCCCGACTGTTTCCATGGGAGCTTTATTCGTCCGATTTTAATCAAATTTAAAAAGAACTAACAAAAAAATAGAAAAACTGCAAAGTTATAATTTTTTTTCCATTTTTTCAAGATTGTTCCGACAGCCTATTTTCGACTTATATGTTACCTGCAATAGAAAAAAATTTCCTGCAGTTAGATTCAAAACTGAGAGACTAGATTGGGTAGGAACGGCAAGGCGGCTAGTTAGACCCTCCTAGCGATGCTGATCAAGAATATATATACTTTATAAAGTCGGAAATTTCTATTTCACTGCTTTTAAAACTTTTGACTAAATTTAAAAAACCAAAAGCTTCAGATATCAAACAAAAACACCTCTTGACGAGGTAAAATTGACGTGACGATCGCACCTTCAACTCCAAAAACTTCTGATTTCACATTTTGTGACGACTTTTTTTTATTTTACTAAAAATAAATTACTTTATTTTTGTTCATTTTGTTTTGTAATGGGCACGCTGCTTTGAAATGTTTAAAAAACAAATTGAATAAAAATAAAGTAATTTTTTTGGTAAAATATAAAATTGTATTTTCAACACATAAACAAATTTTAAAAATGTCACTTTCACCGCCCTTTCTCCTGGACCAATTAACTTTCCTAAAGATATACCTTTCGATTGGTGTATTAATCGTTACGATCGGACCATCACAGCTATAGCTTCTACGGCTATATAACGTAGGCCCACGCTCTTGGTGCGCATCGTCACTACTTGTACTGCCTTCCATAGCGATATATATTTTTTATCTAGCTTCACTATGAGAGTTAATCTAGCCCAACCGTCCGTCGCGACGCGTCGGTCAGAACGTCCTTCTGTTTCAACGCAAGCTATAAAGCTATATCTATGTTCCAAAACGTTGTCGGAACGAACCGTATCGGAGGACTCTATCATGTAGCTCCCATAGGAAACAAAAAGAAAGAAAAAACTATCAGGCCTGTTCCGGTTTTCACTCGGTAGTGAATTTAATAAAATTTTTGGATATCCCTTTAGCATAGGATACCTTCTTTTGGTTCCTTTTGTTCCCAAAAAAATCAGCTGACTGGCAGCTGTCCCCTATTGACAAAGACGTTTGATTTGACAAAGTTTTGCTGCCTCAGAGCTAATTAAATTTCGGTCCTCTGGTGTCCTCTAGTTTATATGATATTGGCTTGAAACTTTTTTGGATTATTATTTGAACTTAAATGCAATTTTGATATATTTTGCTATTGCTATTTGTTCCCCACACAGTGGGTAAAAATTGTTTTTTAGTTAATTAATTGTTAAAAATTGTAATTTCAATTAAAGTCCTGCATGAAGGTACTTGAATTAGCAAAGAAGTATATTTTTAAAATAGAGTGTTAGAGTTCAAATCAACTCACTTACAAGTAACAAGCATATAAGGTTTTTTTTCTTTGACTTGGTTTTACAAACACTTGTTTAAAAAAGCGAGTGATAGAGTACAGAGAGAAATTGAGTGGAAGTCAATAGAGTTTAAAAAAAAAAACGACTCTGTAGAAATTTGGCAGTTTAAAAATATTCGAAGTAATCGCGTTCCATCAAAGACAATTTTCTTTACGATTCTTGATGTTAATCCCTCTAGAATAATCTCTTAAATATAAATATAAACATATATATTCAGAAGATTGAAAGTGCTCAGACGTCTTATAACTTATAAAGTTCACTTTACGAAATCCAAATGAAGGGAGTGACTTAAAATTACAACTCGTTACAACTCGGACTTACTCGTTTCAAGTAATGGACTATAAATACTGTGTTCTCGGCTTACTCGTCTTGGCATTTTTTTTTTCAAGTGGAAGTGAGTTTTCACTTAGAAGTTCACTTTTGCAGGACTCTAATTTCAAATACGTTTGGTTAAGCATGCTAAAAAAATTAAACTAAATTCTGTTACATAATCGGAATTCATCTGTGTCAAGCGTTTTTAATGAAGTTGCCTGATCGCTGACTCCTCTCCTCTCGTCTCCGCCTTTAATGAACATATTTTAGTCTTTACAGAAATGGCTGAAACCGGAAATTTCCAACTCCAAAGTTTTTCCAAACAACTTTAACACTTATAGAACTGATCGTAGGGGAGTTTGGGTGCTTATTGCTGTTATCTCCAGTCTTACATCGGAGAAAAGTCAGCCTGATTACATATTATAAAATTTGTTTGTGTAAAAGTTTCCTTACATGCCTTATCTATTTTTGTAATCTGTTCTTATAATCCCCCCTGGGTCTGATATTTTAATTTATGAACATCATTTGTCTGCTATTAAATCTGTTCTATGTCTACGTTAAGGGTTCATTTCATTGTCTTGGGAGATTTTAATCTCCCAGATATATCTTGGTCAACTCATGATCATGATCATGACAGCAAATTAGCGATTAGATATTGTATTTGTTTTGGATCCGTCTGAGGTCGGTGTATCTAGAACTGACCCCCTAGTTTTCCCAGAGGACCGATATCATCCCACATTGGAATTGACAATTTACCTGCCCTGCCCTGATACCAATTCCCATTAAGTTTAAAACAAAATGCTTCCGCATATGCGACTCAAAAAAGTTAAGCTACCAGATTTCCGAATACAACTTGACAAATGTATACAATTGCATGGATTTGGAAAGTGCCTCTAAGTTATTCTATATTATTACTTTAAACACGTTTTTTAAGAATGCGTTCCTGACGTCTTCCTCCAAGACATAAAAGACCTCCGTTGTTTACACAAGATCTTCAAGGACTTAAAAACCTAAAAACAAACACAAAAAGTACAAAAGGTCAGGCATCTGATTGTTCGAAATATGTGGTTGCTCGATCGGATTTTAATGTTCTTAACAGTCAATGCTATTCTATATATTTGAACCAGTGTAAAACCTAATTTCCAAAAAATCCACAGCAATTTTATAACTTTGTAAATGTCAAACGAAAAAACTTTTTGCCTTCATTTGTACGATGAAACTCAACTGAGGCATCTACTGAATATTTTTTTTTTTTGTTTAATTTAATTTTTATTTACAATCTGTCTAATGACAATAAGTAAATTGTATCACTAATATTTACATAACAGGAATAGCAGATTTCCAGTGAAACCTGCTATTAATTTAATTTCTCGTTTACTTAAATTTACCTATCAGGGAGATCAAGAATGTGGAATCTTTTGAGTCTTCTGAATGTTAATCTATTGTCTACCAGACCTAGGGCTAAATTATTATTTACTGACTTTGAAATTGCTGATTATTTTGACAAGTTCTTTCAAACTACCTATAGCGCGGAGTCTTGTCTAAAATCAGTTTACCCTTACAATTTCAATAGGTCAAATTTGCCGTTTTTCAATTTTTCTATTAGTTTTTCGACATATAGTAATGGTTAAATATTTCAGAATTACGGTATAAATTTCATCAAAATCGGACGACTATATCATATAGCTCCCATAGAAATAATATAAATATATAAAATAACTATCTAATAATTGAGCTGCAAATCATCATAGCTTCAATGTTTTTAAACATATACGCAAGTAAATCTTAATTTTAATGTTTTCAAAAATATTTAATTCTTGCAATAGCTGCAAGGGTATATGAACTTCGGCTTGCCGAAGTTTGCTTCCTTTCTTGTTTTGTTTTATATTCAAGTGTACATGAATATACATACTGACATATGTACATATGTATTGTAAGTGCAAGATCAAGCAACCAAAAAACCAAGATCGCGTACTTGCTTTTCGTTTTTCATTCTTTTCGCTTTTTCTACACACACACATGCGTGAACAAGAAGCAAATGCAAGGTTGCGTCTGTCCATTTTGTCCGAATTCGTACACCAGTGGTCAAAAATTTATGTATAAATGTTTGTTCAGTGTTTTGAAGTTTTCTCGATGGACAAACATAATAACAAGCCAACAAAAAACATTGGTTTTCTAGATTTAAATTAAAATTAATTCGTAATTATAACAGATTCCTATATTTTGCATAATTATTTTAAATTATGAAATAGTTACATTTACTATGTTTTTTTTACCAGTGCTTAAAAATCCATATGAATTCGAACTTATTGTTGGTATCCGACTTAATCGGAAAAGCTAATCATGCCAAAAATTCATTAGAAATTCGATTTCTTGTTAGGCGTTTTAGTTTTTTCCTCCGTTAAGCACAAATTTTTGAACAACATCTTAGTGGGCTTGTGACCTGTAAATTGCAAGGACTGTTGTCGGATGAAAAAAAACAGAAGCTTATCCAATATATACTTTGTGTATTCGTAAAGTTCAATTAAAAAATGGTGTCAATCTAACCTCTTAAATCTGAATTGCCTTAAGTATAACGTAATGACTTTTTATTTATAAGTTATTCTCTTTATAATATGACACTGGACCGTATATATTTGGTCAACGAATTAGGAATTCTTTTTGACCCTAAATTAAAATTCAACTGTCACAAAATTCTACTGAAAACAAGGCTATGAGTGTTCTTGGGTGTATTAAGCGATGGTCAAACGATCCTTCTACAACTGAATTATAATTTACTTTCCTTGCCCGTCCTAATTTAGAATTTTGCGCTCCCGTTTGGAGTTCTCATTATCAAGTACACATTGATTGTATTGAGTCGGTACAGAAAAATTTCTTCTTTCGTGGTTTAAACTGGGATCAAAACGTAAGGTTGCCTTCTTACTCTAGTATATTACTAGAGTTCATGCTTGGAACTAGTTTTATACACAATCTTTTCAGAGGTGATAGTGACTCCATAGAATTGGTAAGCTGCTTAAACTTTAATGTGCCTTTTAGACCAACCCGCACCTACCACCCTCTTCACTTACCAATATGTACCCTTTCGTGTGCTTTGTAAAATTTATAATAATCTAATAATCATTCCCGTCTTAAAAACTCAAATTTTAACATATTTGCACCGTACTTAGTTTTATTTTTTTCTAAATGTCTATATTATGGTTTTTGTGTTTTCCTCGCTAACTCGATTATGGCCCACAATGATAAAAGGGCCCGCAAGCTTGTGCTTGGTTTCGTTGGGCTGTAGCGCGTAACGTTCGACTAAGTTGCAAAGTATTTTAAATGATTTCAAGGACCTGTATAGGCTGGGCACGCTATACATTCCGGCACTAGCTCGTCGGCATGGGGGCTAGGTCTTGCTCGTACAGATCTTGACACTGTCTACGTATTACTATTAATAGGATCAGAATTGAGCGTGCATGCGACGATATCTAAAGCTAGTTACTTAACCGGAAGAAAATATGCTTAATTTAGAAAAATAATTTGGCTCGCATATTGTCCACCGTACCTATGACCACCTGCCGCTAGAGCATAACTCTGGTGATCCCTTGTATACCCTAGGACCGCAGAGACATCAGCTGAGTTCAGTTAGTTAATTTTTTTTAAGCTTCAATTTTAATAACTATTTCATTTGCAGGTAACCTATTTAATTTTTCTTAGTTAAGTTACGACAGGGTGAAACAATTTCAGTGAGAAAATATAAGATACAATAGGTGTTAAACCGCATGGGTAAACACTGGGCTTCTCAGGTGTATATAATTATAAATGTAACGTATATATGTATGATGAGATGTGTAAACATGTGCAGAAAAATAGTTCAAAATAAGTATTGTATAACAGTTCGTAAAATATAATTGTTCAAAAATAGTTTTATGTTCAAGGGAAATTCAATTATTTGTTCTTTTATCAATATTAATATTCATTCTTAATTTAACATTCTAAAATGGTTTCCTAGTTATTTACTCTTATATATTTTATTAAAATTCATTATTTTTATCAAAAAAAATTATCATTGTAAATGGAAAGAATTCATTTTTTTTTTTTTGCTTAATTCATTTTTCGGCATGTTCAAATTTTCTTAAATTTTCGGCATTGATATTCTTTCTATCGTTGATGAGGATTTAATTGGCACAAATATATTAATTTGTTTTCTGGTAAATTAAAATAAAGGTAATACAACTCACACAGCTGGTTACTCGGCGGACGATCGATCTTCCGACCCAGGTAGGCTGGAAAAAAAATCAAGGCATTCCTGCTTTGACATTGGATTATATGTGCATTTATAAACGTTTCATTATTATTATTTTATTTTTTGAATCAAAAAGAATTTTAGAAAACTTTTGACAGGGAGATAGTTACAGTAAATATTAATCTTATTATTATTTAACAAAATTAAATTTTTTTCCATAATATATTTATAGTTATTTCATTATTAAATCACTTATTCCTTAAATGAAATTTTTTTGTTTTGATTTAAGTTAACACATGTTTAGGAATTTCTTCTAGTGTAGCCTTGTTCAATGATATGCACATGGAATTTTTCTCGCCAGCTTTATATTTTGAGGTAACAAATAAGGTTAAGATCGATGCCCAAGCGGTTTTGCATTTTTATAGATTTGGGTTAGGGCTGATCTAGTTGGGCATTCTTTTTGTAATTTACGTGCTTATTTGGCCAAGGAAGTTCCTCGTTGAGTTAAATAAGAGTGCTGTTCACTGGGCAAATATGGGTGCTCCCCAAGGCAACTGAAGATCGCTGACCAAAGGGGGTTTTCCTCCGCGCAACTGGTATTGGGGCGATGCGGGTGCTCCTCAGAGCAACTCCGAATCGCTGGTCAATGTGGGTGCTCCTCAGGGTAGATTTGGACTGCCGGCCGATGTGGGTGCTCCCCAGGAAAACGGACGAAGATAAACTGGGCACCTTGCAAATGCACTCGTACTGGTTTGCTATTGCGGCCGTGGCGACCGTATCGGGAAACGTAGAATTTCAGCCTTAAAAAAAAAAACAACATGAAAGAAAGCAAACTTCGGCAAGCCGAAGTTCAAATACCCTTGCAGCTATTGCAAGAATAAAATATTTTTGAAAACATTAAAATTATGATTTACTTGCGTATATGTTTAAAAACATTGAAGCTATGATGAATTGCAGCTCAATTATTAGATAGTTATTTTATATATTTATATTATTTCTATAGGAGCTATATGATATAGTCGTCCGATTTTGATGAAATTTATACCGTAATTGTGAAATAGTTAACCATTACTATATGTCGAAGAACTAATAAAAAAAAATAAAAAACAGCAAAGTTATAATATTTTTTGTATTTATTTCCGATTGTTCCTATGGGAGCTATATGATATAGTCGTCCGATTTTGATGAAATTTAAACCGTAATTCTGAAATAGTTAACCATTACTATATGTCGAAAAACTAATAGTTATAGTTTTTTTTGTATTTTTTTTCGATTGTTCCTATGGCAGCTATATGATATAGTCGTCTGATTTTGATGAAATTTAAACCGTAATTCTGAAAAATATTTAACTATTACTATATGTCAAAAAAAAAAATTAAGAAACAGCAAAAATAATAATTTTTTTTTATTTTTTTTTTCGATTGTTCCTATGGGAGCTATATGCTATAGTCGTCCGATCCGGCTCGTTCCGACTTATATATGATACTACCTGCAATAGAAAGACAACTTTTGGGACGGACAGACGGACATGGCTAGATCGACTGTGCTAGTGATCCTGATCAAGAATATATATACTTTATAGGGTCGGAGATGTCTCCTTCACTGCGTTGCAAACTTCTGACTGAAATTATAATACCCTCTGCAAGGGTATACAAATTCAGCACTCGAAAATATTTAGCGCAAAAAAAAACTAACTCACTTCATTGTTTGAATTTGTAAGTTGGAAAAATCACTTTGACCGAAATTCGATATGTATTGAAAATATATATACTTTATAGGGTCGAAAATGTCTCCTTCACTGCGTTGCAAACTCCGACTGAATTTATAATACCCTCTGCAAGGGTATAAAAAGTACAATTTTGCTCATTTATTGGAGTTGATGACAAAACGAAATGAAAAAGCGAGGCTTAAATGTATTCTAAGCATTTTTTACCATAAAAAGGTAACAACTGAAAACCTTTAAAAGTTAAAATTAGCGGGATAAACACAATATAATAAACAGAACCATAAAGTTTGAATTTAACGTAAAAAGTGTGATCGTGATTTTATAACCAAAAAATTCACTAGTAGTATCCATATACTTGTCTCTGTCTCTGAGCTTCAATGAATGAGGCGACCAATGTAATGTCATGCGCGTATTAGCACAGGTGGAATAGTATACCATGTGTTTCGAAAATTTCGAGTATCAAACTTATGTTTTCAACTTTGTGTGTTTTTTTACGAACCATGTTTTAAAGTAACATTTTTGTCAATTTTTTGTAAAATTCTAAACTCAAATTCTTTTCTTTCAAATTTTACGTTTATTATTTTAATCCTGTTTAAAATCCATATTTCAACCGGTCATTTTTCTAACGCGATAAATATACGTGTTATCTTGTAGAGTAAGGATTTTAATATATCAAATGTAAGGACATTATAACTGATAAGAAGACCTCGGATTTTGCATATATTTTAATATTTAATGTAGGTAGATTCTGATAATACCAAAATTCTGATCATTACAAATCAAACAAAAAACCCCTCTTGACGACGTAAACTTGACGTGACGATCAACTCCAAAAACTTTTGAGAAAACATTTTGTGTCGACTATTTTTTATTTTAACAAAAAAAAACTACTTTTTTTTTATTTAATTTGTTTTGAAATCGGCAAGCTGCTTTAAAATGGTTAGGTTACAAGGCTGATTTTGTTTTTTCAAAAATTAAATATTTTTAAAAACATTAAAATTGTGATTAATAATTGTTTGCAGCTCAATTATTTGATAGTTCCTATGACAGCTATACGATATCGTTTTCCGATTTTAATAGAATTAAAGCGTAATTCTGAACTGTCAAATTATTAATAAGTCAAAAAGAATTTTTTAAAAATTTACATAACTAGAAAGGAAGCAAACTTCGGCAAGCCGAAGTTCATATACCCTTGCAGCTATTGCAAAAATGAAATATTCTTTAAGACATTAAAATTATCATTTACTTTTATTTAGAACAATTATATTAAGGCAACGTGATTAGCATTTTACAACACCTTTTTAACGACATACGGCACTTGGCTGTAGCTTAACTAGTTTAGTTAAAACCGTGCAAAATTTAGCTGTTTTTAGCGATTTCCCGCTAAATAAGCTAGTTTTTCAAAAAGTCGTAGCACAAACATTTTTGTAACGATCTGCCCAACACAAAATAAAAGCTAAGCTAAAAGCGAAATCAGTTGCAATAAGAGCTTAAAATACTTGATGGGTGAACCCGATTTTCTTTCTAGCAGTTTAGACATTCGAACATGTCCCACCATTTTCTGTGCCTGGAGAACGTGATGATTGTTGAGAATGCGGAAAAAGTATGCCAACTCAAACGCGACAGCTTTAACCAAGTTATATTTGGTCAAATAAACCAACGACGCCCTAAAAAAACATATCCCTGTTCGTTTCAAGAGCAAAATATTTCGCAAAACTTTTTCGTTGCAAAGTGAAAAGTAAACAACGCATTTCGGGAGAACTCCAATTGTTGTTGCTGGAAAAGTTTTGAACAGAATAAATTGCACAAAATTTAATTAACTGCACTTCAGTGCGTTGCGGCCGTTCGCTTTTCCGCTCTGTCCGCTGCAGTTACGTGTGTGTGCGATAATCATAATTCAAAGTTCCGACATTGCACTATGGGCAGGTCGACCAGTTTTTCTGGCCAAAACCCATTTTTAAAAAGTCGTTAGTATCATCTTATCTTATAGATCTTATGACGTCATCGTTTAATCATAACATCAGGCTTCAATGTTACGATCCAGAAACTTTAACAGAGGCCCGCAATGTTAAGATATTGGCTGTTAAAACAGCTGCTGTGAGTGACGTGCGCAAGTGGCAGCTTCATAAAGTTTTCAAGTGCACTTTTCGCACTTTCTTCGAAAATTAAATTTTAAGGTCACATCTTAAAACTGTAATTTTCTGACTATTTTTGTTTTGGCCAAATCAGTCTCAATATATCGCATAAAGAATGGTATGCAATAATTCTTGTAAATACGATAAAGTTATATAAAAATCATATCACGTACTCTTTTCAAAAGAATTAATGCGTTAAGAAGGATCCAAGAACTTTGTTTTAAATTGTGTCGAAAGTAAGCAATAAAATGAGATTTCCAGTAAAACAATAGGTTAGGACCACGCTTCTTTTTGTCAAAGTTATATTGTTCTTCAAATTTTCATTTATAGAAAAAAAAAAACCAAAAATATTAGTGTTAAAAAATAAAAATTAAATGCTTTAAAAAGGGCTGGATCACTCCCATTTTCCCCAAATATTCCTTACTTTTGTTATAATAAGCTTTAATCAAAAAACAACACCCAAGTATCTCATTTCGTTCTTAAGTTATTAATTAACGCCACAAAAAGTAGTCGCTCAGCCCATAGTGCTTTGGACGGTTAAAACAACACAAACAAAGGGAAACACCGCGAAACTTTGTGAAATTAAAAACTACGTAATGCTGGGCAAAAGGAACCGGGAGCAGCCAAAGGGCTGATATGTGTGCGCCAAGCATAAGCCCTAGAAATTGCTAACAAACATTCGGGATACACTTTCGTATGCAGGAACATTGAGCTGCCAACGTGGTTACAGAACCGTTCCCCAAAGGATCACATCTTTGAAATGCACTCTATCACTTTGATGGTACAGGGAAGGGGATTTTGTGCGTGTTGATTTTTCGAGACAAGGTTTTGTACATTTAAACCGTGGCATGCCGCGATCTCTTCGCAGGGTATTTACCTTTCCCCCTTGCAGGGATGTTCTTTTGTTTGAGTTACCGACATACAGACCCATTGCAAAAGTTTTTGGGCGAGCGAAACGGCGAGGAAATGGCGGGCAAAACGCGTCAGAAACGCGCTCAATGACGCGTATCTGCTGGCGCTCATAAACAACAAAGGCAACAAGGCGAGCTTTATGACCAGGTTGCTACCGCCCAGCATCTTCCCTCACCACCCCCCTTCCACCACCACCGACTAATCGCCAAACAGAACTTTTGGCCATGGCTTACTCAAACTGAATGTCAGCTTGAGGGTGACGAGTATCTTTCGGATGCAATTAAAAAGCTGTGAAATGATGCGACAACCTTCTGAAATGCAATCGTCAAGTACACTCATAGAAATATTTTCCTACAGAAAATCGCCCTGAAAAAAAGCGTCTAAAGACTAAAAAATAATTTCTATATCTAACAAATCGATATAAATTCAAATCAAAGTAACGCGATATAAATTCAAGTCTACCTACTTTATGACATAGTGTTCCGATTTGAGCCAAATTTAAACCGTAATTCTGAAATAATAAACCATTATTCCAAGACGAAGTTTATTTTTTTATTTTTTATTTATTTTTTATTTTTTTTCCGATTGTTCTTATGCGAGCTATATGCTTTAGTCGTCCGATCCGGCTTGTTCCGACTTATGTAATACCTGCAACAGGAAGACAACATTTGGGAAAGTTTCATGCAGTGGCTTTGATGAGAGACTAGTTTGCGTAGAAACGGACGGACGGACAGGCAGACGGACATGGCTAGATCGACTCTCCTAGTGATGCTGATCAAGAATATATATATATATATACTCTTAAAAACAGTGTACGCTCAAAACAAATGTAAAATTGTTCCTAAAACCGAGCGTACACTGCAATAAGATTTGAGTTTTATTTTATAATCCATAACTTGTGTTAATTTAATTAATGCGTTTTAAATATTATTTTCGTTTAATTTCAGAAAATTTATTTCAAAACAAAAGGTAATTTAAATATATTTCATACATGTTAATTTTGTGTTTTGTGAACTCGTTTTGTTTATTTGTGTGCTCTCTTTTCTCTCTTCCTTTTACTTCTGCCTACATCTACATCTTTATTTTTGTTTTTCAGATTGCATTATTCAAAACTCTATTCGAGGACAATTTGCCAAGGAATATTAGTAGGGTATTAAGTCCCAGTTTAATAATGGACCTAAACTATGGCGGTGCTAGGAACAAGGTATATTTTGCGTCCTTCATTCAATTAAATGTGACATTATATGGTAAGTGTTTTACAAACTTACAATCATATTTTAATAAAATTACATATTTTCTTCTTTGTGATATCGTTTAATTTCTGCACAATCAATCGAAAAATTGTTTATTTTTTTAGTGCTCAAACAGTGTATTGAGTACAAACAAAAATGTCATTTATTTATACATAATGTGTTAAATGACAAGCATTATAATTTTCTAATTATTATACCTTCAGAGTCACAAAGGACCACATCAAAGAGCTTTGACTGGCCTCCACTAGGGCTAAGAATAACACTTATAAGGCTAAAAGTATGGCCAAAGAGATGAGAGAGGAAGTAAAAAAATAAATTTTAGATCAAATGTTTATATAAAAAAAAGTAAATAAATAAAAATTGAAATTAAAAAATCGAACGGTTCCCAATAGCTTTTTTGGGAACGATAATATTTGCATTCTTGGGTAAGACTTTTAGAAGGCATGTTTTGGAATCATTCCAAATGTGTTCTTGTGGAAGGGATCAATATTCATTCTTTAGATGTGTTACGCAATGCTTGCTTTGGAAGCAATCCAGAAATGTTCCCGGTGAACGTTTCTGAGTTCATTCTAACAGTGCGCTGTAGAATGCTTCCTTCGTAAAGTACAAATGGAAGGGAAAGCCGAGCGTTTCCGAAGTTGAAACTACCTTTCAATGGAGCCTACTAAGATTCGTTTCTTGTCCCGTCTCAAACAAAAAGGAAAGGGAGCTTTCAGTGATCTGTAATGCGTTTTGCGCATGCAAAAGAAGCGTGAAAGAACACATCCTGGAAGAGTGTTATTTCCGACTGGGTATTTTACTTATGCATATATGGTTTATGAGCGTAGTATAATTTTAACAAATTCTTTGAGATGTGCATATCTAAAATCGGAGAAGTAAATAAAAACATATCAAACTTATTTAAGTTTCTAGTGTTTTACAATAATGTGATCCATGGTGTTAAGTCAAGCTGAGCTGGAACCTGCCGTAATGAACGGTAAATGCAGACAGTGGCTTTGGCCAGCCGAAGTTTATCACTTGGGCGGCACTACATGTGGCGACGAGGCGACCAAGAGCGTTTGCATAGGATATAGCTTAATATAGCCCCAAATTTGAAAACTTTATGTGATGGTCGGATCGTAATACATACGAGGAATACATTTATCTAAAGGTATCATTTTAAGGTCGAACAGTTACAATTTTCTTGTGCATCATGAGTAACCCTGTACTCAGCCAGTGTCTGAACTGAGGTCATATTTGTGAAAGAGTACGAAGCTTAGAACAAAAATAATACTTAATAGTAATAATTAATAATAGTTAAAGAGCCATCTACTTTCTTCTTTCTATGTTAAAAAAACTAGCCTCCTCATTTCTTTTTTCCTATCAAAACAGAAAAGGCTTACTTAGTAAGCTGACTAAACTGTACTCTGGTAGTTTATCCCATGCTATTGTGTTCAAAGAAACCTGGTTAAAACCGGAGGTACTCAGCTCCGAAGTTTTTCCGAGTAAGTACACAATTTAAAGGTTTGAGCGACCTTTCAGTCGAAGAAGGGAAGTCTTAATTGCTGTTGACTCAAACCTCAAGTTTGAATTACTAACTTTTAATGAAATTAATGACATCAAATTTCTGGGTATAAAATGATCGTTTCCCGGTAGTTTTAAAAATATTACTTGTTCATATATCCCGCCATCATATGAGTTTCCAATATATGCGAACCACTTTTTCCTTAAACAGCACATTTGTATTTAACTGACAGACAGAGATCAGTTAATAGTCATAGGTGATTTAACATACCTAAAGCGACTTGGTCCCCGGACGAACAAACAAATATTTTACTTCCCTTAGCGCAGCATGACTTCATTGACGGCTTACTTGACATTGCGCTGTCTCAAGAGAACCATGTTCAGAATTTTTCAGGACGATTACTGGACATGTGATTTGTGTTAAATCCAGAAGGCCACGTCGCCACTTACGAAACCTAAAGATAACAATCACCCAGCTTTTGAGCTGACAATTGATGCGGAAACATAGTTAAAGGAAAATTTTAAAAAATCTATTAAGCGAATACAAAACTCCGTTCTCGTTGATCTGCAAAGGCTTGGGCCAATCTCATCGCTAGGTTCTTGATTTATTACCCTATCCCTAGAAACTTGTTATTCACATCCATAAAAATAGAAATAAATAAATAAATAAATCAAATACAATCAATTATAGAGGTATATCCAAGTTGTCCGCTATCCCCATGCTAAAACCGAAAACGCTATTTCCTCCCACTTGCGACATCTTTGTAGGTCGATTATATTCATGCAGGTCTACGACCACAATCCTCTTGGAACTAACGTCTTTCGTTATAAATGGCTTACACTGATTTTAGTAAAAAAAATTCGATTCCGTAAATCACTCTCTTGTACGAAAATTAGACCTCTTAGGGTTTTCAAATGATCTTCTATCTTCTCTAAAATTATACAAGTTACTTCACGTGTCCCACAAGCCAGCCACATTGGCCCACTTCTTTTATACCCTTGCAGAGGGTATTATAATTTCAGTCAGAAGTTTGCAACGCAGTGAAGGATACATTTCTGACCCTATAAAGTATATATATTCATGATCAGCATCACTAGCAGAGTCGATCTAGCCATGTCCGTCTGTCCGTCCGTTAGTTTCTACGCAAACTAGTCTCTCAGTTTTATAGCTATCTGCATGAAACTTTCCCAAAAATTTTCGTTCTATTGCAGATCGGACAACTATAGCATATAGGTCCCATAGGAACAATCGGAAAAAAATGAAAAAAAAATTATAACTTTGCTGTTTTTCATTTTTTTTTAGTTCTTCGACATATAGTAATGATTAAATATTTCAGAATTACGGTTTAAATTTCGTAAAAATCGGACGACTATATCATATAGCTCCCAAAGAAATAATAAAAATATATAAAATAACTTTCTAATAATTGAGCTGCAAATAATCATAGCTTCAATGTTTTTCGACATATACGCAAGTAAATCATAATTTTAATGTTTTCAAAAGTATTTAATTCTTGCAATAGCTGCAAGGGTATATGAACTTCGGCTTGCCGAAGTTTGCTTTCTTTCTTGTTTACATTATTTTTTAACGATCTCCCCTCTTATATTGACAAATTCGCGTGTCCTCATGTACGCAGATAACGTAAAGTTATGTCAATAACATATCAATATTTCCCGCTAATCAGAATTAAAACCGGATCTTACTGCTTTTCAAACATGGTGTTCTGTAAGTCTATTGGAATCAAATAGCACTAAATGCAAAGAAATGACAATTTATCGGGTCAATCCGCAATTTCCCACGTATACGTTAGGTGTTTGTAAGTTAACTAAAATTAGACATATTGATGACCTTTGCGCCTTTTGGACCCAAAATATAAGTTTTCTGACCATAATACTTCCATGGTAAATAAAGCCAGTGGAGTGATTGGATTTATAAAAAGGTGGTCTGAGGACTTTTGACAAAAGCTTTGTTCATTACATAAGTTCGTCCAATCAGGAAGTATTGTTCACAAGTTTCAAGTTTCACCCACCCCCAAAAAATAAAACCAGTAATATATTTTGCATTTTTCGAAATTAAAATTATTATAAACATATTAATTTACTCTTTATATATACATAATTAAATGTAGGAATCAAAAACAAACCAGAAGAGCAAGAAGACAGAAACACACGGAGTGGACGTCGGTTTTGACAACACAGACAGAGATCGCTACTGTATGCGTGAGCGTAACAGATCAGGAGAGAAAAACTCTAATAAAGTCAGTTCATGCCGAAATCTCACGCTAAGCTGTCCTCAGAGACACACTTCACTTTGTAAACTCATTAAAGTTAAAAAAAACCACACAACACTCAGTTTGTAAATTAAGTCAAATATATAATAATAAATAAATCATAAAAAAAAAACAAAACTTCGTCGTCCTGGAAGTAATTCGCACTAAGGGAACTCCCGGGGCCACATAAATACTAAAATTATTTTGTTGTTATAAATTAAGTACCAACCTATACTGTATGTAAGTGAATTGGCGGTCCTCTACCAATAATTTAACTTATTAATTTCTATACTATCGTCTTTTTCGCCGACTTCGAAGGCTAAATAGTCTAAAAATAAATATTTTGCTTCTTTTTATACCATTGCAGAGGGTATTATAACTTCAGTCAGAAGTTTGCAACCCTATAAAGTATATAAATTCTTGATCAGCATCACTAGGAGAGTAGATCTAGCCATGTCCGTCTGTACGTCTGTCTGTCCGTCCGTTTCTACTCAAACTAGTCTCTCAGTTTTAAAGCTATCTGATTGAAACTTTCCCAAAAGTTGTCTTTTTATTGCAGGTTGTATATAAGTCGGAAGGAGCCGGATCGATTATAGCATATAGCTCCCATAGAAACAATCGGAAAAATAAATAAAAAAAATGATATCTTTGGTGTTTTTTCAATTTTTTTATAGTTCTTCGACATATAAATAGTAATGGTTAAATATTTCAGAATTATGGTTTAAATTTCATCAAAATATGTAAACAATTTTTGCTTTTTAAATGTAACTTTTCTACTTTGTTATTTTTTTTTAAATTCTTTTTGACTTATTAATAATTTGTCAATTCAGAATTACGCTTTTAATTTTATTAAAATCGGAAAACGATATCGTATAGCTGTCATAGGAACTATCGATTAAGTGAGCTGCAAATCATCACAGCTTCAATGTTTTTAAACATATACGCAAGTAAATCATAATTTTAATTTTATCAAGAATTTTAGTTTTTGCAATAGCTGCAAGGGTATATGAACTACGGCATGCCGAAGCTTGCTTCCTTTCTTTTTTTTTTGCTAGTGTAGTTCAAAATCGTTAGATTAATTTCCGATTTCGGTTTCCCATGTATCAAAAAATATTTTGCGATAGTTAAGGTTCGAAAAAAGCATTTTATTTAAAATAAAATTTAAAAGAACTTTGCAATAGAATATCTAAAAACACCTTCAAATTATCTGTCATTAAGGATGCATTAAATGAAGTTGTAAAGCCAAGAATTTCGTTCAAAAAATGTTTTTCTAGGCCCTATATTAGTAATTATATTAACTTTAACTTCTTGGATTTTTTCAAAAATTTTTATAAAAGGCTCAAAAAAGAGAGCATTGCCATACTTTTTTTTTAAAGACTTAAGAAAGTCCGCAACCAAAAAAAACTTAAGTTTCGACTATAAATGCAGTTTCCCTAATGGGTTTTTAACTCCGAATCCATCGAAAAACAAAAATATGGGACTAATTGTTTTTCCTTTGAAATGGAACAACTTTTCTTTTTATGAAGTTTCATCCAAAAAACCGGGTAATTGGAAAAACTTTTTAATTGAAATTCAATAGGCTCTATACACCCTTTAACATTACCGGCAGCTAGAGAAGGATTTTAGCTTTTTTGCGCTTAGGGCAACTGGCAGGTAATATATTATCTTGTGAGCAACTGGGGTATAATGATCGAAATTATTCACAGATGAAAAGCTTGGTTCCTCTTGAAAATCATCTTTCCTATTTTCATTGGTCGGTATCTGAACTGATTTTTATGTATAAATGTCTTTTAAGGTGCGCTTTAAATATATGCAAGAATAAATATTCTTGTCCACTATTATATATTACACCTTTGTAAACTAAAACATAGTAAAACATAGTAGTTTTATTGCATGTTTAAATTCAATAGAGTAATAGCCGGATTCCATTGGCGCATTAATAGACGGATTCCATTGGCGCATTAACACGCGTTTAGCCTAATGCGCATTTATTTACAGAGGGAATATCATAAGGTTAAATAACGCATTTAAAATAAATGCGACTAAAAATCATTCGCCCCGAACATTTTTACAAAAAATACCGGAAAATACTGATTTTTAACGATATTTCGTTAGTGCCACCACTATAGCAGCTGGGTTTTTTTGCATGACTGCTGCATCTCTGGCAGGAAAAAACTCCCACATATACGGGGATCCTTGCTCTTTTCTATACACTATGGTGGTCTCCATTGCAAACCCGTCAAACAACACCATCAGCTTTTTTCCTTGTCGTCCAAGTTGGCAAATGCCTAGATAGCATTATGGATGTCCGTCTGATGGGCTTATGACACTACATTGTTGACCTCATTCATTGCTCATTTATATTTTTAACTATTCAAATTTAAGCTAGTGCTAGCAAGACAACCTATGAAGATTTCAATGAAAAATGAATGAGGAAAATTGTTAGGACCGATATACGATAGTAAAAAATGAGCACCGGGTTTTGGTATAAAAATACCATTCGATGAAATACAATCGGGGCCGTTACATCAATGAGCAAAATTGTATCTAAAGTGTACATTGATTGGAGTTGAAGACTAAACGGAATGAAAAATCGAGGCTTAAATGTATACGAAATATTTTTTACCATTTAAAGGTAACAATGGAAAACCTTTAAACGTTTAAATTAGCGGGATAAACACAATATAATAAACAAAACATAAAGTTTGAATTTAAAGTTGAAAAGGTAGTGTGACCGTGAACTTGTTACCAAAATAATCTCAAGCAGTATCCCTATAGTTGTCTTTGTATCTGAGCTTCAATTAACTCGTCAATGAATGAGGTGAACAATGTAATGTCATACCCGTATAAGCAGGGGCTATTTTGATATAATTTACTCAAGAATTGATGGACGTCAGAGCATCTTTACCCAAGTAGGCGACTCGTATAAATGTCAGTCCTTCTGCTAAGAACAGTTGAAAATGATTAAGTAGATATCACCATGTTTTTTTTTTTATAGAGAAATTAAATTGTTACTACCAATGAACCATCCCATCGGCCCGAACGGCCCCCGCTTCAAGCGTCGCTGGCAACGGCATCGTTTTCCCAGTCTGGGAGGCAGATTGGGTGTCAAGGCGGATGGAGTGATGTCCAGCCTTGGCAGCTCGGTAATCGTGGAAATGGGCTCCCCCTTCAAGAAGGGCTGCCTGAGCACAAGTGAACCAGAAAGGCGGGCGGCCCAAGCTGCATTGGACGCAAACGTGCCGCCGGCCAGGCTATGCTTCCGATCCACATCCCGAGGACTGCGTCGTTAAAATTAGCGGGATAAACACAATATAATAAGCAAAACCACAAATTTTGAATTTAACGTTAAAAAAGGCAGTGTGGTCATGATTTTATAACCAAAAAAATTCTCTAGCAGTACCCATATAGTTTTCTCTGTCTCTGAACTTCAATGAATTCGTCAATGAATGAGGCGAACAATGTAATGTGATACCCGTATGAGCATCAAATTTTTATTTAACTTTGTTTTAATATGCGACAATTCAAAAGTAAACAAACCCAGATCTTCATGGAATAAGGCACATTGCGGCATTGGAACCAAACTATAAAAGTATATATATATACAGACGGTTTTTGATCTGGCAACACTGGCATTTTGGAGTGTCATTACTAGGGTTTATTTTGCAGTATTTTCCCCTTAAAATTAACCAACATTGTTTCTGTGTGCTCCAAAAAGGTTTTGTGTTTTTGGAGGGAGTTTAACTTCATTACTACAATATGAAAAAAAGACTGCAAAAAGCCGCAATATTTAAGCTGAAGTTTATGGTAGGCATGCTCTAGCTGATCGAAAGTGTCAGAAGTGGTTTCCATTTTATCGAATTGTCAACTTCTTCAATTTTAATTTCAATTTTTTTCGGTCATTTCTAATTTATTAAATAGATTCAACAAATCTTCTAGATCTTTCAGCATGTATTATATAATTTATCTCTCAAATTAAATTTTTACCTAAAATATAATTGTTCTTATTTCTTACGATCTTTTAATTTTTAAGCTTGTCTTCTTTGATGATGGCGAAGGAATGCCCTTCAGCTTCCTTCCTTCTTTGTTATTTTGGTTGTAGTCGTGTTAAATTTTGGCGAGGAAATGCCCTTCAGCCCTTGCACCCTTCTTTGTTTAAATGAAATATTTTCGTTCTTATTCTCCTTGGTTTTCCCAGTTGATATGTTTATGCTTTAATTTACTTTCTTTTTTAATTATTGTTTTTGGTTTATTATTCTTCAATTATTGGTTTTTTGTTGTGTGTTCTTGTACTGTGAATTAATTTATTGGGTCCATTTTTATTATATATAACCAGTAATTTAAATGGATTATTGCATGTTAATCAATTAATTTCCATTTAAATTTTTAAATCACGATCACTTTCATAATGTTGGGTGTCGTCTATTTGTTGTGGATGTTTTAATGTTTCCTCTAAAAATGGTTGGGTTTTTTGCGGCGCAAGTTCCGTTATTATAATTAATATTTTTTTAAACTTTTTTAAGCACCGCCCCTCGTTGGGCGCCAATAAAGTTTGTCACTGGTAATTTTGTTAAAAAAATATATTTTTTTTATATTATATAACTTGGTGTTAAACCTCTAATTTTATTTCACTAATAAAAGACACTTTATTTCTTACAATCGAATTCTTAACTTCTGATCTCTTTCTCGGTCCCAAAGTGACTGCCGGCTTAATTCTAAAATCTTCTCCACCGAACTTCGGCCAGAAGCTTTTCTTTGAGCTTCAAGAACTTCTCCTTTGGTTTAAAATATAAGCTTAGGAACGCAATTGATTGGGCTTCGAGCGGAAGCTTATGTTTATTTTAAGTTTGGTTTGTTTATCTTGGCAGGAAGCAAGAGCGAGCTCCAAAGCCAAAGGCATGGGCCAAGACAAAGGCAAGGTATAAGCAAAGATCGCTTTACCTTTACAAAAATATAAAAAGTATTTGAACTGGTGTAGGTCAGTTACAGTGGAAAGTTAGAAAATGGTACGCAATAATCTTTGGAATTAAATATAAAACAAATAAAAATTAATTCACGTCCTCTTTTTAAATAAATAACACCCCTTTGCAGGATTACACCCCTTTAAAATTGCATTGTAAAAAATGTAAGGATAGTCCTGAACACTTTTTTATTTCTATCGTGAGGTAATTCGAGCGACGAAAACAAATTGTAAATACTTATTTATTTAGAAATTCGTTTGCTAAGTAAGGGGTGTCTTATAGTCGAGGCACTTGATTTCAGTATTATTCCTTGTTTTTCTTTGCTGAAACAGACTTTCAATACACCACCGCATTGTAAAAAGAAGTTGGCTTGGAACATTGGCTGTCAAACCTGAAATTTCTTATTTTACGCAATTTTTTCGATCTCTTTTCGCCTCTAAAGAAAGTATTTTTAATGGAAACAAAATTTTCACTTGTTGTCATATCAGCGACAAGCAATAAAATTGTTCGAGGACTTCACTTTGAGATCATAAGATCCTATACCTTCCTCGGCAAGTAATTTTTAAATTTTAAACACGCAATTTTAGAGGTGGTTGGGGAGTATCGTTCGGACTGCAAGAATACAATTTTATTTTAAAGCTTTCATTAGACTAACGGACCTGAACCAGGTTAAAAAAAAATTTGTAGTTTCTTATTTTCGGGAACATGTGAAGACAAATAAATCCAAGTCCTAAGAAATTACAAGTTTCAAATATACTAATATAAAGACAAAAATCGCATATTAGACCAGAAATTCAAGCTCTCGAAAACATTTTGAAATCCCACATATGTGGATTTTTCGAAGGATATTGCTTCAAGCTATGTTGACCTAGAAGTTTTTGATTGGGTTAGAAGATTAAATATATTTTTTGGAACATGCCTTTAAAATAAATAATTTGTTCGGCAACATTTTGGCACTCCTGCTCCAAATCATTGCGAACTTTTTTCATTTTGGACGGTAACGGACGGATTTTATACAACTTGTCATGATTTTCAGCGCCCTTCTGGGGCTGTTTACAGTTGTCATTTAAATAAAAATGTCATTTAATTTTCTCAAACCTAGTTCGATTCATTGAATCTGCAACTGCAGGAGGTCTAAAATCTAATAACCAAGCCATGCGTAATATAGGTAATTTGTCTACTCCCAAACACCAATAAAACGTTTCATCTCGATGACATCCCACTTAAGTTCCACTTCAGTATTACAAAATACTGAAGAATTTCTCCATTATTTTATATTTGAATTACATAGAACAAGAAAGAAATCAAACTTCGGCAAACCGAAGCTCATATACCCATAAATGTTTTTGAAAACATTAAAATTATGATTGACTGGCGTATATGTTTGCAAACATTGTAGCTATGATGATTTGCAGCTCAATTATTTGAGTTCCTATGACAACTATATGATATCGTTTTCCGATTTGAATAGAATTAAAAGCTTAATTCTGAACTGTCAAATTAATTATAGGTAAAAAGAATTTCTTAAAAAAATTACAAAATAAAAATGTTAAATTAAAATTTTTGTATATTTTTATTCTTTCCATGGGAGCTTTAAGTTATAGTCGTTCGATTTTTATGAAATTTAAATTCTGAAATATTTAACCATTACTATATGTCGAAGCTATATTTTTTTTAAATTTATTTTTCCGATTGTTCGTATGGGAGTATATGCTATAGTCGTCCGATCCGGCTCGTTTCGACTTATATACTATAATGAGAGACTAGTTTTCGTAGAAACGGACGGACAGACGGACGGACATGGCTAGGTCGACTCTTCTAGTGATGCTGATGAAGAATATATATACTTTATAGGATCGGAAACGTCTCCTTCACTGCGCTGCAAACTTTTGACTGTAATTATAATACCCTCTGCAAGGGTATTAAAATATGATATAGGTTCTTTGTTTTTGCACCTTAGGTAACAACAGTCTGAATTGTTTCATAAGCAAAGTTTTCCAAAGTTTGCCCAATGTATTGTACCATGTGTACATATGCATATAAATGATATTCGGAACATCTTGGGCGGCAACACTTAAGGTGCCTTAGCATAAACAAGGCTACAACACTTTGTTGTGATGCCAACACGATATACATAAAGCGGAAATTTCGTCGCAGAGCGGCTATCGCCAAGCGCCCACTGCACATTTCAAGTGCAGACAAAATCAGCATGGTTCTCACGTGCATGACACTCTCTACTCCCAGCAACGTTTCTGTTGCTTTATGTAAACCATTATATACAAAGCTGTTTCACTGCGACGCAGCTCTACTTTTAAGAAACATTCGAATAAAGACACTGAAATAAGTTAGACGTCTTCTCCCTTAATTAATACAGTATCGATATTTTCACCATTATCTTCATCGTGTTTATCACCCAATCAAATTGGCAAATTTGTTTAATTTTCCCTTTTGTTAAACTTTGGGCCGCATGCCTAGCAAACAGAAAAATTTAAAGATCTTGTGAGCCACTCAGGGCCAATATTGCCTATAGGCAACAATGTCTTTGGAAATATCTAGATTCAAATTTAACACAATTTTATTTGCAACTTGCTGTCCCATCTATTAACTTAGCTTATTTTAATCACGTTTGGAACTTTTTATTTAATTCTGAACAATGTGTTATGAACTATCTTAATAGCTGATAGACTATTTTGTCAACTTTTGGCTGCTCATAAGTTTTCATTAATTTCTAAGAAATCACAGTGCCTATCGGCACTTTGTTCATGACAAATAACAGACAATTGAAAAGTTGGCCGGTCAAAACAAAAACAAGCCGCAAAAATAATTACGCGTTTTTTATTTTGTACAGTGAAGACAATGTTGTTGGTCTTGAAAGCGTAAAGAATGGGTGACGAAAATGTATTATAATCAAATTTTTTGGGGCCCAATAAACTAAATTGAAACCATTTATATGGTGCTGTTCAAAAGTAAAAGCAAGGTATTAAGGGCATGAAACGAAAGGAGCGAGCAAGAAAATTTATACCCGACACAAACCCATATTTCCGATGAGTCCTGTGTGGATTATACTTTCCAATTTTTAATGCCGACATGTCCTGGGGCTGTAGATGACTTGGGACCTCCGACTGCTGTCCCCATGCCAAATCGGTCGGACAATAATATCAAAGTCAGTGTCAGCAAATATAAAGCTTTTACAGTTATTTACACCATGTCGTTTACTCCGGCTGTTGTTTTTTAAATAATTGCTTGCAGGAGCCAGGAGTCGAGTTCAAAGTGGACCTTCTTCTGCCTGCCGCGTTCTAAATGAATGGAATTAAATGTGTTAAGCTTCATAGCAGGCATTTTGATGTTTAGTTTTTGCTTTGTTTCTTTTCTTGCACTTCGCACGTTGTTCATCTGGGCGGGATCTTAATCTTTTTGGTGAGTTGGGGCTTGTATATAAATTTTGGTAAATTCTGAACTAGTATTTCTGAAATTGCGAAATCTACACGAGACTTTAAAGTTGCCGCTCAGGGTAAAACAGAACAGCACGGAATGTTCCTCCCTAAATACATCATTGTCAACAAATGAATGTGACGTGACCTTGCAAACTGTCGCGTTTTTGTCACATGACAGGACGATGGAATGAGGGTGGCAGTGAGCCAAGTGAAGTTGGCTGCCAGTTTCCCCGGCACGATTGCTAGAGCTGAGCAAGCAGAAACTAATGTAAATTGTCAGACGCACACAGACCGAAACTGCCGACACCGCCTTGCGGATCCCTCGGCGAGATGGCAGAACGTGTCAAAATACAAAAACATAAACAGCGCGAAAAACTGAATGAAAGTGCCTCACTTCGTCGCTAGATAGGGGATTTCTCAGAGACCTCCGGTCTTTTCCCATTTGCGTTAGAAGTAAGGTCTAACGTTTAAACAGTCTACCTTAGGCCCACTTGCTCGTCCTCACGTTGAGCTGAACGTATGTGCTGAAAACATAAAAATCATATGTAAACTAACAGATTAAAACCTTCTTGAATAAGACAAAAAGAACAAATTTTGTTTATATCCACTTCGAGGGTTCGTAAGGTAAGGCCTTGCAGAAGTAACCAGTTCTTTTAAACCTAAAACAAGAGAGAGAATAAACCAAGTATATTACTCAATCAGAAAATGTTCGTACTGAAACAAAGTCCAATACCAAAAATTAAAAAATTTATTATCAAAAAATGGTAAACGGCTAGATGAGCATTAATACAATTAGAACAACAAGAAAAAAACAAATCACACAGCTCGAAGTAAACTCGGGACGTCGGTACATTGTTAGCCATTATGAGAACATTTTTATGAAATCAAAAAATTTCCATTCTTTTTACAAATATGAGTACAAATGTCCTGAATGTCAGTTCTTAGGCCAAGTTCTTTACTCCAAATGAGTACTTTTTATTTTGAGAATCCTAATTCCCAATTTCTGAACGTCGGAATTTTCCTGCGTAAGCGTTTGGGTCTGGGAGTTATGTCAAATTTTTTTTTTTGTTTTTTTTTTTTAACGCTTGCAGAAAATATTATAATATCAGTCCAAGTTAGCAACGCCGTGAAGGAGACAGTTCCGACCCAATGAAATATATGTGTTCATGATAAGCATCAGTTGACGAGTTGATATGGCCATGGCCAATTATTTATCAGGCTGACGTACGGACAGATGGACAGATGGACAGCCAGACAGCCAGACAGACATACTGATAGACGGACTGACATGGCTAGATCGACCCGGCTACTAATTTTGATCAAAAATTTATGTTTACTTTTGAAAGTCTGAAACGTTTCCTTCTATTTGCTATACACTCTTTAATGAGTACAATATACCTTTTTACTTTACGAGTAAAAAAGAGCTGTGGTAATTTTTAAGCCAGAAAGCACAATGAACGAATTTTATATCATCTACCAAAATACTTATATATACATTTTTCAAAAAACAAACATATTTTTCTCAAAAGTCATCAAAACACTACGGAGCACAACTTGTGGCCGTATTAGATTGAAGCGAACGAAAAATTTACCTTTATGTCCGTATGTACATTACTTTTAAGCAAATACTCCTGATACCAACTTTCTGCTATAAAAAATTTCAAGTCTGAGCGATTTCATTTTTTTAATCCGTCCCGAAGGCAAATTTCAAAAGGTTCCAAACAAAAATAACATTTTTCACAGGAATTGCGCCGACGCAAAAATGCACTCCAGCCATTAATAAAATGTGAAATGGAAATTGGAGAAAAAGCTCGAGGAGTTGGGAAGAAATCATGAGAAGAAAGTGGTGGAAAGGGGGGGCAAACTGGCGCACACACTTCCTTTCATATGCGAAATGAAAAATTTTACGCCAACTTGACAGTGGAAGTGGCATCAAAGTTGCAAATGTGCCGCAATTCAGCTGGTATTGCTGGTCCTTGTCACCGAAGTCGCCAAAAATAAATGGCTTCAAATTGTGTAGCAGCAATCGCGCGCAACACTTGAGCACACTGAGAATGGCGCAATTGGAGTCGAGCATAGGCTTTGTGGTCACGGGACGGCATTTTAATGTCAACTCCCCACCTCAGCGCTTCCTCTAGCAGTAGTTCCATCGCAATGAGGCAACAACAGCTGGTGGATTGCAGACTCGACCAGTCTGGAAAGCTGATTCCTTGAAGGATGCCAATTTTCATGTGAGGAATGCAAAGGAGAACAAGTTGTTTGCAAAGCGGCTCATCACTGAAAATATTTGTATACATTAACCGTTTATAAATCATTATTTCATGGAATAAGAAAAGCAATCTTCAGCAATCCGAAGTTTATAAACATTGTAGCTATTGCAATAATAAAATATTCTTTATAACTACTGAATTCAAGTTTGTATGCCTTTGGTTTAGTTTGGTTGTAAAACTTAAATAATAAACCATTACTATGTATCGAAGTATATAAAAATCAATTGTGATTCAATTGATTAAAAAAGTTATAATTTGTTCCACATATTTTTGCGTTTGTTTCAAACGGAGCTATACGATATAGTAGTCCGATTTAAATACAACTACACAGAGAAAATTGCACTTAATCTGAGAAGATTCGTACTCAAAAAAAATCCAAGAGCAAAAATTCTCACTTTGAGACCATTTTACTCAGTTTGAGTACAAATTTTCAAGAATGAAAAAACTCAAAATGAGAATCTACCAAAATAAATCGGCCAAAAATGAACTAACATTTTTTTCAACTTTATTGTTTGTTTTACATTGTGTTATATTATTAATTTACGTGTTAAATGAAATCATTTTATTTTACTTAAGAAATATTTTTATGAAAAGCACATGCTTCGACTGAGAATTGAACCCGGAACCTTTCGCACTTTAGATGTAAGCCTTAACTACTCGTCCACGCACGCTCTAAATTCTCAGTAAGCTAAAACCGCACATTTTATTTCCAAAGGCGAATTCGTTTTTTTAGCAAAATATTTGCGGTATTTTTAAGAAATGACAAAGAGTTAAATTAAATAACCATTAATAAAATAAAAACAACGAAAAAAAAAGAATCACACAACTCGAAGTGAACTCGAAACCTCAAAACCTTGGGTGTTGGCTTCCTGGTCCGGACATCTCAGACCGCTAGACCACGGATTTTGAGCAACATTTTGCCTCATTATTAGCACATTTTTACTCAAATTCAGAATATATCCTCAGTTTATGTATCTGAGTACTCAAATCAGTACTCAAAATGAGTAAATCCTCAAATTTCTGAACGTCAGAATTTTCTCTGTGTAAATATGTAATTCGGAAATATTAAACCACTGCGGTGTCCAAAAGAATTTTAAAAGAACATGAAAATTAAAGAAGACTAAATTTGTTGCTTATCTTTTTATTTTATTATTCCGATTGTTTCCATGGGAGCTATTTGATATATTTGCCTGATTTTAGTCCAGTTTAAGCCGTAGTTCCAAAATTACAAACCATCTCCATATATCGAAGAACTAAAAAAAAAATTATTAAATAGCAAATTTAAAATTTTTTTTATTTATTTTCCAATGTATGATATATTTGTCCCATCCCTTATATACTACCTGAAGTGGGATACAACTTTTGGAAAAGATTCATGCAAATAGCATTAAAACTTAGAGACTAGTTTGCGTAGAAACGGACAGAGGGAAAAACTACTCTATAGGGTCGGGATTTGACTACTATACTGCATTGCAATCTTCTGACTGAAACTATAATACAGAGGGTATAATCATATAAAAGCAGCCCTTAAAGCAAGCTATATTATTTCTTACGGCAATAAATTATATTTCTTAAAACAAGAAGTAATATTTCTTAAAACAAGAAATACAATTTAAAAATAACAAGAAAAAATATTTATTTGAACAAGAAAATTAGTTCCTACGTTAAGAAATATATTTTTCTTGAAACAAGACAAAATATTTTTCAAAATTTCTCAGAGCGTTGGCAGAGTGCGCGAAACGAGCAGAGACATTGACAAGTATCGCATGCAACTTCGAGCGTAAAACTGGGAGTAAAGATAAATATGATTTGTTTTGTAATTCACATTTTGGTTAACAAATACAAATTAATAAAAATTAGGTGCAAAAATTAAATTTTCCTTAAAAAATGTAAATTTGGATTTATTTTCGTACATATTGAAAAAACATTGTATAGCTTCAATGATTTTTAGTTTGATTATTTGATCTTTCCTTGGATATAGTATCTCGAAGAACTATGAAGCTTCGGTGATTTTCAGCTCAATAATTCGATCGTTCATATAGCAGTTATATGATAAAGTTTGCCGACTTGAGTAAAATTAAAAGCTTAATTCTAAATTATTAAACCCTTACAAAATCCAAAAAATTAAATTACTAACTTTTTAAATTTGTTATACATTTTTTTGTATTCCGATTGTTTTCATAATCGTCCGAGTTTAATAGAATTAAAATTAAAAATTATAATTACAATTTTGAAATAATAAACCATTGCTATGTTTCGTAAAACCAAATAACGACATTAAAAAACAGCGAAGTTATAATTTTTTCACATTATTTTCCCAATTGTTCCTATGGAAGCTAAAAGTTAATACCCTACAAATAAAACCATAACAACAAAAGAAGAACAAAAAAAATATAATACAATATAATTGTCCAAGAAAATCAAATCAATTTCCTGCCCAAAATGTTGTGGGCCTAAACAACTCCATCCTCATTTCTGAATTTCTAAGAACTGATTTAAACTGCAAGTTCCGCACCCAAGAAATACAACAAATATATGAGCAGATTTCAGGTGCCTTAGTAAGCTCAAAGGATCTAAACAGGATGAATTCCGGATAGGCCGATGGATTAGCCATATCAACAATCTTACTGTAAGTTTTAAACTATAATTAAAATAAAAACCTCCACAAAAGGATGAATAAAAACGAGTAAAAGCAAAGTGAAAGTGAAAATTCCAAATCCGCGACTCTCAAGAAACCCTCTGGAATAGAAAGAAAAAAATCAAGCCACTAAACTTAACAAAACATATATAAGTAACTAAAACAAATGTTATTTTTACTTAAATTTATTTTTTGTTATTTCTGTCCTCAATTTTTTAGATTTGTTGTATCAATCATTATTATAGTTTTAATTAATAACCAAATTAATATTAGTAATTAATTATTACACCTTTAAATAATCATTTAGCTTTTAATAATATTAATAACATTTTACTATGAACCAACAAAACTTTTACGGTTATTAACTTAACGCCTCCTCCAGCAGCTCCTCAAGGCCAAACAAACCTCTCAGAACTAACTGCACTTGTAACCACAGTTGTAAAGCAAATACACTCAAGGAATTTACCGAATCTTGTTCGACAAATCAATAACCCAATACATTATTTTTATAATTTAGCCGATCAACCAAATTGTTTGACCTGGAATATCCCTAAAACAGTATTAAATATAAATTGTATTAATAAAGAAATTTCTATAGTTGGAAGTAACCTTGTTAAAATTACAATTACAATTAGAAAAATTCACTATTTTAAATACAATTTTAGATTACACACAGAGCGTTTACGTAAATAATAATGTAACAAAGTTAGAACCATTATCTTATATTCAAACAAAAGAAATAATAGAATCACACACAAAATATTATAATCACTGAAACAACTTTTGTAATCATTATTATAAGCATTTTATTGTACTTAGGCATACCAACCAAATTTATTGTAAAACATGTAAAATTAAAGGAAGAAACACAAAAAAGTACAGAAATTGTAAATGATCTACCAAACCCAATTAACATAGAAGAAAATGTAATGTTGTATCCAACCCTTTCCACCTGAGGACAGGCCAAATTCAAAGAATGGGGGAGTGACATATCCACACGCCCACACACACATACACCCTTAGTACCCCAATCAGCCAATGTCTAATAGACTAAACATCCAGAACGAATCAAATTACATTATCGGTTCGTTCACACTTTCGGACCCCAATGGAAAATTACCATGCGAACGAGACCCCAAGATTCTAGACTATATTAAACTTTATGGTTTATATAGTGACATATCCACATCTACACATACACCCTCAAGATATGGATATGCCTACACACCTACACCCCCTTTCCACACATTAGATCTTACTCTTAAGTCACCCCTATCAAAAGGAAACAAAACTTGAAACCCAGTTATTGTAAAAATTTTCTAAACTCAGAAAGCTCTGGGAAATTTAGATTGTTAATGTTAAATCCCAGACTAAACATTTATTGTCGCACCGCTGATTAATTTAAAAATCAAGTTCAGTTCAAGACTTAAAATCTATTAGTCGGTGTTCTCAAAAAATAAAAACGTAACTAGTTAAAGTTTAAAAAAAAAATAAAAATAAATTTTTTTAAAAAAATTAAACTTGTAGCTCAAGTTTTGAATTATACGTGTTTTTTTGAGGATTATAAGGTTTATTTTCCATTATTAACTATATATATATATATTTAAAAATGTTTAATTAATAAAAGCTTTAAATCTATCCTTATGAACTGTTTGTCTCTTGTTTTTATTGTTAAAGATTATAATGTCTTCCTTTCCTCTTTTCGTTACTCTATACGGACCTGTATATTTGAAATCTTACTTATTCCCTACTTCATTGAAGCAATACGTCCCAATCAGTTTATATATGATCATATATATTTGTCAAAAGTTCTATGACTTCTGTCGACAGTTCCAACTGTGATGGTGTGCAGTATATGTTAAATTTTTATTTTTAAATATCAGCACAAGTCATGTCCGAAATGACCGTCTTCATTGGACCGTACTTCAGAAAAAAATCTTCAATTATTGCTTTTGCTACAGTTTTTGCACTTTTATCGCATATAAGTGTGACTGCATATTCGTTACCATTTTCAGATTTTGGTAGTGGACCAATAGTGTCTACTATCACTCTGTCGAAAGCGGTGATAGGAATGTCAGTTATTGTTAAAGGTGTCGTTGTATGTTTGGTTACTTTTGATATTTGACATGTTTGACATTTTCGTATATACTCCGTAGTATACCGAGTCAAACCTTTCCAGAATTAATGTCTTTTGATCTTGGCCAAGGTTTTTGTAATGCCAGTGTGACTTCCATATATAGGGTCGTTGTGAAATGTAGACAGGATAGCTTCTTTTTCTCTTTCATTTTCTTCAGGGCACCGGGTTGAATGAATTCAATGTTTTGTTGCCCATTTGTTTGAAATTATCAATTGAAACTTGTTCAAGGACATTTTCCCACCGTGCCACTTTTGGCTGATTTTATGTATATTGACTTGCTTCTCAAGCCTTTTGAAAAACTGACCAAAATCGGTTACATCATATGATGCAATAATTTTCTTTCCATGCTTAAAGAAAAATAGCAAATTGTTTACATGCAAGGTCAATTGCCTAGGCAAGTCTATTTCTTTCTTTACTGCGCAGGATTTCTGTCTACTTTGGAATCTCTTATTGACTTTCTTTATATTTCCGTTGATGTTTTGTAATTCTTTGTATTCCTATAATTCAAGTCTTATTCGAGTTAATTTCGAGCTTGGATTTACCATTGAAAATAGTGTGAAGTGTGTACCATAGGTATATGGTCTGAAATGTGTTATTGTCCAATGAATTGCTGAGAGTTCTTGTTCTGTTGTATTTTTTTTTGCTTTTGCCTTTTGTAACCGATCTCGATGCGTATGCAACTGGAAGTTGAAGTCCATTCATGTTTTGAATTAAAACTGCTCCACACGCTTGCTTACTAGCATCTGTTATAATGCAAAATTCTTTCCTGAAGTCTGGGTATTGTAACAAAGTCGGTTTTATTAAAGCCAACTTAACGTGTTCGAATGCGTGCTGGCAATTAGCTGTCCAATACAATTTTTCATCCTAGTTGACCTAGCTATGTGACGAGTGCAACGAATCTTCAAGCGATGTCCTCTTCAAGCGGGACTGGAAAATATTTTATAACGTCGTATTTTTTGTCGTCAGGCAAGATTCCTTTATCAGTGCATTTATGTCCTAGAAAAGTGACTTCATGCATGAAAAACCAGCATAGTTCTGGATGTAACTTCAGGTTGTGTTGCCTACACTTTTCGAAAACATCAGTTAAGGGCTTAAGCATATATTTTTCGGAACAACCGATGACTATTAGATCATCCATATAAAAGAAGACTTGCGAAGTATCAAGTATATAGAATGCTATAGTCATTATTCTCTGAATAGAAAATGGCGCTATTTTTAAGCCGAATGGTAAATACGAACCATTGTTTGTTAAAAAAGAAGTTATAGCTCTTAAGCTCTTATCAAGTTCAATTTGATGAAAACCTTACATTAAATCGAGGTTTATCTAAAATTTGTCAGACAACAGAATATAAGTATAAGTAATTTCTTAGATTTTTAGGAGCCAATACTATGGCTAAAAGTTCTTCCCTTCCACGAAGTCGGTGACAGATAAAGCATACGGATATTGTTTCCCGTATATTGGCCTGTCTTGAATAAGATTGTTTCCCCCTTTATGTCTGTTCTAAAAGGAAATTGCATATTTATATTTGAATGCTATTTTTCAATATAGTGAACTATTTTATTCATTGTTCCGTCAAATTGATCAGTACCTATATTATTTATTTGTTGCTTGTCGGATAACTCAATGACGGCGGGCTTGAAATTTTTACATTTCAAACGACTTTTATGTATTCGATTTTTGACGGTATCTAGGGATTTTTAATTCCCAAGATATTTGTTTTTTTTTATTGACGGATATTTCTGAGAGCGCCGTGCTCTCAGGATTTTCGAATCCCAAGTTTTCTCACTATTTTCACAAAAAATGAATCTGTGTTTTCGCTATTTTTATCACCAAAATATTTTGTTATAATAAATTCTTTAACGGAAGAACATTATTTTCTTCAATTAAATTTATTTCATTTTTTTCCTCATTATAATAACATTTTAACTTTTCTGTTTTCCCTTTATATTCCAAGACTATCTATATTTGTTATAGCTCCTATTTTTCTTAATAAATCCTTCGATTACATAAAATAATTGTCTTGTTTCAAATATATTTATAATAAGGTAATAAATAATAATTGAATACCCATGAACTGTAGTACAAATGATTACTTTATTAGCTAACTCATTTACTGTTTCAAAAAGGGAACCATTTTTCGAGCTTGAGCTTGCTCTCTATTTTGATTTGTGCGATGGTAATTTGAACGACTATTATTTTGATAATAATTATTATTTTATCTTCCTCGATTATTATTTGCCTGCCAATTATTATTCGGCTGTCGATTGTTATTAGGTTTATTCTGAAGCTGAGTCGATGGATCAACACCCATTGGCTCGACGGCTTGTTGCTTTTGATTGTTATTTTGATTATTGTTTTGCCAAAAATTTCCCTTTTGTGACCAATTATAATTTTAAATATTACTCCAATTATTATTATTATTATTTCATTTATTAATTTTCATTTAATTGATGTTAACTATCACTGTCACTGTATTGTGTTGTTTGGTGGATTTTTTTAATTTTCCCACTAATTATGTTGAGTTGTTGGCCGCGCGAGCTCCGTTTATATTTAACTTATATTCCATTAAAAAATTTTTGGAACTTTTTTTACGCGACCCACGTTGGGCGCCAGTTAAATTGATCTAAAAAAATTTATACATTTTTTATTTTAAATACTCGGGTGATAAACCTTTATTCTTAAATTGTCATCGGTTTGGCCGGATTTGTTGTCATCCAATAGTCGCATTGGGGTTGATAGCATGGTTTAAGTGGGCGAAAAACAGTTCGATCAAGAGGCTGTAGTTCATGCATACAATGTGGTGGAAGCGTCAAAAGAACTATACCAATTTCTTTGCAAAAAGCCATTTTAAAATGGCTTATCAAGTCTCCAGTGTGTTTTGCACATTGCATATAAAATTCAGATACAAAAGTAGCAAGCTCGTGGTGCTGAAAAGTCGTCGAACCAATTAAACGAATTATTCAGCAGAAGCTAAGCGAAGAAATGCATTTGCTATTGATTGCTAGTACTGGCAGTACGAACAAAGGAAACACTGCAATGAGGTTTTTCCACCAACCATATAACAGGCTATGATTGGGCCTGATTTAATACATCGATTCAGTGTAGTCCTACGAGCACTGGCTTGTCACGAAATAAATTTGGAGGCTTTCGGAATTGTTTGTGAAAGCATTTCCAGGTTTTATGTGCCACCATCTGTGCAGAATTTTAGTTCATGGAGCAGACATTATAAGCCATTTTTGCTTTCCAACTGGTATGAGCATCCTTGGACAGCGAGAGCAATACGAGAAAAAATTGCAGGAAAAATACCATGGAAGATATCTTAAATGATTGATATCTTCATCGTCAAATGGGTATCCAATTTCTTCTGCATAAACTGATGAGTTAGAATTTTTTTTTAGTAAAAGATATGCCTCTCTCTGATTCCGAATAATATTATATCCTTTTCTAGATAATTTTGATGTATGAAATTTGTTTATTGAAGTTAAAGTAAAATAATATTAGATAAAATGTATATTAAACATTTTTTTTTTATAAACATTTTTTTTTTGTTTACTCTACAAGTAACAGGTATAAATAATAATAATTTTAATACTCTGCATGCGGATAGAGGAGCCTGTGTGCTATCGTTTAAGGGGCTACACCAGTGTAACATTTTTTCAAAACAAAAAAATTTTTTTTGCCTACTCGATAGTTTACAACTTCAAAAATATCGTGTGAAAGTGGCAAAGTCGTATTTTAAATAGTTTTTGGATGGCAGCGTTCTATAGAGCGAATACTCGCAGGCATGTACCGCTGCACCTGAAACTTTAAACTTTTTTTGCCGATGACATTTTGTTAATATTTGATACTTTTTAAAGATTATAGGTTATTGTAGGCGAAAATTTTTAGCTTTTATAATTTTTTTAAGTTTTTCGATTTCAGCCACTTATTTGACCGGAAGTATTCAGCAGTTAAAGTACTTTTTTTTGGGCCTCGGCAGATAGCTCGTAGCCCCGTAATTTCTCAATGTTTTTGTAAAACAAAAACCTTAAATTAAAGGTGAAAACGTACCTTATTATGTGAAAAAATTGCAGAATATTTTATTAGGTACTTTCTTAACAAAAATAATCTAATTTGCAACGCAGTGAAGGAGACATCTCCGACCCTATAAAGTATAAATATTCTTGAGCAACATCACTAGGAGAGTCGATTTAGCCATGTTTGTCTGTCCGTCCGTTTCTACGCAAACAAGTCTCTTAGTTTTAAAGCTATCTGTATGAAACTTTTCCAAAAGTTGTCTTTCTATTGCAGGTAGTATATAAGTCGGAACGTGCCGGATCGGACGACTATAGCAAATAGCTCCCAAAGGAACAATCGGAAAAATAAATACAAAAAATTATAACCTAGCTGTTTTTAAATTTTTGTTTTTAGTTCTTCGACACATAGTAATGGTTACTTATTTCAGAATTACGGCTTAAATTTCATCAAAATGGGAGGACTTTATCACATAGCTCCCATAGGAACAATCGGATTAATATATATAACTTTGCTATTTTTTATTTTTTTTTTATTTCTTCGACATATAGAAATGGTTACTTATTTCAGAATTACGGTTTAAATTTCATCAAAATCGGACGACTATATCATATAGCTCCCATGGAAACAATAAAAAGATATAAATTTTTATTTCTTTTTAAATGTAACTTTTCTATTTTGTAATTTTTATTTTAAATTCTTTTTGACCTATTAATAATTTGACAGTTCAGAAGTACGCTTTTAATTTTATTAAAATCGGAAAACGATATCATATAGCTGCCAGTAACTAGCGAATAATTGAGCTGCAAATCATCATAGCTTTAATGTTTTAAAACATATACGCAAGTAAATCATAATTTTAATGTTTTCAGGAATATTTAGTTTTTGCAATAGCTGCAAGGGTATATGAACTTCGGCTTGCCAAAGTTAGCTTCCTTTCTTGTGTTATGATAAAATAAATGAAAATCTATAGCTTGATATTTAATAAAGTCTTACTACTCAAACGGACGGTTTTTTGGGTGAATTACAATGAAAGATAAATGACACCCAAGAACATTTCAAATCAGGACACTATAAACCCGGTCGCAGCTGGGTTTGACAGTGCCTCGATTGCATTTCGGTTTTTTCCAATATCTTCACGTCTCAATGTCCAACCGTGTTTAAGAGGTCTTGTTTCAGTATTTGGACACGCCCCTTACGGGCGTGGACTGTTATTGGTTGGCAACGCATACCTAATAATTTAGATGTCGACAATTTCGACACTTGAAATTAGATTCGATTTTTCTTATCTTGCTTATTCTGGCAAATATGCCAGCAGAACGACTCAGAATTTGGTTGAGCTCGTATTTAAGTACCAGGATACAAAATTACGGTATTAATTATTATTTGATTAAATACCAATCTTACCATATTTAAAAGAACACAAAAAGGAAGTGCTAAAAATAAGTCCCAAGAAAATATTTTATTTTTTCCTACCATGACAACCCTTGCAGCCTCCTCTTCAATTCGTTTGAAAACTTAGACAAGAGCTGCGGATTTTTAAAAACGCTGAAGGCTAAACTCAACTCGATTCTGCGATGCAACCACAAACAAATTTTTTATAGATCAAATATATTTTTATAAACCAAATCGAACCGATTCTGAGACGCAACCAGAAAATAATTTTTAATAGGTCAAATATGTTTATATAAACCAAGTTTGTAAAGCGATAATGCTCTTAAAACATCAAAGATGAAGGTAAAAATATCATCGCCATTTATACCAAAGTATTTTAAAATTATTAATTTCTGTGCCAGACAAGTTAACAGGGAATTAACCGAGAGAATTCAGATTCCGTGTGAATTTTTAGAATTAAAAACTGGGATAGGGTTCAGTGTCGGTAATCATGAGGTAAATTTAGTTTGCCTAATAAGTTATTAGTAATAACACGGGAGATTTCATAAACTCACTTAATTTCTTATGCTTATACCCTTGCAGAGGCCTTATAATTTCCGTCGAAAATTTGATCAGCATCGAGAGGAGAGAGAATTTATGCAAACTGGTTTATCAGCTACCTGGATTAAACTCGCCAAAAGTCTTAGTAGCTAGTATATAAGTCGGAACGGACCATAACTATATCATAAGTCGCCAACAAAAATAGAATATCTAATTTTTGTAACTGCTGCAAGGGTATATACACTTTGGTTAACCCATTTTACAATGCACTGAATAAAATCTGCAAAATCTCAGAACAAAATATTATTCAGTTGATAAGCTTTCTTACTTGCTGTGGCATCCTAACAGTGGTATCGGGTTCAGGGTCCTTATCGACAACTCTTGATTCTGAGGACTTTCGCTTGCACTTTCCCACCGAGCGTAATATGATTTGTAGATATTTAATGTGGCTCTGTTCTGGTTGAACCCAATAAATTATGATTTCGAAAACATATATTAAATCGCGTGCTAATGGGCGTTGAGGGGCGGTATGCAAAGCATTGTCGCGCAAATGACGCATAAAAAAAATCAATAAAAGTATCCTCGATGAAGAATGGCGGCGAATACTTTCTGCCAGCCATAGAGGAGAAAAGCCATCTCAGACCCTTTTTGTTGTCGGCTCATTTCACAGGTTCTGTCCATTACCAAAGTAAAACACGCTTATTTAAGCAATAATTTCTTGCCTGATTTCTCGCCCTTCGCTGGCACCTCCCGCCTTTTTTGTTTTTGATTAATGGTCGTGCTCATAAAGTGACACATTGAAAATTGGAAAGCAAATCAAGCACAAAGAGCAACGCCAAAAAGTCGCAAAGCAAACGCATGAAATCAGCACAAAGTAAATAAATAATGCGGGCGCTGGGCAGACGTGGGGCAAATGCCGCTAAAAGTGTAAAAAGATGAGCCTCGGGTCTAAAGGTCGTCAGAGTAAAAAATTCGATAAATGAAAATGGACAGCAGCAGCACGACGCTGAGCATGAATTGAAACGGAAATCCTTATTGAACTAGAGTGAGCCGAGCCCCGCCTTCAAGGAAGGTCGAGTGGGCTTTGTTGGCAGGGGGTGTGGCCCCCTCTCTGTTCTCGCCACAGTTGCTGCTGCGTTGGCAAACCGGAAAAGCGTGCTGCCGAAAATGTTTGCTGCTGAGTGGCTACAGAGACTGCCCTGCTCTGCACTGGGAAAATCAGTAGCGCATTTCCGCACTTAACTGGAATCAGACAGGGATGAGCTCCTAGTTCTTGTCCCTTGATTCGGCAAATTTTCTTGCAGTGAAGTCGATGCTTAGCAGGGCTGTCCAGCGCCGGAAGTGAAATGGCAGCGCGACACAAACCCACACACATACACACCAGCAAAGGAAGCGCGCAGGAAATGGAGGGAAAAGCCTTTTTCGATGTGGGATCAACAGTCTCTGCGGCGGGAGCTAGTGCAAATGTCGATATGGTATCGACTCAGCTGGGGCCCAAATGTATTTGCTGCTAAGAGGGACTCGCAATTTTTCCTATTACAATAAAGAATCCTGGGCTTTTTACCAATGCACACTGGGCCTGAAATCGAATTTTTTGGCCAAAAACCTGGCATTTCTTTCCCTGTACAGCTAGAAATCTGAAATAAAGCAGATTGTCTTCTTAAAAGAATGTTCTTTGCAACCAACTAAAAATAAAATTTTAAGGATTCTAAGAAAATATAGCTAATTCAAACCAAAGTTGTCAAATATTTCTAATTTAGAAAAATTTTATTTATAGAAAAAAAAAGTAGGAAACGGATTCAATTCATTTAAGTATAAGATAAAATAAGTCAAAAAAATGTATACCACTTAAAAATATTAACGTATCAAACTTAAAAGATGCAATCTTTTACTGCCTGAGTTGCCAATATTAGTAAAAAAAATCGACCCCACTAAAATTTATATAAATTTTTTTTTTGTTTTATCTGTGCATATGCATCATTTAAAGTTTAAAAAAACAATTATATATTTTTAAATATTTCAAATTATTTACGATGACGTCATAAATTCCCTTCAGTGTATGCATCCTTGTTTTGTGTATGTATATAAGGGATGCAGCATACTTTTAGGATGCAGTGGGTTACACTAGACTTCTAAAACTGCTTCTCCTTCAACTTAAGTTAAGTACTTAAAACCGCGGTTCTCGAAAACTAAAGCAAAACCGCGTGAAACCCGCGGGTGCTTTTGGTAGGTAATTGATCCAAGAATTTATTTTTAAAGGAATCACTTCAATTCCGGAGGGTACCCGAAAGTAATTCTAAGGCAAAGTGTTCCATTGCGAAACAAGAAAAGAAGCAAACTTCGGCAAGCCGAATTAAATATTTTTGAAAACATTAAAATTATATATATATATGTTTAAAAACATTGAAGCTATGATGATATTATTATTATTATTATTTCTATGGAAGCTGTATGATATAGTCGTCCGATTTTGTTGAAATTTAAAACGTAATTCTAAAATATTTTACCATTACTATATATTGAAGAACTAAAAAAAAATTTTAAACAGCTAAGTTATAATTTTGTTGTATTTTTTTCCGATTGTTCCTATAGGAGCTATATGATATAGTCGTCCGATTTTGATGAAATTTAAACCGTAATTCTGAAATATTTAACCATTACTATATGTCGAAGAACGACATATATATATGTAGCTATATGCTATAGTCGTCCGATCCGGCTCGTTCCGACTTATATACTACCTGCAATAGAAAGACAACTTTTGGGAAACTTTCATGCAGATAGCTTTAAAACTGAGAGACTAGTTTGCCTAGAAACGGTCGGACAGACGGACTCGCCTAGTGATGCTGATCAAGAATATATATACTTTATAGGGTCGGAAATGTCTCCATCTCTGCGTTGCAAACTTCTGACTGAAATTATAATACCCTCTGCAAGGGTTTAAAAATGCATGTTGTCGACATTTTATAAATAAGTAAGAAAGCATGCTTAACTATATTTTTTACTTGGCGTTTTAAACCATTTCAATGACTTCACAAGGATTCCGATCGGTTAAGTATTTATTTCTTTTCACTAGAATTTTTTTACTTTTTATTCCATTTTGCATGAAATTTTATCTTTAGCAAGAAAAAAATCTAACTTCGGTTTGCCGAAGTTCACATACCCCTGCAGTCGTAACAATTATTCTGTATATTTATTTGAGCACAAAATCATTATGACAGCCATATTTTTATAATTTTGATATAAAACGACAATATTTTATCATATTAACTGTAGATGACAATATTATTTAATTTTAGAGGATTGCTGCTAGTTTCAGTGATATTTATTTTAAAATTTACGCACTCATCCCCCACACCACGGCAAGGGGTCAATCCACGAGAGGGGATACTATATTAGCTTATTTACTATGTGGTTTTTGAAAAATTATATAACTAAAGGGTTTAAAAATAAAGCTTAATACAATAAGGATATAAAATTATATTTTTACAAGTTTATTAACATTTAATTATTTATTTTTATAATTATTTATAAGGAAAATTCTGTCATGATGACTATGTGGGGTCTCATAAGTAAGAGCGAGAGCTTCTGGAATTCGAGAATCAGTAAAAATCCAATCAATTTGCGTAAGGTGCTTTGTTGTTAAAGAGCTGTTGACTCCAAAAAGGTTATACCTATTTAAAAAAGTCTCCAGAGAATCGGTCCTTGAGGATCTGCAAATATTAAAATCTCCTAATATTACCAATTAATTATTATCTATTCTCGGCACTTTTTCGACGTCAGCTCTAATTTCATTTCGAAATCTTGTAATAGGAAATCCAAGACTTCTATACACAATTATAAATGACGTATCTAGAAACTTAAATGCAACCGATTGTTTAATGATTTATTAATCTCAAACAGAAAGAAACATTTTGCAAAATACTCTGCTTAGCAAAGATGAGTATTCCGTTTTTCCCAAGACCATTCAAACGATTGCTATTTATTCTTCTTATAATGTCGAAATCCCTTATGCTAAACTCTTCATGTGGAAGAGTCCAGGTTTCAACAAAACATTAAAAGTTTGCGGAGCAAATAATTTTGTCGTTGACAATATCTTCGTAATGTAATATAATGAGACAGCATCAGTTCCGTTGACCCAGAATTCGTATTGCGTAGTCAAAGCCTTTTCTCCTCTTAAACATATAAGTTCTTCTTGAACATTTTTAGCTCCAAATCTAGTTGGAGGAACAAAGTCTCCTATGAGGAAAAGACCCGATGCGTTTGTTGCCCAGCTGCACCCCACGTACAGCGAAGCTCGCTTAATACCTCTTTAAGATGCACTGTGACTTTGATATAGGTTGCGCCTTTGGCTTTTGTGGTTGGTAATAGCCTCAGCAGGGACAACCGGGAATTGTTTACAGTCAATCGAAGAATGTCCTGAATTTCCGCACTGAAAAACACGAGATTTTTTTGAATTGGAGTCCAACCGGAATTATCATTCCTTGGATCTGAAAACTTAATCCACAGTCCAGTCACTAAAGGGGGGCCGTTAAGAATGCAATGGTCAATTTGCATTAATTGACCAGTTGGACCATTTACCGGTCCGTCATTTGTATCTATATTGACGGTAGCCATGTATTTAGCTGTTGTCTTGAGCTGAAGATTATATGCTAATCCCTGGGTTTCAGAGGTTTTTATATTTTGGGCCATTCTTAATGTTCTGGCTCTATTACTTTCTGACATATCTGCTGATTTAACACTATCTATGGCAGTTGAAAAGAACTCTTCAGTCTGAATTTGGGCAAGCCTTAAACTGTTATACTGGGGAACCTCAGCATTAGAGCAGAATAAACGAATTGCGTCATCGGGGACCTCGGAAGGTGAATCAGCTCTTTGCCTAAGAACCTCTACAAATGCGTCTGTCATGTTTGTCTTGGACACATTATTTAAATGCAAAGCAAACGAGTGATCTTATTTCTGTAAGCTCAAACAACCTAAAATTATTCCAGAGTTTAGCTCCGGCAATAATATTGTATGGATTATTACCATTTTCCTGGAATATCCAACGATCTCCAACTGGACTCAGATGCTTCAGATCCCCAAACACTATTGTTGACTTACCCCCAACAATTACATCTTCAGTTCTAAAAATCTTTGATCTAAAAACCCAATTATTTTCGATCCGACCATGTAAATTTCGTCTATAATAATTAGTTCAGTGTCTATTAACTTACAATGCATAGTGTTTAGGGTCTTAACGGACCTGATGATTGGTCAAACGAGAGTGAAAAAACCGAATAAGGCCTCCAATTCCAAAAGCAGCTTTTCCAGTAGCAGCACAATGTAAAACCTTTGCAGAATCAGTTGACCCAGGAAGCTTATTTGCCCGCCAAGTTATAGACTGATATATTGTTGAAATTAACCTACTTTTTCCGACCCCAGCACCTCCACCAACATATTCAAGAAATTATTTTTTTTGCTGCAACATTATGCATTACATGGACATAATACTGCCGCAGGGAGCAAAGGGTGTCTTTAGATACCAAAGGAGGGAGTCTAATAAGTTGGAGTTCACCTCTGGTTCCTCTGGGCTATTTACCTCAACTTCATCTTGGAGTACATTTACGTTTTGTCCAACGTTCGGTTATTCGCTTCTCTATCAAAATTTTGCAAATCTTGAAGAACTCTCTCCAATTCCATATCATCAAAAACATCATTGCCCTTTGTTGGCCTTGATTAAATCAAAATTATTTCCAAATGTTCTTTCATTATAAATTGAAATAATGTCCCTTTTCTCACTGCTCCACGCATTGCATGCTCTCTACAACAATCAGAAGGGGAAGAGTTAATGCTGAATCGAACCCATCTAAAAATTAATGCATTCAGTCCCATTTAAAAATGGGTAACTTTGTTCACCAATGGCGTTTTCATCGTCTGGTTCCAAGTCGATCGATTCATTATAATCTTCGTTGGACCTTTCTGGTACGTTCGTTTGACTTGCTGAATTTATACCAAGCCGCAAATTCTGCAAGACACTTTGACTCTAATTGATCATGCCTTTGGACGTACATATCAACTAAGTTTTTCTTAAACATATCAGTTCAGTTGTCAGGAAGCTGCTCTGTTTCCCTATTAGATCGTACTGTCCGCACTCTTTTCTCTGGATGACAAGTGTTAATTAAAATATTTCCTTCGCTAGCCTATGACATGTGGAACTCCAAAATGTTGTAAGCTGCTTCTTGGGTAGATATCTCCGTAGCGTTTATGAATTTGCTCCCGAGTTGCTGCAATTTTCTTTTAACAGAAATATTTTCATGACACGCCACGGTTGGATTTGTTAATGTAGTAAATTATATATCTGCAACAGGCGTACGCGTCTAGGATAAATTGAATATCCATGTTTGCCCTATGTAATCCCAAAATATTTTTATTGTAAGCATTTAAAAACCTGTCGGAAAAATTGCGACGAAGAAATATCTGAGGCTTTTTAAGGCTGGTCCGAATGGCGAACTTATATTCTTGAAATGTAATCTTGAGGTGGGCTGGGAAAAGTTCAAAATTATTAAAAGCGGCTGCTTCTTTATCGGAACTAGAATTTAAAAGCTTATTAATTTTTTCGAACAATTTTTTATCATGTTCAACATTGGTTAATTTTTTTCCAACTTCATCGCAATTTTCTCGCCCGTCCAGCCTTGGAGCTTCAGAAAGCCACTACATGCCATGAGAGTGCGGAGATCCTCTGTGCTGAAACTCGATAATAATGGATTAGGGTGTACTCGCCAAATTTCTCGGAACTTCTGAACAGTTTTAGCAATTGTCAGAACCTATATTCAAGGTAACGGGAGCATGTTACGGGGTCAGAACGGATTAATCGAGCTTTTTTCGTTCTCGATAGAGGTGCCGTTTCGTCACCACTAACAATTTTGTTATCTAACAAACGCTATCGCTTAATAACTAATAGCTCATTCCATCTAGATTCAGCAGCGGAAAGAGTTATGAAGAATGTATGCAACCCAAATTGTCTCATCATGGCTATAACCCTTTTTTCAGCTTCCCAATGAGCTGGGGCGGAACGAAGACCTCATGTCATGTTAAAAAGTCTGTCGACGAACGATTCATCCCCATTATTGCAGCAGTTACAGCACTTGACTTTTTTTTAAGGGCAATGGAAACTGTATTTTGAATTCGCTGCATCTCATAAAACTTGTACCACAGCACAACGCCGGTCGTAGAAACGAATCTGTGATCTAGCTTTTCTTGCATAGGTCACATTTGCCTTAAAAATGTCACTACAAGATATAGTTGGAAACGATAGCTCTGAATTGTTGTTGTCTAATAAAATTTCACGACCGCCAGGATTTAAGTCCTCTTCTTGTTGGTGGACTTGTTGGGAATACAACTGTTGTCGTAAAAGCTCTTCAACTGCTTCTCGGTCAGATTCATCTGCGATAAAAGGTAATTCTTTCCTATCTCCTACTTGATTAAGCCAGTGTCAACTAAGTACCGTACGGCTTCAAGTCGAATAGTTTCTGTCATGAATCACGGGATTATTTCAGTTTCCTTTTAAGGTGAACTTGGATAGCAGGTGTGGCATCAATGGAACGGGGAAGCGCACTTACAGTGTCTGGCACAGAAATAGGAACATTTACAACTGTACCTCTAATTCCGCATTGCCTTTCATATCATAGAGAGATAATGCACATAAAAGGAATTCTGGAATTTCTGCAGTCTAAACCATTGGCGAGATAAAGAGATGGTAGTCTACCTTTAGAAACGGCTTGGCGACATGTACTGCAAAATAGATATTTGCCGGACGGACTTGGAAATTTCGTACTAAGTAGAAGCTATAAAAAGTTTCTACTGTCTGAAAGATTCCGCCTGACGATATTGGGAACTGGTCCTATATGTAATAAGTCTCTCCTCTGCCATTTCCTGAATTTGTTGTTCCCGAAGTCTCTGCTGTAGTCGTGTGTTGTAACGTGACAAAGTGTTGTGATGTTGCTGATGTGCCCGAGTTATGGGGTTATTACTAACGATTCTACGAGCATCTTCGTCCCGTACGCGCTATTTTCTTCATTTGACCTCCAGGTAGCGCGATTAGCAGTATTTTGCGACTGCTGCTCTGGAGTCTGCCCTGGCAAACGTGTGCGCTATAGCGCATTTTTTAAATGTAATAATTTGACAGAATTGCACTTTGAGTTCTATTAAAATCGGAAAACGATATCGTATAGCTGTCATAGGAACTATCGAATAATTGAGCTGCAAATCATCATAGCTTCAATGCTTTTAAGGATATACTCAAGTAAATCATAATTTTAATGCTTTGAGGAATATTTAATTTTTGAAATAGCTGCAAGGATAGACGAACTTCGGCTTGCCTAAGCTCGATTCTTTTCTTGTTTATTTATTGTTAGTTCTCCATATTTTGTGATAGTTTGTTATTTCAGAATTACGGCTTAAATTAAATTACAATCGGACGACTATATCATATAGTCATATAGCTCCTATGGGCACAATTGGAAAAGTAACGAGAAAAAATGCTATAGTCGAGTTCCCCGAGTATTAGATACCCGTTACTCAGCTAACAAATAACAACAAATTTTCCCACACAAAACAATTGGAGTTTAGGAGGCGCCATCTGTCGAGCGGCATAACCAACACCAGAAGCAGCATCCCCACCCCCGCCAACAGTATTTCGTTCTGTCTCCCTTTATCAGCGATTACCGGCAGAGCAGCGGCAGAACGGCAGCAGAGGACTTAGTAACTTCTAATACACGGATTCCATTGAAGCATTAAAACGCATTTAGCCTAATTCGCATTTTTATGCACAGGACAGCCCAATACTCAGATCGACAAACAGTTTGGCCAGCAAAAAAACTTTATTCTCTCTAGTGAGACTGAAGTTTTTTAAAGTTCACCCGAGTTCTTGTGCTTCGGCCATACTGTCAATCAGCTGGGCAAACAAGTTAATTTGAGAAAGCAAAACCAAAGATGTTGAATATATACGACTTTTTCGTGTTTTTGTCGTTTTTCCCTCCATTTCTTTTGCAAGTTTAATAGCCTGATTCCATTAGCGCATTAAAACGCATTTAGCCTAATGCGCATTTATTAACACAGGGAATCCCATAAGGCTAAATGCCGCATTTAAAATAAATCCAATTTTTAAATGCGATTAAAAACCATTCGCCCCGAACATTTAAAAAAAAAATACCGGAAAATACCGATGTTGAACGATATTTTGTTCGTGCCACCACTACAACAGCTGTTTTCTATATGCAAGGCTGGCGCAATTTTGGATGTCTTTTGAATATAAAATCTATTTTGTATAAAAATGACTGAAAACTAAAGCGCACGCTGCAAATTCTGCTCGCAGTACCACAATGCATTACTGCTGGATCTCTGGCATAAAATAACTCCCACATATACGGGGATCCTAGCCCTTTTTGTGGTAGATTCTCTTCCTTGTCGTCCAAGTTGGTAAATGCCTTGGTCGCATTATAGATGTCCTGCTGAGCATTACAGAGTTAAGTAAACTCACTCATATTCATTAATTTTGATGAATTTCTTTTGGATTTGCCAAAATGCAAAAGTAAACAAACCCAGATCAGCTGCTCGTGCCACTCACATGTCGGAGAAGCATTAGCTGAAGGTTTTAAAGTTCACCCGAGTTCTTGTGCTTCGGCCATACTGTCAATCAGCTGGGCAAACAAATTAATTTGAGAAAGCAAAGTCAAAGATGTTGAATATATACGACTTTTTCGTGTTTTTGTCGTTTTTCCCTCCATTTCGTTTGCAAGTTCAAATCTATCAATACTAAAGATTAATTTTTGTATTCTTTTTGCCAGGGCATGGCAAACATTTATCGATAGTTTATCCAGACGTCTGGCATCGCTCTGCACATTTCTAGTATTTTTTTCCGTCGATCTGAGTACCGACGTGCAAAAAGGCACTCTCGTGTTCGCCGGTTATTTGCCTCTCGCTCTCTCTCTCATATGCAGCGAATAGTTTTATAGTCTGATTTCATTGGCGCATTAAAACGCATTTAGCCTAATGCGAATTTATTTACACAGGGAGACCCATAAGGCTAAATGCCTCATTTAAAACAAATGCGATTATTAAATGCGTTTAAAAACCATTCGCCCCGAACGTTTTTAGAAAAATCCCGGAATATACCGATGTTTAACGATATTAACGATATTATTAACCACTACAACAGCTGTTTTCTATATGCAAGGTTGGCGCAATTTTTGATGTCTTTTGAATAACAAATCTATTTTGTATAAAAATGTCTGAAACCTAAAGCGCACGCTGAAAATTCTGCTCGCAGTATCACAATGCATTACTGCTGGATCTCTGGCATAAAATACCTCCCACACATACGGGGATCCTTGCCCTTTTATAAACTGTGGTGGTCTCCATTGCAAAACCCGTCAAACAACGCAATCAGCTTCTCTTCCTTGCCGTCCAAGTTGGCAAATGCCTCGGTCGCATTATGGATGTCCTGATTAATGATCCTGATTAAAAAGTTGAGTAAACTTACTCATATTCATTATTTTCAATTTATTTTCTTTTGGATTTGCCAAAAATTCAAAAGTAAACAAACCCAGATCACCTGTTCGTGCCACTCACATGTCGGAGTAGCATTAGCTAAATGCTAATGCGGCAATGGAATCAGGCTATTAGTTATTTACATTTTTATCTGCAAACTTTGGCTAAAACTTAGATTCGTGATATTTTGTTTGATCCAAAAGCACCACAGAAGACATAACAATTAGACGAAAAATTTAACAAAATGTTGCTGAGACAAACAGTTAGTGTTGCTTCTGTTTCAAAGTCGTGTATCTTAGTGGAACAGTAAGAAATGGACTCTGATGTAATCGTTTATCAAAATTTGAAGCTTTCTATAATATTGTATTTACCCGAAAACCATTTTCTTAACGTTTAGTTTTTGGGGCTTGGTTGACTTTTTCCTGGAAATGCCCATATGTATATGCAATATAAAATAAAATAAAAAGATTTAAAAATATTAAATAAATAATAAAAAGGTTTTAATTACAATCTGTATTAATGTTTCCAGCTATATTTTGGGAATCATTTTAATCTTGGGTCTTAGGATTGGTTTAATAGTTCAGAATTACGCTTTTACTTTTATTAATATCGGCAAACGATATCATATAGCTGCTATTGAACATCTGAATAATTGCGGTGAAAAACATCATAACAACTTTTTTAAATTTTGTAAAGTCTAGGAAGGAAGGAAGCGTTTCCGGTCATATAAAGTATATATAATGTATTCTCAATCAGGATCAATAGCCGACTCGAGCTAGCCTTGTCCGCCTGGCTGTCCTTCTGTCTGACTGTCCGTCTCTATGAACGTTAAGATCCCGGAAACCACAAAAGCTAGAGATTTGGGATTTGGCATGCAGATTCTAGTTTTTTCTACGCATCGCAAGTTTATTTCAAAGGTGAGCCACTCCCACTTAAACGCCTACATATCGCAAAACACTTTACACGTCTGTCAGGTCGGTCTGAGACATGTTATAACGTCTGCATAAAGCCGCTTCAAAGAGTTATAGCGAAAAAGTTGAAGCGACCCATTTAGATAGGCGCCCTCTGATGCAAAAACAGCTGATCGGCCTACTAGAAGTTAACAAACCTAAAAAGAAAATAAAGGATCACAAAATTCAATGTTTCAGCCATCAAAATAAATATTACCGCAAAACTAAATATAATAGCCTGATTCCATTGCCGCGTTAGTGCACTTTTTAAATGTGCCTGATTTCATTAGCGCATTAGCATTTAGCTAATGCTTCTCCGACATGTGAGTGGCACGAACAGCTGATATGGGTTTGTTTACTTTTGTATTTTGGCAAATCCAAAAAAAATAAATTAAACTTAATGAACATGAGTGAGTTTAGTTAACTCTGTAATGCTCAGCAGGATATACATAATGCGAGCGAGGCATTTGCCAAATTGGACGACAAGGATTATTATTTTTTCTAAAAACGTTCGTGGCGAATGGTTTTTAATTGCATTTATTTTAAATGCGGCATTTAGCCTTTAATTTCAGTCAGAAGTTTGCAACGCAGTGAAATATACAATTCCGACCCTATAAAGTATATATATTCTTGATCAGCTTCACAAGGAGAGCCGATCTAGCCATTTCCGTCTGTCCGTCCGTTTCTACGCAAACTAGTCTCTCAGTTTTAAAGCAATCTGCTTGAAACTTTCCCAAAAGTGGTTTTTCTATTGCAGATAGTATATAAGTCGGAAAGAGCCGGATTGGACGACTATAGCATATAGCTCCCATAGGAACAATCAGAAAAATAAATTAACAAACTTTATAACTTTGCTGTTTTATTTTTTTTACTTAGTTTTAGTAATGGCTAAATTTTTCAGAATAACGGTTCAAATTGCAAGGGTATATGAACTTCGGTTTTCCGAAGTTTGCTTCCTTTCTTGTTTTTTTTCGTTTTACTACTACAGTGCTTTTATGACTTAAGAGAGGTCCTTTGTTAAAGGTTATTTACAATTTTTAACAAAGAAATGTATAAATTTTTTTTTTTATTTTTAGTGTCTGTTGCGTCTGAAATCAAGAAAAAACGTTAAAACTTCTTCATTTGGTATAATAAGCTAACATTTTAGTAAGTTCGACGTTTTCTGCTTTTTAACCAAAATTATAAGAAACTTAAGGAACAGAATGGAACTTTTAAAAGTAACTTTATATTTTCTGATGGCAGCAGCTCGCAATTTAAAAATAATTTTTTATTTTTAGGCTCATGGAAATAAAATCGAAACATTACCAAAACTGTTGCATGAAAAATTGAAAAATGTTGCCAAGGTTTCAGGAATACGAAAAATAGATCTTGTAATAAAAAATTTGAAATTAATGTAGTCCTTTCAGCACTCTAAACAAACAAATTAGTTTAATACTATTTTCGTTATAAGCATCATACTACAAAAACTGAATTATTTAGTAAAGAAAGGTGTGCAATATTTTAGCTAGTATGCTTGAACACAATTATGCATTTACTGAACGACGTTTACCAATTTCCAGCTACTATCTCTTATACCTGCCGTAGAAAAAGTCAGGTATTATCTGACTGTGACCCTAAAATGAGTGGCTAATTTTTGAAATATGGTCGCCAAACATTACAGGACTAATTTTAATATTACAAAATACATATCTGCATTATTTCGCAAAAAAAGTTTTGAATTTTTTGTTTAGTAGCAATAAACCGCGTCCGAAATCTATAATCATTAAAAAAAAAACTTTTGAAAAAATGTTAATAAAACTTGCTTAGATGTAGGGTAGTTGTCATCTCCCATATCGCACTTAAGAATGTTTTCCCACATAAGCAAGTCGCTGCGTGGGTTATTAGAAATAAGATAATATTCAATTGCAATATTATACAATTTTATGAACTCAGTGCTTGTCACTTTGTCAATCGATCTAGAGCCATAATTTACGACCTGTTACTTAAACCATGCAAGGAAGCAATTGCTTGCACTTGTAATCTGTAAGTGCCTTCAAAATATTATCACTGAAATGCACAAATGAATTGTGCGGGGTTAAAATATTGCCCTGCCGCTCAGCTCAAACAGATGCGGCCTCTGCATAGGATAATGATAAGACTAGAATAAGATTCGCCGAAATGTTACTTGCTCACAGAGATAAGAAAATATTATAAGTTTGAAATTATAAATTAGCAAACACGACCAAATGGTCGTTCTTTTAAGTTTCAATGTTTCGAAACAAAAGGCTGGAAACGTCTTGAGTTATTTTAGGTTTGCTCTTCATAAGTGTAAGTGAACAAATTTCTTTTTAGCTATTTTTTATCAAAGTGCCTACATCTTGAAAAACTCATGTTTGTGTTTTTATTATTCTTGTTTTAGCTTTGTTAGTTTTAGTCTCGCAATTTTCGGAACATGGTCTACAGCGTGAGCAACAAAATCATACTGAGTTTTGAATCATTATGTGTTTTAATGTTTCGAATCTGTTGAAACATAGGGTTCGGAGTATTCGTATCAGGGAACCACAGTAGGCACAGTACCTAACCCTACTTAGATGATACTGTGATTGAAACATATTGTTAATTCACGCAGGGCGCAAACATATATATAAATAATAGTGTGGAGTATTGGTCAAATGAAATGAAGAACTATATTAATATTATATCATAATATAACATATGCCACAGCCAAAAAGTCACCTTGGTCACACGACCAAATGAAAATAAAATAAATAAAAAATTTGTCTTTTAATAACTAATTTAAAAAAATTTAACTATTACCACCTATATGAGTACTTTAATTTAAAGTTATATTAAATTAATTTTGTGTGTTTAAACTTGCTATGGTCTGTTGACGTTTTCCTGGGATCCTTATTTATGCATAAAATTTTAAGCCAATTATGTAGCATTCTCCAGAATGCTCGGCTTGTCACTTAATTGTATTAAGATTAACATAATTAAAAATGATCAATGATTGTTTTGAGGAAGTGTGTTGGATTTAAAGGAACAAGAGTTGGCGTAGCAAAAGAAACGTAGAGAAAAAGCTGATGTTATATTTCAGATTATTTGATAATTGCTGTGAATTGACCAAACATCCAGGGTTTGATCTATACAATCAGTCAAGGCAGGACAACTATTATATTCAGTCGTTCCAGCGTTAATATTGAACATTTTTGCCTACGACGCCTTTATTTCCATCCTTAATTTCATCCCAAATACTTTCCTCCATTTCTGCACCATATCTGAAAAAAAGCCATAAAACCAGAAATAATACCAAAAACTAAAAATTTGTTAAGAAAAATCTACCGAAAACTTGTGCTACTGAATATAAATTATGGTTTGCTCAACAAAATTGTAATCAATAAAACCATAAGCAAAATAATAAAACCAAAATTTAAATTTCAGAAACCGTAACCTTAATTTAATTTAAAAAAAAAATGATGTTATTCGAGTGTAAAGTTTACACTGTAAACTTATAGATATGCGAAAACCTTAGAGATTAACCATTAAGTGAAAGTTTGTAAAATGTCGATAAGAGTTGTGATGTTTCCGCGGCCCAATTAATTCTGCGCTCATTTTAAAATGACGGTTTGAAGGCAAAAGGTTTCCTCATTTTTCTCGTAAAATGTGTATTTCAACTAGATCTCCAACTTTTTAAAGGTTATTTTTGATGATGTTTATATTATAGATATTATTGACAAAAAAAAATTAAATGGATTTTAACTTTATTTTCCAAGAAATCGGTCTTGTCGCAAACTTTGACCTATTTTTTCGTAAACAGAACCACAAAATACATTGATCCTGAAAATTTAAAACTGATCGGGAGTTGGGGCTTTTCGAATGTTTATCCAAAATTTAAATTGACAGAATCAATATTTAAAATTGAAAATTAAAAAACCTTCTTTTGTAAATTTATTTTGAATGTTAAACTTGTCAGGATGTCGCGTCCAAAACCCTGGAATTGGCCGTATACAATAATTGCTGGTGAGTTAATTTGGAAAAGTGTTACAGAGCACTCTATACCTGTCGGAAAATTGCTGGGAAATCCTGCGGAACCAGGCCTCAGATAATACGATACTTAATGACTTAATGATCGTGAGACCAATCCTCACGTACGGAGCACTTGCATGGGGCAAACGAGCTAAGCTCATCAGCATGCAAAACCAGCTAGGAAAACTACAAAGACTTGCCTGCGTATGCATGACAGGGGCAATGAGAACCTGTCCTACAGCTGCCTTAGAAGTTTTGATGGAGCTAACACCACTCCACTATGTGATTGATATCCAACGCAAAGCTACACTCCTGAGAATAAGCACTGAGGGCACAGGTAGTGGTTGCATTCTAAATAACAGGGATGCGACTAATTTGTTAGGTGAGGTGCCCCTAATACTCCACCCTAGGGATGAAATGACAGCCGAACTAATCTTCGAGCAGAACTTCACAGCACACCTAGGCAATAAGAAAGATTGGACCACACTGTCTGAAGTGCATCCGATGGCTAAACACACCATTGCATGGTACACAGATGGATCCCTGACACAACAAGGCACGGGCCTTGGAGTGGTAGGGCCTCGCATAAAATACCACGAATCCCTTGGCCAATACACCAGCATATTCCAGGCTGAGGTATGTGCCATTGGACGTTGTGCAGAGCTCAACATACAGCGTGGATACAAGGAAAAGGACATATCGATCCTTTCGGACAGCCGAGCAGCAATTACTGCTTTACATAGCAACAAAATCACCTCGAAGCTAGTCCTAGAGGTGAAGAGTAAGCTAAATATACTGGGCAGCCGAAACAGGCTGGCCCTCAGATGGATTCCGGGACATAAGGATATATCCGGAAATGAACTTGCCGACAAAATGGCAAAACTAGGAGCCGAACAGCCCCTGGTAGGCCCAGAGCCCTACTGTGGCATAGGGAGGCACACTATAAAAGAATACCTTAGGAAAGCGGAAGGCGCCATGAGACAAGAACACTGGGGAAATACCCCAGGTCTAAGGCAAGCCAAAACTCAAATAAATAACTATAACAAGAAGAGGTTCAAGGAACTTATTCAACTGGGGAAAAACTCACTTAGGATCGTTACCGGATTACTAACCGGGCACTGTAGACTGAAAAGTCAGCTAGGTAAGATGGGAATAACCAGCAGTGGAACTTGCAGATTCTGCGACATAGAGGACGAAACCTCTAGACACATCATTGCAGACTGTCCGGCGTTAGCAAGCATAAGATGTAAAATCTTAGGAACCAGAACTCTTACACCTGAGCTCCTAGTAAGAATCAACCCACTAAAACTCCTCGACTTTATTCGAGGAAGTGGGTTGATATCTGAGCTGTAGGCTCTGAATGGGGGTACAATAGATCTTATAGGTCGCGGTACACTGGACACCCCGATATTAATAATAATAATAATAATAATTCTGTTTGTTTGATTGATAATAATACCATATGACACCTACTTGCGGTGAAATCTCACAGCTTCGGTCACACTAGAAATATTAAAGTTTTTCCGCTGGCGAAACTTTCGATTTGAGTATAAGGCTTAACTATAAATTTTACGCAATAAAGTTAATTGGGCTTAAGGGAGTCAAACTCCCAACTCTCCTCGTATTTGTGTTGCGTTTTGCCGAATTAATTTGGACCTAGTTTTCGAGCCCTTGTGTCACCTGGCAAAGAGCTTAACAGCTTAAGCTTGCCAGACAATTTCCGAGAATCCTTCATTTATCCCAATCTGGGGCCATTGGAACATACGGGAGGTCAGCACTACTGGATGCTGGCCAAAGCCACAACAACTTTAATTAAGCACAAAACGCAGCACAGAGTTCTTCGTTTTCCGTATTTAGAGAGGAACCGCATAGCACTCGTAGTATTGTGGCAAAAATCTTTGCCTTCCCTGAACTGAAGGTCGTCCAGTTCTCTCCTAACTGTCAATTTACGTAAAAATGCTAGAACAGATGCAAATTTAGGCCACATCAGACCAGCAAGGCAGATGCAAGTCCTTTTTGCTGATTTTCGTCTAAACTCGCATCTCGCAAAAAGATTGTCCCCTCCTTAGTCTTTTAAGCTGTTGGACAGCCAAAGGGAGACCATAGATTTCACCATGACGAATTGGAAGTTTGCACACAGAGCGGTCTTGGCCAAGATGACGTAATGTTGGCTAAGTTGTGCGAAAAACGGGGGCCATGGGAAGATCCAAAGCTTTACTTGGTCATAACAGATAATAGACCATTTATTATTATATTTCAACTTTAAGAAATAAATTCCCCACACTTACAAAAAATGTAAAATCAGAACTGCATGTATACCTAGAAAATCGCCATAAAATGGCTGCATTACCGACTTGCTAATTTTTAGGGCGAATTTTTTTTTTCACAAAAATGTTCCTGATATTAGGGTGCCCCCTAAATATAAGCTGTGACTTTTCTAATTTTTAAATTTTTCTGAGAGTCAGAAACGTTTTTCTAAGTTAAAGGGTAGTCCCCGTTGAAATATGACACAATTTTCTCAAAATATTTAAAATATTAAAATAATGCAAAATAATACATTATTAATTTAATAAATTCATTTAAACTTCACTTAGTTTTCCTCAGAACTCGATCGCTGTTTCCTTTATTTTGCATTGGCAGCTTTTTCTAAGGGTCTTCAGAAAAATTTTATTAAACAAATTTATAAATTTCAATAAAAAATCGATAAATACTTGATTAAAATCACTTACCTAAAATGACTTTTGAACGAAACTCCGATTCTTGGAATAGAATCATGGATGTCCTCCGCTGATAAAACTGGAGCGCCACAAATTAACTCCGTTTCCTGTAAAATTATTGTTATTAAATAAAATAATAAATTATTTAAAAGATTATACTTACGACATTGGTCATCATTAGGTTCCAACCTTGATACAATTAAAACGAAATAAAAACATAAGAATAAACACACAAGCAAATAAAATTCCTAGAAAAACAAGAAACAAAAATATAGAATGGAAAAAGTATTATGAATAATATAATAAGTAATTAATATTATTATTGAGTGTGTTGAGAATACCAAAAGTCACACTTATACATATACACATGGTGTGTGTGTGGGAAGGGGATGAACAATGAAGATCTCAGAGAGAGGCAAAGCCCTCTCCTCTCTTTGTTCTCTCCCTCTCTTTCAAAGAACGTTTTTGTTTCCTTTTGTATGCACATGCGTACCCTTGCCACTTACTTGAAGACAACGAGAGCGTGCGGTTGTGAAATAAAAATTAACTAAAAAGACAATTAAAGTGTTTTACTATTTGGCAAATCGGGCTGGTGTGTTCCTGGAGTTTGTATATACATTAATTATATATATTCAATAGGTTATGGGCCCAGTCACAATTTGCAGCTAAGTGCTATAGAAAAATGCTTTAATTGTTACCGAATAATAAAAGTGAAATAAAAAAAAAAGTGAAACAAATTAAAACTTAAATCAAGTCTAAACAAAATAATTACTATTGAAATTTGTGCTTATAAGTGAACAACGTACATATACATATATGTATAACGACGCACCAAATTGGCGCACATTTTTCATTTTTCAGTGCGAGTGTTAGAGCAGACCAGCAACAAAAAATTCTGAGAAGCGCATAGCAACCGAAAAGAAGAACAGTTATTCTCGGAAGATGGAAAAGGGAAAGAGAAATATAACACCTTTTAACGGGGAAAAGTATTCCATATGGAAATTTAGAGTCAGGGCTTTGTTAGAGGAAAACGATTTGATAAAAGTAATTGATGAGGAACCAAGTGATAAGGAAAGTGAGGAAGTGAAGCGAGCAGAGAGAAATGCAAAAAGTCTTATAATTGAATACTTGAGTGACTCTTTTTTAGTGTTTGCCAACAATGGGAACTCGGCTAAGGAAATTTTTAAAAATTTGGATACTATTTACGAGCGTAAAAGTCTGGCATCTCAACTTTCATTACGCAAACAACTATTGTCTTTAAAATTGAAGGGTGATACTCCGCTAGTAAACCACTTTCGTTTATTTGATGATTTGGTTACTGAGTTAGTTGCGGCGGGAGCCAAGATAGATGAAATGGACAAAGTGTCCCATTTGCTTCTAACACTTCCAACTAGCTATGATGGGGTAATAACAACGATAGAAACTCTATCTGAGAGCAATTTAACATTAGCCTTTGTAAAGACTCGGCTTCTAGATCACGAAATTAAACTAAAAGGTGCTGGCAAGGACACAAGTGCAAAAGTGTTGCAGGCTATAGGCAATCGAGAGCCTAGGGATAACACATACAAAAACAAAATAACAAAATTTGTGAAGAAACAATTTCAGAATAAGTCTAAGCCTAAGTTGAAGTGTTTTCATTGCGGCAAATTAGGCCATATAAAGAAAGACTGTTTCTCCTTAAAAAGGCAGGCAGGTGGCAACCAGAATGTTCATGTCCAGAGTAATGCTAGAGAGAGACAGGCTCAGATGGCAACAGCAACGCAGCCAGAACGCTCGTTTGCATTTATGATAAAATTAGCTAATTCCAGTGAAAAGATAGATGGCGTAGATTTTATATTAGATTCAGGGGCGTCAGATCACATAGTAAACGACATAACTCTGTTTACCGAGTATGAGAATATAAATCCAAGTGTGGCGATTGAGATTGCAAAGCGTGGAGAATTTGTGTATGCTACTGCGAAAGGACTAGTTAGCCTTAACAGTTCTAAAAAAAAAATTACATTACAAAACGTTCTGTACTGCAAGGAAATCCCGCACAATTTACTATCCGTGAAGAAGATGCTAGATGCTGGAATGTCCGTCGAATTCAATCCGGATGGAATAAAAGTAATCAAAATGGTAACTTGGCATTTGAAGGGATATGTAAATATAATGTACCGATTGTGAAATTTTATTTAAATAGTAAAGTATATACATCCAAAATTTTAAATGATGCAGAATATCGCTTGTGGCATGAAAGGTTAGGTCATATTAGTGTAGGAAAATTCTTAGAAATTAAACGAAACAGCTTGTTTGAAGATATTGAACTTATAAAAAACGTACAGCTAAATAGAAATGAATTATGTGAGGCATGTATTAACGGAAAACAATCTAGGCTAAAATTTGAAAAATCTAAAAACAAAGAAAATATTGACCGCCCATTGTTCGTAGTTCATTCTGATGTATGTGGTCCGATTACGCCCTCAACTATTGATAATAAAAACTACTATGTAGTATTTATTGATCAGTTTACACATTACTGTGTGACATATCTAATAACTTATAAATCAGACATGTTTTTTGTATTCAAAGACTTTGTGGCAAAAAGTGAGGCTCATTTCAACTTAAAAATGGTAAATCTATATATTGATAATGGCAGGGAATACCTCTCTAATGAAATGCGTGAATTTTGTGTCGAAAAAGGTATCAGCTATCACTTAACGGTTCCTCATACCCCACAATTGAATGGTGTTGCAGAGCGGATGATTAGGACAATCACCGAAAAAGCTCGCTCTATGATTAACTGTACTAAACTTAATAAAAGTTTTTGGGGTGAAGCTGTTTTAACAGCAACTTATTTAGTTAATAGGTCCCCAAGTAGAGCTTTGGGAAATATAAGAAAAACACCATATGAGATGTGGCATAAAAAGAAGCCAATATTAAAATATTTAAAAATATTTGGATCGACTGTATACGCACTAAATAAAGTGCATAAGCGAAAATTTGATGACAAATCGATCAAGACTATACTCGTCGGGTATGAGCCAAATGGCTATAAATTGTGGAATGAGGAATCGAGAAAATTTGTGATAGCTAGAGATGTAGTGGTGGACGAAAAAAGCATAAAATCTATGACTTTAAATGAAAATGACTCTGTGGTAAAACATAATGATGTTAGCAGAAGTCATGATTCTCAAATTGGAGAGAATGAAGAGTTAGTTTTTCCATCACAGGAAATGAATGAATCAATGGATTCAAAGTCTGGTGAAAACTCAAATGAAAATTCCACTTGTCTCGAGAATACCGATCCAGTAGTTGGAACTGGTGATAATATACAAGAAAATGAAAATCAACAAGTCAGACGCAGTGAGAGAAATAAAGATAAACCAAAATTATCATATAGATTTTTAGAAAAATGTCTTATGAATACCCAATTGTGTTTAAGTGATATTCCCAATACATATGAGGAAATTAAATTTCGCGATGACAGAACCTTGTGGGAGGAAGCCATTCAAGATGAACTAAATTCTCATTTTGTAAATAATACATGGTGCTTAGTGCAAAGGCCTATGGATAAAAACATAGTAGATTGCAAGTGGGTTTTTAGTTTAAAGCAAGACGAAAATGGTAATTTTCTAAAATATAAGGCAAGACTGGTAGCAAGGGGCTTTACCCAAGAATATATGATAGATTATGACGAGACCTTTGCACCTGTTGCACGAATTTCTAGTTTCAGATTTCTTTTAGCATTTTCTAATCAATATAATTTACTGATTCATCATATGGATGTAAAAACAGCATTTTTAAATGGAACTTTAAAGGATGAAATTTATATGAAGGTTCCAAAAGGTTTAAACCAGTATGATGGAAATAAAGTATGTAAACTAAATAATGTAAACTAAATAAAGACCGATGTATATATATTTTAAATAAGGGAGATATAAGTAAAAATATATATATTATTATACGTTGACGATGTGGTAATTGCCACCAGTAATTCCGAAAGTATGTCTAAATTTAAAACTTATCTTTCAAGTACGTTTCAAATGACTGACTTATGTGAAATACGACATTTCCTTGGTATAAAAATTGATCGAAAAGATGATCAAATTTTATCTGCATATATTAAAAATGTCTTAAAGAAATTCAATATGGAAGATTGCAATCCAGTTAGTACCCCTCTTCCAAGCAAACTAAATTATGAGGACTTGCAAGCTGAAGAATCATGTGAAGCACCATGTAGGAATTTAATTGGCTGTTTAATGTACATAATGTTGTGTACACGTCCGGATTTGAGTACATCAATTAATATCTTAAGCCGGTATACTAATAATAATAACAAAGAATTATGGCAATGTCTTAAACGAGTTTTAAGATACCTAAAAGGAACTGTTGACTTAAAGTTATCGTTCAAAAGGAATCTTAAAGTGGATAATATTCTTATAGGGTATGTCGATTCTGATTGGGCTGGAAATGAGACTGATAGGAGAAGTACTACAGGATATATATTTAAAATGTTTGGAAATTGTTCAATATCCTGGAGTACTATGAAACAAAAATCAGTTGCTGCTTCATCTACCGAAGCCGAATATATGGCCTTATTTGAAGGTGTTAGAGAAGCATTATGGCTAAAGTCATTAATAAATGAAATTAAATTAAAATTAACTGGCCCAATAGATATTTTTGAAGACAACCAAGGTTGTATTAGTATAGCCAATAATCCTACTTGCCACAAGAGATCTAAGCACATAGATATCAAATATCATTTTACCAGGGAACAAATTGAAAACAAACTAATCTGTGTCAAGTATATTTCTACAGATTTCCAATTGGCTGATATTTTAACGAAGCCACTACCAACAGCTAGGTTCACTGCACTGCGAGACCAAATGGGGCTAACTGGACCTTCACCCTGAACCTTTATATGGAGTTTTTGCTAATTTATAATTCACCTTTAAACCAAGCCAAACTGGATCTCTTGGAATATATATATATATTTAACAATAATCAAACCAAAATAATTTCTAGTCTAACCATTACTGTTTATATAAGCGAATCTTGTTAATTTATGTTTTTGAATGATCTGATTGGGTTTTACTGGGTTTCCCCAATTCTTTGCAGCAAATGCTGGATCAGAAAAAAAAAAAAAAAAGAGTCCCCAGAGAAGAAAAAAAAAAAAAAAAATATTACAACCATTTGAAAATGCACAAACTCGTCAGAAAATTATCTTTTGTTATTCCTTAAATTGTATCAGTGTAACTTTTGAGGTGGCGTGTTGAGAATACCAAAAGTCACACTTATACATATACACATGGTGTGTGTGTGGGAAGGGGATGAACAATGAAGATCTCAGAGAGAGGCAAAGCCCTCTCCTCTCTTTGTTCTCTCCCTCTCTTTCAAAGAACGTTTTTGTTTCCTTTTGTATGCACATGCGTACCCTTGCCACTTACTTGAAGACAACGAGAGCGTGCGGTTGTGAAATAAAAATTAACTAAAAAGACAATTAAAGTGTTTTACTATTTGGCAAATCGGGCTGGTGTGTTCCTGGAGTTTGTATATACATTAATTATATATATTCAATAGAGTGTTATTAAAGTTTTTACTCACCGTTTCATCACAACTCTAATCCACTTTCACATAAAAAACACCTATATTATTTCAAAATACGTCCGCTTCGCTCAACCGTAAAACTTAAAATGATATTCCTCGCGACCACACGCCCTGTATGAATATTCACATGTGTGTGCAAAAGAATGGACAAATTCTGTCGAACTTTGACGCATGCCGTTATTTTACAGTATTGTTAAAAAAAAATAGCACAACAAAATTTGATATATTCAAAGGATGCCAGCTATGAATACATATTTCTATATCTTAATATTGTAAATACTTTCGCATTATAATAAAAATAGGAACTAATTTTTTATTTTTAAGCTAGAAAAAAAAGTTTTTAAAATAATTTTTTGTTTTATTTGAGAAAACTTCTAACACAGAACAAACATTTTTACATATATTTTTGACAACTGGTGTATGAAGTAGGATTAAAGAGGCAGACGCAAGCTTGCATTAGCTTCTTTGCTTTTACACGTGTGTGTGTGTAGAAAAAATGCGAAAAGAATGGAAAACGAAAATCAAACACGCGATCTTCAGTTTTTGGTTGCTTGACCTTGCATTTACACATTACACATGAATATAAAAACAAATATATACATAAAGGTATAAATGTGTTTCATATAGTACTTAAACTTGAACATGAAAATAAGAATTTTCGGCTCATTTTGCTTTTATTTTCTCTCTTCTTCGTCTCCCTTAACTTATTCAAAAGTTGATGTTGTTCAGCATTCGTAGATATTGCATCAGTTTAACAATAACATATGTACATACGTATAAAAAAGAACACACGCATATGTATGTACAGTGGCTCACAGCTTATTTCAACCAGCATGCGCGGAAAAACAAGCTTGTGAAAGGGGAATGTAAGGAAGACGAGGTCGAAGCTAACTTCGGCGAGCTAAAGATTTAATACCTTTGAAGATTTTTAGCTTCTTACTCTTAATCTTTAAACAAAATACAATACTGTCTGCAAAGGTATAAGTATTAAAACATTTTTTGTTGTTTAAAATTTGCTTAAAATTTATCTGAGATGGAGCCCAACGGCGAAACCAAATTAAAACGGTTCTTTTTTTTCTATGCTTTGGTGTTTATATTCGAAGTTCGTTTAAGTTTAGTCACGTGAAATTATTGAAGATAACTCAGTCATAATTAGTTTGCCAAAATAGGGTCGCGTACGACTTTGGATCAGCGAGAAAAATATCATCTCCGAAAATCAACACTGAAGTAGAAGCAGAGGTAGGAAAGACCTTCCACCCAGAAACAATTCGTCGAGTGCTCCGAAACCATGGGTATAATGGTAGAATAGCTCGGAAGAAGCCGTTCATTAGCGCTAAGAACATCAATGCCCGATTAAAATTTGCTAAGGAGCACTTGGGAAAGGATTCTGCTTTTTGGAACACCGTTATATTTGCTGACGAGTCGAAGTTCAACATTCTTGGCTCAGATGGAGCCACCTATGTGTGGCGTAAACCTGATACAGAGCTGCAAACAATAAATTTAAAAGCCACAGTAAAGCACGGCGGAGGAAGTGTTATGGTTTGGACCTGTATGTCGGCGTTCATTGATACTACAATGGATAAAAATCTTTACCTCGATATTTTGAGGTCCAATTTGCACGATAGCGCGGACAAGCTGGGCATTCATGAAGATTTTCGGTTTTACCAAGATAACGACCCGAAACACAAGTCGGAAATTGTACAAACCTGGCTGGTTTGGAATTGTCCGCATGTTGAGCAACCGCCGGCACAGTCACCTGACTTGAACGTTATGGACAATTTGTGGGCTATTTTAGATGCAAACATCCGTAAACGTAAAATTTCGAACAAATCGGACCTAAAAACGGCATTGGTTCAGGAATGGTCCAAAATCAGGCCAGAAGTAACTCAAAAGTTGGTCGATTCAATTCCAAAACGTTTAAAAATGGTCATTGACAACAAAGGAGGGCATACAAAATACTAAAAAGTTATTAAATAGCTAGCCTTATTTTTTGTTCTTATTTAAATTAAAAATATTTACAAAGTTATGAAAATAAGTTAGTTTTTATAGACTGTTGAAGTTTTTTTGGGTGCTGGTTGAAATAAGCTGTGAGCCACTGTATTTTGTGAACGCACGTACAGTGGCTCACAGATTATTTGACCCAGAGCATATTTAAAAATGTATTCGGCTGTAACTTTTTAACGCAAAGAGCTATCTTAAAATTGAATGGCTAATAACAGATTAATGTATCTAGTATAATAAAGGAACATCGTTTATATACCCTTGCAGCTATTGCAAAAATTAAATATTCTTGCAGACATTAAAATTATGATTTACTTGCGTGTATATTTAAAAGCATTGAAGCTATGATGATTTGCAGCTCAATTATTTGAGTTCCTATGGCAGCTATATGATACCGTTTTCCGATTTTAATAAAATTAAAAGCGTAATTCTGAACTGTCAATACTTAAATAATTAAAAAGAATTTCTAAAAAAAAATACAAAATAAAAAAGTTAAATTTTTAAAAACAAAAATGTTTAAATATTTTTATTCTTCCCATGGGGTCTTTATGTTAGGAAATTTAAACCGTAATTCTGAAATATTTAACCATTACTATATGTCAAAGAATTAATAGCTCCTATGGGAGCTATATGCTATAGTCGTCCGATTTTAATGAAATTTCAACCATTTTTCTGAAATATTTAACCATTACTATATGTCGAAGAACTAAAAAAAATTAAAAAACAGCAAAGTTATAATTTTTTTTGTATTTTTTTTTCCGATTATTCCTATGGGAGCTATATGATATAGTCGTCCGATTTTGATGAAATTTAAACCTGAAACATTTAACCAATACTATGTGTCGAAGAATGAAAAAAAAAATCAAAAATAGCAAAGTTATAATTTTTTTCATTTTTTTTTTCCGTTGTCTTATGTGAGTTATATGCTATAGTCGTCCGATATTGCTCTTTCCGACTTATGTACTACCTGCAATAGAAAGTTAGCTTTTGGGAAAGTTTCATGCAGATAGTTTTAAAACTGAGAGACTAGTTTACGTAGAAACGGACGGAAAAGTGGACGAACAGACGGTCATGGCTCTCCTTGTGATGCTGATCAAGAATATATATACCTTTACTGCGTTGCAAACTTTTGACTGAAAGTATAATACCCTCTGCAAGGGTATAATGACCCTTGTTGGTGTCAATAATAAAATGGTTGGCCTCTAGTCAGCAAGCAGTTTCAAGGCAAGCTTATTATGTACAATTGTATCGATCATTGAAGCAGTTTATTAATATACAAGGAAGTTCACTGTTGACAATATATTTCTCATTTCTGAGTAGCATAAATACCTAAAAAGTTCTAATAGCTCAAATTCAATGTAATATTTTAATACAAATTTTATGGTTTAGTAGAAATGTTTTTATTAATACATTTTTTTTAGTGCTTGTTGTTAGTATTATATTTTAAAAATGTTTTTCAAATAGTTTTATACATTTTGAATTTGTGGACTTTTTTAATAACTTTCCAATGTTTGTTAACTCTCTTTTAATTAATATATATCTTTCGGTTACGTTTAAGGAAATGTTAGTGGTTTTTGTCTTGTTAAAAAAGCATATTACCGTTTTTTTGTATGCCCTAATTAATTAAAAAAAAAAACTTTAATTTATTTCTAATTTGTTTATTTAGTATTCTTATTAATTTGTACATGAGACCATAAATAAAATTGTTTATTAAAGTTCACCAAATCCATGACCATGAGGCGTTCTTATATAAATTGGTCATTGAAAAAACTGGAGAACACTGTTTGACCCCTAATCATACATTTTTTTTGGTTTATTACCCCTGCTTATGTTTTTAATTTACTTAAAAAAGCTCTAGGAAGAATTTTTCATAATCGAATTCGTCTTGCATAGATTTCTGCTCATTTATATATACATACAATGACAATTAAAACAAGAAAGGAAGCAAACTTCGGCAAGCCGAAGTTCATATAATCTTGCAGATATTGCAAGAACTAAATATTTTTGAAAACATTAAAATTTGATTTACTTGCGTATATGTCTAAAAACATTGAAGCTATGATGATTTGCAGCTCAATTATTAGATAGTTATTTTATATATTTTTATTATTTCTATGGGAGCTGTATGATATAGTCGTCCGATTTTGTTGTAATTTAAACCGTAATTCTAAAATATTTAGATTTGTATTTTTTTTACCGATTGATCCTATGGGAGCTATATGATATAGCTATAATTTTTTTTAAATTATTTTTTCGATTGTTCCTATGGGAGCTATATGCTATAGTCGTCCGATCCGGCTCGTTCCGACCTATATACTACCTGCAATAGAAAGAAAAACTTGGGAAAGTTTCATTCAGATAGCATTAAAACTGAGAGACTAGTAGTTTGCGTAGAAACGGACGGACAGACGGACAGACTGACAGACGGACAGACGGACATGGCTAGATGTAGTAGTATTAGTGATACTGATCAAGAATTAATATACTTTATAGGGTCGGAAATGTCTCCTTCACTGCGTTGCAAACTTTTGACTGAAATTATAATACCCTCTGCAAGGGTATAAAGATCTGAAATGAGTTGAATTTTTAAACGCTAAATTACTCCCAAAACCGAATTTTTAGTAAAAAAATGGGTCAAAAGTTTCGTAATATTAAAAGCTATAAGGAAAAATAAAAATAAATCTAAAACTGGCGTTTTCAAAAAAATCGCTAAAATGTGAACACAAAAACCTAACTTTGGCAATAGTTTCGTAAATATTTAACTTAATGAACATTTTTAACTATATATAGCACGTATCCGTAACTTTAGTCGGTTTTTCCGCTAAACTGGCTGCTTTTCTGAAAAGTGGTGGGACAAAAGTTTTTTCAGTTCGAGCTGCTTAATACAGAAAAATGGTGTTCAGCGCCCTAAAACATCGCTTTGATACGCACACACAAACCATAAAAGGACAAACTTTCTCATTTCAAAAATGCTGTTTTTATCTTGATTATTAAAACTTTTTTAACGGAGTATCGGATCGAGATAATTGTGGTGTTGTCGGACGCGTATTTAATGCCAGAATACAACCATGCCATAAAAGTAAGACTTTTTGCTCCACCGGCCCCATCAGCTCCAATATAAGAAACAAATTTTCTCGCACTTTCACCCGCATTTTTCCGGAACCAAGTGACTTTCTAAAACTTTAAGTATGCACAAACTTTTATGAATACGCTTCATTTATTAGGATTCATTTATTAGGATCGAAACATTTAATCTTCTCATTTATTAAATGTATCGCAAGCCTCGGATTGATCACAGTTTTCTTCTCCTGAGGTTGAACATTGCGTCTAATCGAGCTAGACGTTCCGAGGTAACTGATTCGCGCGGATCTAATTCCAATGTGTTAGACTTGCCGCAGAATTGAAGAAGTTTTGAGGTTGAAAACAAAAACATTCTATTTGAAGATATTTTTCTTTACCTTTTCTTTACTGAATGCGAATCGAAGTAAGGGATCTTGTAAGATAGTCGGAGACTTAGGTATTAGAATTAAAATGGCTGGCTTTAGATGAATGCTCAATTGCCTGTATATTTTCGGATGGAAATATATGATTAAAAGAATATGCACAAATTTCCTGGAATTGATTTTCAGGAAACTTCCAATTCCTCCGAATTCACATTCACTGTAGCAACCTGTGGTCTTCTTGCTCTGTGAAATATGAGCTTGGCACAATATTTATCTCCCACCGATTCAATAAACCAATTAAGTTCAATTTTGTGTGTACTTTTAGTTATTTATATTTTCTTTCTTAGAACACGTCTTGTCACTTCAAACTTTTCAATAAGAGAGGGAGTTAAACCAGATCAATAGAACTGAACAACGAGAACAGTGATACCAGAAAAGAGCAGAATACGATATAAATCGATATGAAGTATTTTGTTGGAATTCGTTTGGAAAAGTTGAGTTAACCCTTTTTTCCAAGTTTGGGTGTTTAAGGTTCAACGGCTGGTTGTTTTTACTCCTCGAAAGACCATGAACAGCCACTCGCTGGTGTCACCGTATATCGATCTCACAAAAATGTCTGTCTTTTGGCTCAATGCGCAGTTGTTTATTATCTTGTACAATATTAGTTAATGTGAACATGATATTACTAATGAAAAATAGTATTTACTATGCTATGTTTATTTATGATTTGTCGGATGTTATGTGGTATACCAAAATTGTTCCTATGGGAGCTATGTGATATAGTCGTCCGATTTTGATGAAATTTAAACTGTAATTCAGAAATATTTAACCATTACTATATGTCGAAGAACTAATAGCAAAAATTAAAAAACAGCACGGTTATAATTTTTTTTAATTTATTTTTTCGATTGATCCTATGGGAGCTATATGCTATAGTCGATCCGGCTCGTTCCGACTTATATACTACCTGCAATAGAAAGACAACTTTTGGGAAAGTTTCATGCAGATAGCTTTAAAACTGAGAGACTAGTTTGCGTAGAAACGGACGGACAGGCGGACAGACGGACATGGCTAGATCGACTCGCCTAGTGATGCTGATCAAGAATATATATACTTTATAGGGTCGGAGATGTCTCTTTCACTGCGTTGCAAACTTCTGACTGAAATTATAATACCCTCTGCAAGGGTATAAAAATGTTACGTTTTGACTTGAGTAGCATTCACCGCACTATGTGATTTCGATAAGTCAATCTACATATATTTTTTGCAGTCATCGAGCGCCAGTGACTTAGGCCCATTGTGTAGGCTTATAAACGTAATTATTGCGACATCAACCGTATTAATGTTCTGAAATTGAATGGAAGAAAACATTGAAACTTTGCAATGAAGCCGAACACACGAACTTTCCAGCTACATTTAAATCGGCTTTCAAAGCAACAAACAAATGCTGTAATAAAAGAAGTAAAATTTTGTAAATAGATATTAACAAAGCAAAATGATTTATGTGTCTGCTGCAGTGCGGCCCAGACGCGTCCACTTCAGAGAAGGCTCAAACATTTGCTCAAACTTCTTACTGTAGCATTTGTCGGACTCAAAATTATTTATACCAACCCGTTAATCTAACAGTGTGGCTAGCACAGGAACCAGAAAACAGGACACGGTTTTTAGTCGGCAGTTGTGCAACAGGTAATAGCGGAACTCCCAGGTAAGCGGAATTGTATTTTTGAGGTAATGCATTTGGGAAACGTGGGTGTGCATGACAAATGCATTCGGGCTTACCGACGTGCTCCACAGGAGTTAATATCTTTTTCTGTGTGTGGCCTTGTTGGTTTTCTTTTATCTCATCGGCTCACTTCAGAGGACCACTCCACCAGCTGGTTAATAATAGCAGAACCATGTTGTACGCCAGGATAAGAACGTAGGTTTTAGAATCACAGCGTACCAACCGAATGCACGACTAGTCGTGTGCACAAGGTATGGTATACGCTCTGTACACTTATTTGGTAGCAAATTTATTCAGTACACTTAAACAAAAATATACTTATTTTGCTTCGCTTATTATTATTTATTTCGCATTCTAGCACTTCAATCTAAACCCTATTATATAATGTGCAGGACCTTTCGAAATGTTAATCGTTGCTCATTTACACCCCCCCTATGTAAGCAAACAGCTCCCCTCTTCCTTTATATATGGAAAATAGGAAAACAAAGTTTAGGGAATGTTACAAACATTTTTAGGGAACTTAATCTATTGACAGGGGAACGTAAATTATTTTCTCTCTGTATTATTATCTCTCATTCGTTTGTAGGCCATTAATTTTGTTTTAAAGATATTATAATTTATCTTCAAATATGGAATCAGAACTACCACACAAGGAAAAATATTTAAATAAACAGAAACAACAAATTCTGTTGTATAAAATTGTTATACTTTTTAAACTGTGATTTCACAATTTTTTTATTTTTATTTGTATCTATTTTGTTAATTATTATTGTTTTCAACAACCAAAGACCAAAATGACCTAAAAACTATGAAATTTACCTCAGTTATAAAATTATTGTCCTAAATAGGGTCAAAACTAACTAAAGTACCCAAAAATAATACAAATTTATAAATGTGTTTAGTGCCATTTTAAGGTAATTTTTCACAAAATTTAGTCCATTTCGACAGTTCTTAAGCTATTACTCCTAAAAAAAAGTGTGTTTCCCTGAGCGTAGACCGGCTTACAAATTCCAGAGGTCAAACATTTATTTTTCCGTTGCAGTTTGAATGACAATTCAAATCAAATTTTTTCCGACCAAATAAAGTATATACATTCTTGATCACCTATAAAAGCTAAAGATTTCGGATTTGAAATGCAGATACTGGTGTTACGCAGCGTTAGTTTATCGCAAATCGCAAAACACTAAACAAGTGTAGCACGTCACTCTCAGACATGTTAGACTTAAGCTGAACTCAATGTGTATGTTTTGGTCTTATCTATTGATAGACACAAAATTTTTCAAAATCGAGATATTTTTTTAGGAGGTATAAGGCTGTTGAGTCCTCTGCTGCCGCTCTGGCCCAGCTCGGCCGCTGTTTGTAAAAGCTTCAAAAATTAAAAAAATAATACTTAAAAACTATGCGCTTCAAAGCCAAAATTAAGTTTATCAATTTACCATATACATTGATCATTTACGAAGCCAACAAGCTAGCAAAGTCAACAACTCGCCGCTAAATCTATTTTATACGCAGCCCATGAAAGTAACTACCAAATGTACTATATGCAAATAAGAAGCTTAGACTGTACTATTATTTTTATTCCTAAGCTTTTTCACGGGGAAGTGAAGAGTTCCAATTTAATGGGTCGCCTTTCAGTGCCGAATAGAATTTCTAGGAACTATATTCCTCCTATTTTGAACCATTGTCGTTCAAACTGAACCTTTTGGAGTTCTATGAAATGACTATAATAATCTCTACCGAATCATTTCTACCACCGTCTAAATACCAATTTTGAAAGCATTAATCTTATCTTACTTCGCACGAAATCAGTATTTAGCATTTTGTTTCGTATTTTTTTTTAATTCTCTCGATCTTGTTTTACGCCGCCAGGAGCTCTAGCGTGTTGGTGCCGTAAGGGCCACTTGTAGGTACTGACAATAGTGCATAAACGTCCAAGAATAAAAAAAAGCAAGAAAGGCTGTAGTCGGGTTTTCGACTATTAGATACCCGTTACTCAGCAATCGAAGTTTAGGTGGCGCCATCTGTCGAACTGCATAGTTAACTCTAGAAGCTAAGAGCGTGCAGATCCGCCACCAGTATTTCTGTGTCAAAAGTAGGGTAAATTCGAATTTTTTTGATTCAAGTACGAAAGGCAATATTCAAGTACGAAATATTCAATCCCGAAGTTCTACATTTGAGAATGAACGTCATCAGTCCAAGTACTCAAAAGTGCTTGAAGAACGTGCGAAAGATATTGGTTTGACTACGAAAAATTCTTTATGCAAGTGAAAAAGTTTCTTAGTTTAGGTTTTATAAAAATATTTTTTGTCTCTTTCTCTATTTTTATTTTTTCTTTGTTTCCATATGAAATTAGAATGACAGGGAACATGATAAACTTATAAGTACAGGAAACAAAAAAACTTATATTGTTCACTGCAAGTAGGCCCAACCGGGATTGGAACCGTGGCCCTTGGATTCTATGACGCATTAGCCGGTTGCGCCACACTGGCATGACAATTTATTATGTGCTAAGCCCGTATAAGAATTAAAAACAATTTGCAATCAAACAGCTTTTATTAGCTATACTTTTGAGGTCAACTAGATAAAAATTTAAATTAAAGCAGAACGTTTGCAAAAAATAACATAAAAACCAAAAAAAATAATAAATTGATTACTTTGTCTGGGATTTGAGCGCGGGATCTTAATAGCTTACCCAATGGTTAATGTTCCAAGACACTTACCCTCTAGTCCAATCATTGTAAGAACGAAATATTCTTGTTTTAAACTAAAAGTTTTCGTTTTTTTTTTAAATCAATAGCTTTTAATAGAGTTTACAATTTTTAATAACTCTGTTATTATTTACAAACACTATAAGCAGGGTTGGAACGAAAAATATCGTTGTGTATTAAAATACATTTCAAACTATTATTATCATGTAGGATCCGTACTTATTCTGTAAACGTTCATCCTAAAAATTATAAGTAATATTCGGCCGATTTTCAAGTACGCCCGTACTAAAATTATTCGTAGTACTTCTTTCTGGGTGTAAGGTCTCGGGTTCGTTTCTCAGTCGAGGCAAATGATTTCATGTAACACGTAAAATAATAATATAACAATTTATTATGAATTATAAGTTTAACTCAAACTGAGTAAATTGAACTTAAACTGAGAATTTTTGATCTTGAATTTTTTTGAGTAAGAATACCCTCAGATTCAGTGCAATATACATGATCAATTTTTAAGATTTTAGTAATAATAATTGATGATCCGATTAAGAGATCAAAAAATTAATCGGATTATTGATACAAGCTGTTTTTTTTAGATAAATAATTAAAAGGCTTTAATGCTTATCAAAAATGGTTGTTTTTTAAATAAATAATTAAGAAACTATAATGGTTGTAAAAAAAAAAAAACAATGAAAATAACATTTCTTGATTTATTCAGTTATCTTAATTAATTATATTAATTTCAAAGTTAATTTTAAGAAAGGGGCAAAATATCTTCTAATCTTAGCAGTAAGCTTTCAGATTTTCTTTCTGTCTTTTTAAGCAGTTTTATTACAAACAGAACTAAATAAATGAAATACAAATAACGATTATAAACAATAAAAAAAACATCGTGGAGCTCTGTAATAAATATTTTTTAACAAGTTAAAAAATGTTTTTTTTTTTAAATTATGTATTAGGTAAGTAAAGTAAATGTGTCTGAATTTTGAAGTAAACAGTTTGAGACAGTAGTGGCTACTAAACTTTAATATTTTCGCATTACTTCTACCAGTAAGTTTAGGGCAATTTGCAGGACCTTTCGAAATGTTAATCGTTGCACATTTACATCCCGCCTATGTGAGCAAACAGCTTCTCTCTTCCTTAACATATGGAAACTTTCCAATCTCAGAGAGCCACACGCGCACAAGCATAAATGGAGGCCAGTGATGCCATTTCAGCATTTTTTCAGACAGATCTGTCTTTTCCTTTTTTTTTTTTTAAATTATTATTATTATTATTTATTAGCCTTTAAACTTCACCAATCGTATGTTATTGAGAAAATTCTGACGTTCAGAAATTGATAATTATAATTCTCAACTTGACGATATACTCATTTTAAATACAGATTTTATCCCAGAACTCACATTGAGGATATTTGTACTCATTTTAAGAGTTATGTTGATCTCTATATGAGAAAAAAAAATTATAATAAGGAGACAAAATGTATTCAAAATCCATAGTCTAGCGGTCTGAGATGTCCGTACCAGGAAGCCAACTCCCAAAGTATTAAAGTTCGCCTTTTAAAAAAAATAGTTGTGCGTCTTTTGCTCACTGGCAAGCTAGAATGTGCGTGGACGAGTGGGCAAGGTCCCCGGGCTCAATTCTCAGTCGAGGCATGTGCTTTCTCATAAAAGTATTTCGTAAGTAAAATGATTTCATTTAACACGAAAACTAAATAATATAACAATTAAATAGTAACCTATAAACGATCTAATATAGCTCTACAAGTGGACAAAAAATATCGAAGCTCGTTATTAAAATTCTACTATGTATGTAAAACAAACAATAAAATTAAAAGAAAATGTTTTTGGCCGATTGATTTTGGACATTTTGGGCCTTGAAAAAATCACTTATGTACTATATTTGAGTTTTTTCGTTCTTGAAAATGTTTACTCAAACTGAGAATTTTTGATCTTGGATTTTTTGGGTACGAATCAAGTGGAATATATGTAATTGATTATTTTCTCTGTGTGGCTATTAAATAATATGAGCATGTTGCCCTTCCTTTAATAATAAATATAAAAATAAATAAAACTATAATTGTTTTGGCTTAAGATTTTATGTCCTGTTTTCTTTAATTTTCTTAAAATTTTTTTCTTATATCCTTTTTTTCGCTCCCATCTTTCCTTTTTTTGAAGCCAGTAGATTTGGCAACACTGATGGAGGCACACACCTAAACACCAGCTTAGCTCGACAAAAAAGAAAATGGAAAGGTTCATGCAGCCCGTTCTGGCATAGCCATATCCTTTTTCCTGGCTTTGTACACGAAATGGCAGAAAAGGAATTTTCAAACATATCGTATATACAAAATGCAAACATGTCTGGCAAACACAAGTCCCATAAATGTTTTGTGCCCCTCCGTAGGGGAAATGGCAGGGGGTGTAGTACGGCTAGTGATAAAAACTTGCAAAAAATATTTTCATATGTGAAAATGTGTAAAGTTTAAAAGTTGTTCTGAACCGTTCGTGGCTACTGGCTCCTGGTCTGATACTCCTTTCGTTGTTTTACCTTCTATTCCAGCCGCTTTTTTGGGCTCTTCTGTTTACACTGTGTGAGCATCAGGTGATGTGGCAAAAGAAATTACAACAAATCCATTTGTAAAATTGCAAAACGAGACCGACGCACCTCCTCCGCTTATCCCGTTCTCTTTGATGGCCCTTTCGGTCTTCTTTTTCGGCCATTCAGCAGCGATATGTGCTGCGCTGGAGGACTTCAGCCAGCTGCGACTAGCACCGTTTTGGGTGCGCTTTTGGGAAAGAACAGATTCGCATTTGTTGACTTTATAATCTTATTATATTACGGTATTTCTTGCGACAGTCATCAATGATAAGTTTACCACGCAGGGAAGAAGATATTTCCGACCCCATGAAATGTTTATATTCTTGATCAGCATATCTAGACGATATAGTTGAAATAGCCATGTCCGTCTGTCAGTCTGCCAGTCTTTCCTACCGTTTCCACGCAAAATATTCTCCTATTTTCAAAGTCTTTTTCCTACACTAATAAAATTTCTGAAATATAGAAAAATATTCTTTTTTTCTACATTTCAGGAAAAATTTATAAAATGTGGAAAATCATTTCTGAATTTTATTTTTTTTTCTTAAAACATAATTTTTTGAAAATATTTTCTTAAATATAGGAATTTGTATTTTTCTGTCTCAAATGTAAGTTTAAGGAGTTTTTTATTACTGCAGTTCTCTGATTTTCTAAATTGTCAGTTAAAATTTTCTAGCTTTCAGAATAAAAATACACTAGCCTTTATTAAAATTAAAAAAAACGCCCTTGAAATAAGATACATTTTTTCATATATTAAAATTTAATTTTCTAAAGAATTGAAACTTTTCTAAAAACCGTCCCTATTAAAATTAGAAAATAAATTTTTAAAAAGTTTTGCCTCGGAACTCCAAACAATGCATAGCTATTTTGGTCCCGGGTTCAATACCTCGACAGGCATACTAATTTTTTTTTGTTAATGTTTTTGTTTTTATTTCGGTAACGATCTGTTTTTATTTTAATTTGTAACTAATAGACTGATTCCATTTCCGCATTAGTGGACTTTCGAAATTTGCCTGATTCTATTGGCGCATTAGCATTTAGTTAATGCTACTCCGACACTTGAGTGGCACGAACAGCTGATCTTTTTTCTTTTGAATTGTCATAAATCTTCGATGCTCAACAGGACATCCATAATGCGACCGAGGCATTTGACAACTTGGACGACAAGGAAGCGGACCTGATGGTGTTTGTTTGACGGGTTTGCAAAGGAGACCACCACAGTTTCTAAAATAAAAACCAAGGATTCCCGAGTATGTGGGAATTTTTTCTGTCCAGAGATGCAGCAGTAATGCATTGCTAACCTGCGCTTGCATTTGTTTTCAGTCATTTTTGGATTTTATATTCAAAAGAAATCAAAAATTGCGCCATCCTTGCATAAAAAACCTGCTGTTTTAGTGGTGGCATTAACGAAATATCGTTAAAAGTCAGTATTTTACGGTATTTTTTCTAAAATTGTTCGGGGCGAATAATTTTTTATCGCATTTATTTTATATTAAGCCCTATGGGATTCTCTGTGTAAATAAATGAGCAGTCTAATGCGTTTTAATGCGCCAATGGAATCCGGTTATAAGACTATAAAAGACTAGTTAAGAAAAGCAATTCTATTGAATACTTGTTTTTTTGAATACGTATACGGGCCTTATGCATGGTCGAATGTGATACCAGTGTGGCTCAACCGTCTAATGCGTCTACGCACCCAAGGGGTCCGCGTTTCTCGAATCCCGCTTGAGTCATCTCCGAAAAAGAAGTAAGTTTGTTTTTATTATAGTTTATCGTATTTACTTTACTTTCATTCTAGTTACAGAGAAGTTTAAGATAATGGTCGAGGCGACACATATACTATACTTCCGTTAACATATATACCAGGCACCACCCCTCCTCCTCACTAAGCTCAAGATTTTTTTAAGGAACTCAATTTTTCTAAAATATATAAAAATTTTTCTACATTAAAAATTAATAATATAGGAATATAACCCAAAAATCAAAACCAAAGTCGATTTTCTAAAATCAAAGGCGATTTTCTATGTTTAAAATTTTTTTTGAGTGTATTATTTTAATCAATCGAATAACTTAAAAAAATTATTTGTAATTATTATACATATTATTATTTTAAATGCTTGCAAGATTATATAACCTTTGAATTACCGATGTAATTATTGCGCAACCGGTTACTATGATCAAGAACAGCCTCTGCCGGAATCCTGACCTGTGCTCATCGCTTAGTTACATAGAGATGTAAAATAGTTCTTTAAAGTTTTAAAAAATTATTCACAAAATGAGCTGATCTGATCTGTGAAATTCAACGTTTAATAAAAGAGATGAGTCAATGATGTCACTAAAATTGAAAATAAAAGGTACTGAGAAAGTTTTTCTTTAGTTTTCTAGTGCCTCAACACTCTTATCGAATTTTACCAATTAAACAGCTGCAGACCTTTTTGATCAGCTTGCCCCTGTATTTATGAGCTCAAAACTGAAGGTAGTAGGTACTACCTCGCTGTTATTTTCCTGGACCAACACTCATCTTGCTAAAGTTACCCTTACCTGACTCAATCCAAGGCCCAAAACATTCATCAATTTGTTAGTTGAACCCGGCAGAAGCAAAATCACTAGTGACAGCAGAGTTGCAGCACCAGAGGAGTGTTTTGACAATAAGATATTTGGTACTCACTTTGGCAGTTATGTCTGGCAGTTTTTCTTCCAAGTATTCTTACCCTTAAATGAGCCGATGTGTTTTATTAAGAACAATGTACATGTGTTGCGTAATATGATTTCATAATCTTGTTTATGAACAAGAAAAGGCTATAATAAAATACACCGACTGCCTTAAAGTTTTCAACCCAATTTATAGAGACAACGATTTTTGCATAGATCGGATCTGATGGTGAGCAAAATGCTTTCTTCAGAAAGCAGAAACTAGTACACTACCAGTACCTAGGGAAACATTGAAACGAACATGTTTCGAGCTGCTCCGGAGGCAACGGCAGCTTGGATATAAATTTTCTGGAGTAAGTGAAGGGCCCCATGCCGGCCCTACTCGGGTTGCAACTCGCAGTTCTCCCATCGCTTCTGGTCAGCAAACTACACACGTCAAATTTCAAACCAGTTCGCCTGCCACAGGACATGCAACAAACGGCCAACTTCCAGACACAGGCAGCCGGAAAAAATGCCAGCAGCAAAATGTGGGAGCCATGTTGCCAGACTCCGTCGGAATTTGCAAGAGGGCGGGGTGGCTGGAGCAGCTCCAGCAGCTACAACAGCTGGCATCTTTTTTGTATGCCTTGGCCGCCTTCTATCTTCTATCTTATTTCACGGCATCGGTCAGGGCAACAATGAAAAAGGCCACCTGAGGAGGTTGGGGCAAAGGAATTCCTGTGCTCAGGTTTATGCATAGCTCCTGCATTCGCAACTGAAATGCTTGTGATTTAAATTTAAAGAGTCGTAGAAATGGCTGAGGGTCAACATAGTTTCTTGCTTGAATTTTTTTTTTAAATTTAATTTAACTTAATTTAATTTGTTTCGCTTTATCCCACAGGCTAGGTCAAGCCCTTTAGTTATGGCACCAGCCACTTTGCGGACAATAGCTTTAACATTAATAATTTTGTTTTACATACAAACATTATAAAGACTTAAACATAAAACATACACAAGAAAACATTTTTAACGCAATGACTGTTAGCTAAAATTATTGTAAAAAGTGAAAAACATTTAAAAAGAAAAAAGGACAAAAAATGATTAAATTAAAATTGAAAGTTAAACATTAAATCAAGGCTAAAGGAATTAAGGAAGACATTACCTGAAACGGAATTGTTTGCCTTAAACTTCGTTTAAGGTCATGTTTGTAGGCCGATTCCATTGGCGCATTAAAACGCATTTAGCCTAACGCGCAATTTATTTAAACAGGGAAACCCATACGGCTAAATGATGCTTTTAAAATAAATGCGATAAGTAAATGCGATTTAAAATCAATCGCCCCGAACATTTTTAGAAAATATACCAGAAAACACTGATTTTAAACGATTTTTCGTAAGTGCCACCTCTATAGCAGCTGGGTTTTATGCAAGGATGGCGCAGTATTTGATTTCTTTCGAATATAAAATCTATTTTGATTAAAAATTACCGAAAACAATGGCAAGCGCAGCAAATCCTGCTCGCAGGTCCACAATGCATTACTGCTGCATCTCTGACAGGAAAATACTCCCACATATACGGGGATCCTTCCCCTTTTTTTAGAAACTGTGGTGCAATACCCGTCAAAAAACACGCCATCAGCTTCCCTTTCTATTCGCCCAAGTTGGCAAATGCCCCGATAGCATTATGGTTGACCTGCCGAGCACTGAAGATATCCGTAAACTTGCTCATATTCATGATTTTTAATTCATTTCGTTTTGACTTGCGACAATTGAAAAGTAAACAAACCCAGATAAGCTGTTCGTGCCAATCACATTTCCAAGAAGCGTTAGTTTAAAGCTAAACCCGCCAATCAAATCAGGCACATTTAAAAAACGACTAATGCGCCTATGGAATCAGGCTATTAATATTAACTTTTTTTCTTTTGGTGGGCTTAAACAAATTTGTCTTAGTTATAAATTTTTTGTCAAAATACTTATGCCAACACAAGAAACTACCAATTAATATATATCTTTTACGTATCTATAAAAAAATATGTGTGATTCTTGTTGTTATTTTCTTTAGTGCCGACTAGTGTATATTCCAACTTAAACTCTTCCCCGAGACTAAAATAATTTTAGTGCAATTCCCCGCAAATTATTTCAAGTTGTCTAGCCCCGACTTTTCCCAATGAAAAGTTTCTCGGCCCAACAATAACTGCAGCTGCTCATCACGCCCAACTTTTACTGTCTGCCGCCCAGCCTCAACCCCCCAGTTACCCCAAGTCCGCCCATCACCTGTGCCATCTGTCGTTCGAGCAGGCAGCTTCCCCCTCATTTTTAGCAGATCCAAGCTTACGTTAGGTTGGGGAATTGCAAATAAATATTTCAACTGCAGTTGCAGATTATTTTAGTGCTACGGCAAACTCGGAAAGTCGTAACAATGCGGAATGGTAGCAACTGAGGCAAACAGGTAGCCGAAACTGCTGAGACGGGACGGGAGTTCCAGAGGAGCTACTGGGGAACGGCAACTTAGCTTAGATTTCTCCTGGGACCTATGATAAAGTGCGCCCCATAATGAAGACGAAATATGGAGCTGCAGAGATGTGCAAACTTTATGGGGTGTTTGGGCAGGTCGCCCACTGTTTATTTAGCCTCGCACTATTTCAATTTGTATCTGCTTGTGTTCGTTTGATTACTTTCTGTTCAGGCTGTAGTTCCTCAGATAGATGCCGGCCAGAACCTCCTGGATGCGGCGACGCCGCTTGTCCTGCATTATGATCGAGACCAGGTGCTTGGGACTCAGACCACGGTTGGTCTGGCGCTCGACGGCCTCGACCACGTCCTCGCTGATCTCATCCACCTCGCGATCGTCGTCAGCCTGGGCAGCCTGGACAGCCTGGGAAGCCTGGGCAGCCTGGACAGCCTGGGTGGAATCCTCAGAGCTGGGAGCCCCGATTACGTCCTCTGCCGCGTTCACCACTTCGGAGTCGTCCTCGAACAGGCTGCCATCGGCAAGGTCGTCCAGACTGAGGCCCTGCAGCAAATCGGCGATGGAGGGCACGAAGGCGCTGCGGCGCGAACTGGTGGAGTTGGAGCTGTTGGAACTGCTGGCCGGCAGGTAGATGCCCTGCATGTTGTTGGGGTTGATGATCAAGTAGGTGGGTCCGCCACCGGCACTGTTCAGGTATTCCATTCCGGGAAACTGCGGGGGTGGACGGCTGGGCGGAGGGGGTGGCTGGTAGTACGGGTAGTAGGGGTAGTGCGGGTTGTGCGGGTGGTGGTGGTGGTGTCTATCCAAGTCGTGGTCCGAGCTCGGGCTGGGCTGCTGCACTATTATGATGGGCTGCTGGGTGTTTCGATGGCTCTCCTGGTGCTCTCCGCGCTTGATGTTCCACAGCAAACGGGGAACGATCTTCGAGAAGGCTGTAAGCAACAGGAGGCCGGACTAGAATCCTTTTGTCTAAAAGCAAGTTGGCTTACCATTCTCCTTTCCGTGATTGGCGCTAAAGGTTTGCTGGGCAGCACACAAGGCAAACAGAGTTGCCAGAGAAATCAAGACGCTAAGGGTTCTCATGGTATGTCAATCATAAGCTTCTGTAGATGACTGTGTTCAACCACTGTACGTCTACTGGCTTTTATACATCTGCTAAGGCTTAGCCATGGGTCAGGTGCTATATTCACAGTTGATCTAGGTAACTGGGGATTCTTGCAATTTATCCGTATCGGCTCGTAAATCAATTTTAGGCCCAAAGCTCTGCTGTCGTCCGTTTATCACACTCGTAAAAAATTTGACTGAGACTTTGACTGCCGGCCCTTTCACCCTCGGTCGAATTCATGACCCATTTATAATCAAATAGTCTTTTAGAGATTAATCGCAGAGATGTGTATTTCTAGTCGCTTTGGGAGCTTACGTCTTCGGTTTATAGTCGTATTTATTATCAGTGTATACACGCCGGTAGTTGGCCAGATCGGACTATTTGCGAGGGTACATTAACCTCTTCATTGGATTCACTGATTGGTGTTCATTGAACTTTTGGAGAGTTTAAAAAAATGTGGGGGGATTGAACTCTTTTCATTAAAGGCAATCGAAATAAACTTAGTAATGTCTAAATACATATGTACATTCGTCTTCAAAATAAACTACAGGCAGTGAAATTATTTTATACGTATGAATTCAATACTAAATATTATATAACCTGAACTTAGTAGTTTAATTTCTTAACCGAAGAGTCAACAATTTTTGTTTGATTTTAGACTATTACACCCAGAGAAAAACTCCTCAGTAAAATGAAATATTATAATATTTGAATTAACATTGTTTTCAAAATATAAACTTACTTAAAATCAACTAAGAACATGATAATAGTATTATTAACATATTTTATTAATTTAACCAAAGAAAATTGTAGATTTCAATTTTTTTTATACAAATCTTAATTATTTCATACTAAAAAATAAAAATGAAAGTGTAATACACTTTGATTTAATCAAACCACCCCTAAGTCCGTACCGAAAATATTTAATTCAAAGTGAAAATATTTGTATTTACAGTGACTTTTCTCTGGGTGTCTGGTATACAAAAGTGTATTATAAAATTTTACTAAATAGTAGAAAACCTATACCCAGGAGTGTTATTTCAAAATTAAATATTAGAAGGCCTATACTCTGTAGTTAACTTTTAACGTAATTAATAGCCGGACTCCATTGGCGCATTAAAGCGCATTTAGCCTAATGCGCATTTATTTACACTGGAAATAAATGCGATTAAAAAATATTCGCCCCGAACATTTTTAGAAAAAATTCCGAAAAATACTGGCATAGCTACTGTTTCCTATTTGCCAGGATAGCGCAATTTTTGTTTTATTTCGAATATAAAGTCTATTTTGCGTACAAATGTCCACAATGCAGTACTGCTGGATCTCTGGCAGGAAAATACTGCCACATATACGGGGATCCTTGCCCTTTTTGGAAACTGTGGTGGTCTCCTTTGCAGACCCGCCGAACAGCACCATCAGCTTCCCTTCCTGCCTCGGTCGCATTATGGATTGTCTGTTGGTCATTAAAGAAATCGACAAACTTGATCAAAGTACACAAACACAAACCGGAGTAGCATTAGCTAAATGCTAATGCGCCAATGGAATTAGGCACATTTAAAAAATGCACTATTGCGGCAATGGAATCAGGCTATAAATTAAGTAGTGGTTTTTGTTCCTGCTGTGAAACCATAATAAATCGAACTCAAAACGCGTTAGCACATATAGTGCTTTAATGCAGATGTACATATGTATAGTTATCTAAACATATGTGTCAATTAAATCGTTGATATGTTTTATGTATGCACAATATAAATGTTATGTTATTATATATATATAATATACAATCTGTTTTTCATAATTTCATCTTTTTACTTTGTTAAATTATAAATGCTTTTATCTGTAATTTCCTACAAATTATCTACACCATATCCTTATCACTTATCTCACGCTAACAATATTAATATAAGTTTGTGATATACTGCAAGGTCTGTTGACTGTTGAATTGACCTATTTTTCACTGCAGGTCCCCGATAAAATCCCAAGCGCTGCGCAGAAGCTCTCATACAATCAAATTTCTTTTCAATCTTTCTTTGCAATTATCTAACTTTCCAATTTGTGGGAGGGGATCTTTTTTAATCCCTCTTCATAAAAAAGTATCAATGTCGAACATTGAAAATAATCGTGGTATAGCCAAGATAACAGCTGTCCCCAAGCTAATAGAAAGATTAGTTATCTGTGAGCTCCAATATATGTGTAGCTGTTTAATTTCGCCATCACAGCATGGTTTTGTAAAAAATTGGTCCGCTTCTACTGATCTAAAATTCATAGTGGTTTTCTTCAAAATCGCCGACATGATGATATATGTATATGATAGATGTAATAACTGACTTCAGTAAGGCGTTTGACTCAGTTAATCACACACTACTTCTTCAGAAACTTTCCATACTTGGTTTTCCTCCTTACTTATGCGAGTGGATTTCGTCTTATCTTTCGATTAGATCCCAAAGAGTTTTATTAAAAACGAACGAATTTATCGCTGACGATGTTAAAATTTGTTTGTCATATTCTGATTTCTCGAACAACCTGTTTTTACTTAATCATTCTAAATGATGGGATCCGCATAGGCAATTACCGCCCTACTTATCAAGATTTCTTCTTGGCAAGATAGATTTTGCAGTACCCTATAGATATACTCGTGCATTTTTCCCGCTTCGTCTGCCAATTCGCAGGTCTAATTATGCACTTCACGAACCTTTTCTAGTTTTGTGTACTAACTATAACTTTGTTTATCCATTTATATGTTTTGAAAAATCTGTTCATAATATTTCGTCCCAAATATAAAAAATCTTAGTTATACAATTAAATTGTTATTATTTTAAAATAGTTTTGTAAATTAATGTTAGCAGAGCATTTTTAACTCTTAGCAAATAAACAGATATTTTTTGTTCAGTTTTTAATAAAAACTTTTTATAATTAATATATTAATTTGATCTTTTTATTTTTTATATCACTTCAGCTTTTATGATTTATTTCATAATTTCAGACTTATTTTGTATTATAAATCAGCATTTTAAAGAATATAAATTAACTTATTTTAATTTTCCTTTTTTATATATTATGTATTATTATATATTTAACAAGAAGAAAACAAAAAAACATTTAGTATATTTTTACTGAACGCAATTTGTACACTAAAAAAATGAATTAGTACAAAATGGTATGTACTTTATGCTACGTAGTTTAATATGTAACCAACATAGCCTCTACATGGTATGTAATTTTTACTTAAGAGTACGAAAAAGTAAGCTAGAAATCTCGGTATGAATATATCAAGAGAGTTAAAATTTTATACTCCTGAGTATAACTTAGAAAAATTTATTTTAATACTTTCGATGCTATTAATTCAATAAACGATTTTTTTTAGTAAGCATTAAATACTCAATTGTTTAAAATTCACGTAAAAATAGTTAGGGTGAAGTATAAAGAAGTTTTAAGTCAAATACTAAGAGAAAGGAATCTTTTGAATAGTAATACTTTTATAAAAATACATCTTGTAAACTGTATTGACATAAAAACTTTGACAATCATCCGAAATGTCAGGGGCTCCCCCACTAATAACATATGGTTCCCCATATTAAATCCATTTCCCGTCTTTGGACTAAGTAAACACACAAAAGCCATGTATGAAGAGCAAATACTATCTAAGTGAGTATCCGTTACTACAGTTATTTTGCCACCGTTTCGTCCTGTGCAATCAAATACCAAAGACAACAATATGTCTTGGGAAGCAGAGGAGGTATATATTATTTGAAAAATCAAAACACGTAGGCTACACAAAGTACAAATCGCACTTAATCAAAATCACCTCAAAAAAGCTTCCTTGATAAATACTCTCATAACAGTCAGAGCAGTTTGATTCGCAGCCGAAATTAAAAATAAATAAGAGGTGATAGAACTTAACTTGAGAAGAGGGGCATCAGCAAACAGCAACAGGAGCCAAAACAGAAGACCTAAAACTCAACACCGAAAACTGTCATGTACGAGGGCTTCAATGATTTAAATTCTGTAATGTCCGTCGCAGGGAAGCTACAATAGAAACACGTGAAAGGCAAAGGTAAACTTTTTCTTCTGGATCATATGGATTGAAAAGATTTCGGTTAATACTGACCAGAGGCAGTTAGAAAGTATTTTCTCTTGGTTTTGTTCACGGTTCTCTAGCTCGTAACTTTGTAGGACTTACTTTAATACACTCAGAAAAAAACGTTCGTACCTGATTTGGATACTTTGGGTTAAATATTGTTTTCTTTTTCCAGCTTGAACTAAGGAAAATCAATAAAGGAAGCAAGCTTCGGCAAGCCGAAGTTTATATACTCTTGCGGATATTAGAAAATTAAATATTCTTTACAACACTTAAATTTCAATTTATAAGCGTATATGTATGTTAAAAAACATTGAAGTTATTATGATTCAATTATTCAATCGTTCCTATGGCAGCTATATGATTACGTTATCTGATTTTATTAAAATTAAAAGCTTAGTTCTGCGCTTTTAAGCCATTACTATGTCCAAAGAAATTTTGTAAAATAATTTAATAATAGAAAAGATACATTTTTTTATTCTTTTTTTTAATATTTTGATTGCTTCTATGGGAGCCATATGCTATAGTCGATAGCCGATTTTGATAAAATTTAAACCGTAATTATGAAATATTAAGCCATTACTATTTGTCGAAGATTTAAAAATACAAAATAGAAAACGGCAAGGCTATAATTCTTTTTCACTTATTTTTCTGATTGTTCCGATCCGGACCGTTCCGACTTATATATATGCAATCTGCAATAGGAAGACAAGTTTTGAGAAAGTTTCCTGCAGATAGCTTTAAAACTGTGACGGATTCCATTGGCGCATTAAAACGGATTTATCCTAATGCCCATTTGTTTACATGGGGAATCCAATTAGGCTAAATGCCGCATTTAAAATAAATGCGATAAATAAATGCGATTAAAAACTATTCGGCCCGTACCGAAAAATACCTATACTTAAAGATATCCGTAAGCTCGCTCAAATTCAAAAGTATACAAAATCAGATCAGCTGATCGAGCCCCTCACATGTCGGAATAGCATTAGCATCGCAGTGGCGCAATTTGGGTTCGGCCGATTTTGATAACCGATACAAAATGCATCGACGAAGGTACATTTGTAATCGATCGTTTCTCCAGCTTTTAGAACATAGGATTGTAATGGGGCATTGCTTTCGTTTCTCGCTCTCCCTTTTAAATAGGGACTTCGGCAATCGTTCGTGTGGGGACAATTTTCTCTGTTGCACTTCTTCTATGATTCGTTACTCACGCACACATGCGAGCGCGTAGGTTGCATTTTTGGGTTTCCGCGGCATGTTTTTTGTGTAAATTTGTTAACTGTTTTTAACGCGCTTTTGTCTTGGCACGCGTCACTTGAGTTTTACTACGCGTACGACACGAAGGTTATTAAAATCCGATTTTACATTCGTTTTCTTTAATTTGGAAATGTTTTGATTGAAAATAGTTTTAAAGCATCATAGTTATAATATCTTTTATTTATTTTTCCGCAATTTTATATAATTTCAGAAGCAGACACTTCCCGCCCGATATAGTATCAAGAATATGTTCAGCATCATTAGATGAGTCGATACAGTCATGTCCGTCTGTCCGTTTCTACGCAAACTTGTCTTTCAGTTTTAAAGCTACATATATGCATGAAGTTTTTCCAAAAGTTGTCGTTCTGTTGCAACTTTTAACTAAACATTAATCCCATAAGAAAAAATCGAACAAATAAATGAAATGCATTTTTTTTTTTTTTTGTCGAAATATAGTAACGGCTTAATAGCCGACTTTAGCATATAGCTCCCATGTGAGCAATCAAAATATTAAAAAAAAAAAAAAATAAAAAAGAAAATCAACTTCTCTATTTTTTAATTTTTTAGAAATTCTTTTAAACATAGTAATGGCTTAAATTTCAGAATTACGCTTTTAATTTAATTTAAATCGGAAAATCATGTCATAAAGCTGCCATAGGAACGATCGAATAATTGAGCTAACAATTCTCATAGCTTCAATGCTTTTAAACACATATCGAAATTTGTATGTTTTTAAAATCCTTCCTTTCTTGTTTTTTACAATGGTTATAATTTAAGAAAATGTTGGACGAAATTTGAAGGTGGTTAGGGCGTTACCGAATGTTGCCTGTCGGAACGTTTGCCCGTGTTTGTACATATATAAAACATTTGTCTGTTTTCTTAAATAGTTAAAATGTTGTTCATTTAATTTTTAAGTATTTATTTGAATAAATATCTGGAATTTAGCATTGTGTAGAAGCTGTTATAAGCAGTCTATCATTGATCATGATATGTTGATTGACCCAGAATGGTTTCTTATTTTGTTTATTTGGCGGTGTTGATCTGTCCTGGTCTAAGTTTACTTATTTAGTTTTTCGGTCCTTGGCTCTTTTGGTATTTTATTATGCTGTTATAGTATAGTCGGTCGATACATTCCACATCTTAGCTGGTGCGTCATAAAAGCGAGATTTCATTTTCAGGTTTTCTCAGTCTTTTATAGAACAATCGCGCACACGCTCAGGCAGAGAGTGTATTACTTGTTCTAAATTAATCTTCATTAGGGTCACTTAAGCAATAACAAAATTGTCGGAGGTCGGCTACAGGCCAGCAGGGCAGCTATATGTTGCAAGCTACAATAAAACAAACTGATGGTGAGGGGCGAAAACTTTGATTGAATTTTCATTACATTTTTCGCTGCGGCTGGGAAGTTCACGCCATAAATTAAAATACAACTAGAAAATGTCAACTTTTCACTTTTAATTAGTTTAGCAGAGTGCGAAAAATTTTTAGGTCATGCTTGGCTGGCATAAATCAAAAATTTACTTGCGCAAATATTTGGAGAAATTCAGTGCACCTGTGCCGGGTTAACATAGCTTTAGAGCACTGTACTTTGGACGGGTGTTTCATCATGTGGCTTTGTTTTATAACTCAGGTAATTTTTGGTGCAACTAATTTTGTAAATATTATTAAAATCAAAGCCTCTAAAAATTATTTAATTTGTTGATTACTACTAGTAAATAGAGAAAATTCTGACGTTCAGAAATCGAGATTTGAATTCTCAACTTGAGGATATACTCATTTCGAGTACAAATTTTGCCCAAAAACTCACATTAAGAATAAACTGAGGATATGTTCTGAATTTGAGAAAAAATGTTCTAATATGAGGCAAAATGTATTAAAAAATCCGTCATCTAACGGTCTGATATGTCAGTTCGAGTTGTGTGATTCTTCTTTTCTGTTTATCGTTACTTTTAATTTTATTTCATTAAAGCTTATTTATGTTACTCTTTATCATTTCTAAAAAATACCGCAAATATTTTGCTTAAATACGATTTCGCCTTTTCAAAGAAAATACTTGTGCGGCTTTCGCTCACTGACAATTTAGAATGTGCGTGGACGAGTGGGTAAGGCTTACATCTAGAGCGCGAAAAGTCCCTTGTTCAATTCTCAGTCGAGGCATTTAGTTTTCTTTAAAATATTTCGTAAGTAAAATTATTTTATTTGACAAGTAAATTAATTAATATAACATTTAATTATGAATTATAATGTTTATAAAGAATCAATTTAGCTCTACAAGTGGACAAAAAAACCCAGGCTCGTGTTCAAATTAAATTAAAACAAACAATAAAATTGAAAGACAATTTTAGTTAAATTTTTGTCCTATTTATTTTGGTAGATTCTCATTTTGAGAAAAAATACTTGAAAAAATCAAATATGTACTAAATATCCGTTTTTTTATTCTTGAAAATTGTACTCAAACTGAGTAAAATGGACTCAAAGTAAGAATTTTTGCTCTTGGATTTTTTTGAATACGAATATTCTCAGATTGAGTGCTATGTTCTTGATTAATTTTCTCTGTGTAGGCAATTCTATCTTTAAGTCTTTACTATTTATTGATCATCTTGCGGCAATACGTTTTAAATTCGGCCTAGTTTTTCTTTTTCAAACAGGGATCAGCAAAAACTGTTACTAGAATTGCTCTTATACCCCCAATAGACATTTACTTTGCATGCCAGGTTTCCTTGTCGAAGTTATCGTGCAGACATGTAAATTACGTTGGGGTCTGCTTTTAGATCTTTAAATCTGGCAAGAACCATTCTGCCAACCCAATACTCCCCTCACCATTGCAGGCCTTCTTCTTTCCTACCTTCTTTCTCATACCTGACTAATACAGGTATTCAAGTAGGCTTCAAGTTGCTAAGCACATCGGACCATTTGGGTAAGCCCTAATCGAGACAACTTAAAATGTAATTCATATCAGAGATAAGCATTGTACAAGTTCAAAACGCTATCAGTCCGTACTGTTTTAAACTTGGATCTTATTTTAACATCAACAACAGACCAAAGCTTTTTGGTTTCCACTTCTTAATAGGCAAGAAAGCTCTCTGACCTGTTCCACTAGCGGACGAGCAGCAGCAAAGCAGCGGACGAGCAGCGGCAAAGCAGCGGACGAGCAGCAGCGGGGTTGCGACAGTTGGGGGACAAAGTGTCGGCAGTGAACTTAATAACCCTATAACTTCGAAAATAATAAAAATTTTGAATGTTTAAGTGTCTACCGATTGGTATGAAGTTCTTTCACGACTTGTGGGCGTTTGAGTGGGCGTGGTTCTGTTTTGAAATAAACCTGCGCTGCGTAGGAATTACTTGGACCTGCATGACAAATCCCAAATCTCTAATTCTTATAATTTTTGCAGATCTCAGCGTTCATACAGACGGACAGACGGACATGGTTAGATCGACGAACCTATATACTTTATATGGGCAAAAACGCTTCCTTCTATCCGTTTCATACTTTGAACGACTACAAAATGTACCTTTTTACTCTACGAGTTACGGGTATAACAAGAAACTAAGACTATGCAGCTGTATTTTTGGAAGCAAATGCGACGCACAGTTCGTCGTTTTGAGTTTTTTCGTTCTAAAAATTATATCTTGTGAACCCAATGAGATAATCGAATAACTTAATTTATTCTATGAAACAAATTAATAAGAATTGGTATGGATGAGGAATTACGCATTACAGAATTATAAAAGTAAAAATTATCAAAATAATGAATATTATGAAACATTTTTTCAACAAACTAAATCATTTAAAAAATTTTGGAATTTGGTTTTATAACTACAATTTTTTGGAAAAGGTATATGTAATAAAAAATTGATGTCATAAATTGAAATGTCATGACACAGTGTATTGACTATCAGGTTCAACTTATTCTTCCGAGTCATAAACGTAAGGCATTGCGAATATCAAAACGTATCTGTCAAAATATTATTCAACAAATAATATAAGCCAGGTGAATTTTACAGTGATGCATGCTAACAGTGTTTGCAATGCCAATAAAAATTACAATACATACATTACATAAGAATAATGTATATGTTTTTTGCTAGTCCTCTACCCCATGTGTATCTCATACATACTTTTTGCTGTACCGCAAGTGGTTAGCGTTTCGACAGTGGATTGGATTACAAACACAATAAAACAACAATTAGTTTTAGTGCGAAGGCGGTAGAATAGAAGCACGATACCGACAACATTTATATTGCCCTTTAATGGTAGATAAAATACTATAAAGTAGAATGCTAAGCTATCTGGATGAGTGCGGGGGATGTCCAGACTCAGACAGAAGAGAAGTGCCAGACCTTTTTTACGACTTTAGCTGTTCAAGTTGAGAAATCATAATAAAAAGCTTTGTCAAAAATAAAACACTCAAGTTCATAATAAATGAACATTTTCGGTTTAATAAATATTTTAAAATATTATTTACACTGGACCTGATTTAGAAAACTACCTACAATTTTTTGGCATTGCCATCTGTTTTAAGGTGTCTTTTGAATTTTGTATTTTCAGTTTTGCTTGAAATACGAGCTTAAATTTTATAAAAATCGAACTGCTGCTTTGCTAACGACTGGAATAACAACTTGCATGTATCTCAAAAAGTAGTCTTTTTTAGCTTGCTTTCTTGTTCTTTGCTTAATTATAAACTGATTGCCAAATAGCTGTGAACTTGTTTAGATTATGGCTGTTAATATAAGCAAAGCTCTTTTTGGTCTTGATCAACAATTCCAACAGATCGATCCCGTTTACGTGAGACCCACCACATCCTATCCTCCATCCTTGCCTTATTCCAATAAGGGCGATTTCTTAGCTATGCTCTTCTTTGGTGCCGCTACAGCCGGATGCCAACGACACTGGCCGAGGTGTGGGGACTGGTCGCCGGAAGGAGGATCTCCCCGCGCTCGTCCTTGTAGTCCGCGTAGTCCTTCGAGAGAACACACTCCATGCGGAGGCCGGTCATGAGGCGGCGGGAGAAGAGGTTGGTGCAGGTGGAGGTCACCACGGGGAATCCCCGCTGGCGGCCCAGCTCGATGGTGGCAGCCACCAGGCGGGAGCCCAGCCGCTGGCGTCGCACCGAGCTGTCCACGCCGAGCATGTAGAGGTAGAGGGCGCGGTCCACGCCGAAGTGGGCGAAGATGTCTGCCTGCCTCTCGATCCCTGCCAGGAACTTGTGGATCTTGTCCAGCAGGCACTTGACCTCCTTCCGCTCGGCCTCCTGGAACTCCCTCTCCAGATCCCCGGGAACCAGTTCCCCGGCCAGGGCCACGCCCACAATGCGCTCGCCGTCGACGGCCACCAAGGAGAGGTCCTGGGGAATGAGCGAGCGGTGCAGCTCGGCCTCCTCCGGCACCACTTGGCTCTGCGCCGCATCCGGCTGGGGGATCAGCATCAGCGGCTCGTGCTTGAAGAAATGCACTGCGAGAAAAGACTCGACCTCGTCAAAGTCTTCCATTCTCATGGCGCGTATGGCGATCGCTGACATCTTCCTAAGTGCCCCACTGGCTGACTGAAACTGAGCGAAATTCGGGGCAATTTATTAGTTATATACTTGTATGCCCCCACTCATGCAGTGAGCTTGCTCGCCTTGTTCTGAGCTTTTCCCCAATTTAGGGCCCTCCGCCAGCCCGCTGAGAAGGCACCGCCCATCCACCCTCCATCCATCCACCCATCCGCCCATCCACCCATCCACCCACTGACCCGACGCACTGTTCTTATCAAAGCTTTGCGAAATATTGTGTGCTTGCTGGCGACCCCGAAGTTTAACGACTTTAGTGCTTTTCTGAGCGTGTGAATAATTCCCACATACAATTTGAAGATCCGATTGACGCCACCTGATAAAAGGGTTCATCCCAAGTTAAGTTCAGATCTTGTTAATATCATAAAGTGATATTCCCTCAGATACAGATCTAAGAAAGTTGCTGATAAACTGTTTTGTACCTTAACACTATGCCTAGTATTCTCTGATCCCGAGTTAATTCGCAATTCCATCCAAAGCGGAGTGTATTGAGCTCTTGTGATACGAGTATGACGGGTAGTTGATGGGTGACTTCTGGGCAGCCCAGAGATGACTTCATACCGAGATACCCAAAGCCACAGATAAAAACAATTGCAAGAGTTTGTTTATAATGCTTGGCCAAATAGTCGGCTCTGAGAAGCAGGTATATTGGGGTCGGGAGTGGCCGAATCCACTTCTGAATGGCATGGCGTATGACTCGCCAAGCGACAAGTGGTCGGTGAACCATAATTTTGAACAGGTTTAGGCGGAGCTTTGTTTGCGTTTCGCGTGCCTCCAATGAGACACACGTCAGATGCTACGTTCCCATAGCGCCTCACGCCTTTCCTCAGCCTCCGAAAAGGACAAATTATGAATCGCTGGGCTGTTCGAATACAAAGTGCAGGTCATTAGTGCAGTTTACCTCGTCGTCGGCCGAAAAACTCCCCTTCCATTCACATTGTCACACGCACTCACAATATTAACCCTTGGCCGCTGTTCGCAGCCTAGAAACTCCGTCCTCAATTTCGTTACCCCCCGAGTTTGATGCCGTTTACGGCATCTGGTTCTCGTTGAGCGCTTTTGAACTTAAAAATACATTTTGTATTTTACTTCACTCCTCTTTTTCGTATCTTTCGCGGTCTATATGGGAATTTAATTAGATTTAAAAGCCATAAACAACCCGCGTTTTTGCTCGGGACTCCGGTTAAGGCCGCTTTTGGTTAATATTTTGACTCAGCAATTGATTTAAATTATTGGCTTTTAATTTGTTGCGCCATTTTCAAGGTTTTTACTTTCAATGACTTCGAAAGGAAAGCGAATTAAAGTGTACTGATATCGACTTTCGCTGGAGCACATTGTGGGAAGCAAGGGCATTTGTAGCCATTTGGCGGGCTTCAAGTTTAATTTCCTATTTTTATGTTCGTGTTGATGACAACACCAGAGGGGGTGGATGGAATTTCCCGGATTACGTGACCCGCTTAACGAATTTGTGCGTGTTCGGGCTCACCTAGTCCGCGAATACCCCACCGTCAATAGCATTTATAGTTATTGCAGTTTTATCTGCTTGACCATTTCGAAAGTCACTTTTGGTCTTCTCGGTCTTATTTAATTAAAAGCAAATGCACTAGAGCGCCTTGGGAGGGGTTCAAGTGTCAGCACACTTTAAATTGAACACCAGGTTGGGTGCCCACGATCCCTCTACGGTTTTCTGGGTTTTCTTAAATCTTGTTTAAATCTGAAATGAGTAGAAATTTCCAATAGATTCAAGAAACTTTAAAAATAAAAGTAAATAATACTAACAAACAATAAAATAATTTTTGCCGCAGAGATTCACTGTGCAACAAATTAAGAAACTTTCCTACACTCAGGAAAAAACGCCGCTCTAAAATTAAGTTTTAGATTTTTTTGCCTATTCTGCTTAAATTAAGAAAAAATAAACAATTACAAAATTCTTATTTTAATTATGTTTTTAAAGTATATTAAGAATAATTAAATCCAAGGGAATATTCATTCTACTTACACATGTAGAAAACTTTTTAATATTAATCTTTTGCAGTGCATGTTTTTAGTTGAAAGAAAATGTTAATTACATTTTTTGCCGATTAATTTTTTTTAAGCTTTGTGTATTTTTTAGTATACATACGTTCAGAACACAATGAATTTTCCTTTAAAAAATTCTCGAGCTTCTCGGAATCACTTTCTGCACTTATTTTCCCACGATTAGATTAAAACAAGAAGCTCTTCTTACTAGAGCTGGCCTAAGCATTCAGAATAATATCGACAACAGTTAGCAAAAGCGCTCAGATTTGGTTACGTTATAACTCTTATCTCCCAAGCGTAGATGGAAATCTTTTATTGTACATTAACGTGTTTTTGTTTGACAACAGTTATTTCGGAAATAGAATCAAGTCAAGAATCCGTTATAATATTAGTAAATGCATATCTTATATACAGTCGTATATACAAAAAAATACGAATGACGCAATAAATCTAAGAATTTCTCATATTCGTAACATAATTGTTTTAAGATTTTTGCTCTTTCCTATTTAAAATAATAAAAGCGTTTTATGACCGGTCTTAGAAAGATTTTAGCTAGCTTAAAGACATTATTGTCTTAATATGGTAAACTACATTTAAATAAGAATTTAAGAATTTTTATACTTGGTTTGTCTAATTTTTGTTTTACATTTTGTTATATTATTAAATGAAAGAGAATTGAAACCGGGACCTTTCGCACTTTAGATGTAAGCCTTAACTACTCGTCCACGCACGCTCTAACTTCTCAGTAAGCTAAAGCCGCACAACTATTTTATTTCAAAAGGCGAATTCGTAATTTAAGCAAAATATTTGCGGTATTTTTAGATAAATTTAGTAGAAATGATAAAGAGTTACATAAATAAGCATTAATAAAATAAAAGCATAAACAACGAAAATCAAAAAAAAAAAGAATCACACAACTCGAAGCGAACTCGGAACCTAAAAACCTTGGGTGTTGACTTCCTGGTCCGGAAATCTCAGACCGCTAGACCACGGATTTTGAGTACATTTTGCCTCATTATTAGCACATTTTTTCTTAAATACAGAATATATCCTCAGCTTAAGTATTTTTTCTTAAAATGAGTACAAATATTCTTAATGTGAGTTTTTGGTCAAAATCAGTACTCAAAATGAGTATAACCTTTAAGTTGGAAATTCAAATTCTCAATTTCTGAACGCCAGAATTTTCTCTGCGAACGTAAATATGCACAAAATTCGTTAAACGCATATATGTATGTATGTTTGTATGAAGGACAATTTTTAAAACACCTGCAAATTATTCATGGTTGCTCGTGCACGTGCATCAATCATGTGCACACATATTAATTTACATATACATATACGTATAAATGTACATATATGAGTATGCACATTAAAAAAATGATTAAATTTATGTATTAACAATTTCAATACTAATTTAAAATTTTAGATCGAACGATGAATCAATGTTATTGCCTAATAATACTTGAGGAGACATTCCTTGAAAAAAGATGATTTTAGTCTCTTGCTTGATAAAATTTGTAATTACTTTCCTGGCCAAAAAAAAGGTGCATGGTAAATACGAATTAAAAACAAATCGTTTTGTTTTTACTGTTTTTTGTGTATTTATTGATTAGGACTGTTATTTTATTCCTCGAAACGGAAAACAAAATACGTGGGGAAGGCTTTACTTTAAATATAAAAATCGCCAACCAAGAGACTAAGTCTAGTCCGTGAAGGACAAAATTCTTCATTAGATATGGGAGAAATTTTGCCGGAGACAGAAGAAACTGATTTTCATCCTTTGTCCCACATTGGGACATCGTGTGCGAAAAATAGAAGAAGACATTCTATTTGGGTCAAAAGGATGCTTAAACTTTGTAAAGTCAAGACTTTTTTAAAAACTGGTCAAAATTTTCTCATGCAAAGGAGGGTGACTTGGTAAAATTTTGCTATAACCTACACTGCCCGTCAACTTATAAGGAACAGACCTAAGAGTAAAATGGCTTTATATTTTAAGCCACCCGATTTTTATAAACTGGCTTTTCGTTTATAAAGTAATTTATTGTTTATAGAGCCGCAAAGTTAGCCATATAAGATTAACAATTTTCGGGAAACCTCTAAAGTATTATTTAAATAAAACTGTCCAGTTGGTTTAAAAGAAGCTAATAATCTTATTTAGTAGAGTGTTTAAATGTTTCATAACTTACAATTTTAAATTACTTTTATTATAGATTGACAACGATTTTTATATAATGAAACAGGGAAAAAAAGTTGTTCTATTTTGAAAATGTGAAGTCTTCAAAGGGAAGATTTTTACGTACTTTAACCTCAATGTTACAAACGTCGCCTGTAAAAATTATAATTTACTTAAAATGGAACCATATATTTCTTGATTTGAGAGTAAAATATTTATTTTTGATGCGTTAATCCTGTTTAAATGATGCCTTTATTGTTCTTTATTTTAGCCGCATGCATTCTTTACCTAAATAATAATCTTTCTGGATTTAAGAATTTTTAAAACTTGATTCGAGTATAATTCGTATTCGTACTACTTAAGTACACGTTATACTGGATTTAAAAATATATTTCACGGGTTTTAAAAAGAATTAAAACATAATTTAAGCAGAATTCCAAATTAATTTTAATTCTATTAGTTATTAACCAAAAATTTCTTAAATAAAAAGATATGGTTTAAGAATGAAACGTTCATGAAAAATGATTTAATGACAAAAACAAGAAAATTTTTTATCTTGACTCACTTTTGTGAGCGTTTATACTTAAAACAAGAACAAAACTCTTGGTTTTTTTTCTGAGTGTGGTAGTAGTCTAAAAACATGATATGTATTTTTCAATTTTAAATTTAGTAAGCACTATGCAAAAGAATGTACTCACGTGGTAGTAATCAAAACTAAGAATATCAACTTTTTACAATTTTAATTATATAATTGTAATTATATTACAATGGCTAACAAATTCAATTCGGAAAAATCCTTCAGAGACCAAACCTCAAGTAGATGGACTCCCTAATTCCCTAATAATAATACCCTCTGCAAGGGTATAAAAATATCGTTGTTTTATACTATTTTAAATTTGGCCATTTCGCATAGTTTATGAATGTTGTTTCATATTCGATTTAAATATTTCAAATTTCGGAAACATGAACAATTTTGTTTTGAGTATAAAAATATTAAAAACTGTGCATGAAAAGAAAAAAGGGATTTACTCTTATTAAGAACAAAGTTTTGCATTGTAGCTTTCACTATCTTTTTTTACTATCTAGTTAAACGAATGTTGTGTCCTATTTGTTTTAAACATTTAGCAATTATCCGAAATATGAACTCATTTATTATGAACATGTGAAGTTATAAAAAATGGAACATGGAAATGTTCTTTAAAAATGTATAAATAAATGCAGCAAGATGCTTAACAAAGAAGAAGAGAGAGAGTGAAAGCAAGAGGCGGACATTGTTTTAATTTGTATTATGTATACGTTATATAGTGTATATATACCTGTATGTATACCTGTTACTTGTAGATTAAAAGAGTACAATGTGTTCGTTCTAAAGTATATCAATTCTTGATCAGTCTATCTAGCCTTGTCCGCATGACCGCCCTTATGACAATTCGGAAAATATAAAAGCTAGAGACTTACGATTTGATATGCAGCTTAGTAATTCTTACGCAGCGCTTTGTTTGTTCTAAAACGAGGCAACACCCACAAATCGCAAAAGTCTTGTCATGTCTCTTTGAGACATGTTAGACCTAAAATTAAGACCTAAATTTTCACTGTGTGTGTGTGTTTAAGTCACATCTGTCATAAGAGATTCTCAAAATCGACCTATTATTTTCAAAGTTATTGAGTTATTAAGTCCTCTGCCGCCGCTCTGCTGCTGCTCTGCCTGCAAAACACTGTTCCAAGCTCATTAGACAGGGACGTAGTGATCGCTGATGAAGAAAGACAGACACAAGAACTGTTAGCGAAGGTGGGGATGCTGTACTCTCCTAGCTTCAAGCGTTGGCAATGCAGTTCGACAGATGGCGCCACCTAGACCCGATTGTTTTGTAGGAGAATATTTAGTTGGAATTTAGTTAGATGAGTCACGGATATCTTGTTAAATATAATGCATTCGCAGTTTCCAAAACTTTTCAAAATTTGTAATATGTCTTATTTTTAGGTACATACATAGCCACCCACAATATAACATATTTGTCAATAATCACAAGTTATACAATGTCACTATTACTTATTTTGTTACTCGCGGTTGAGCTCTACAATTTTTACCATTTTCCATTTCGTTTAAATACATTGGTCTTAATTCATGTGTACAGCAACAAGCTATGTTTCAAAAAACTAAGATTGCGTGTTTGCCTTACTTCTTGCATTCTGTTCCCTTTTTCTAAACTAAAACAAATAAATAGACGATGCATTTGAATCTTCTATCCATATTTATACACTAGTGGTCAAAAAATTATGTACAAAAGTTTGTTCTGTGTGTTGTAGTTTTCTTAAATGGACAAAACATATTAACAAGCCAACAAAAAATATTTGTTTCTTAACTTGAAAGTAATTACTTGCTAAATAAAAAATAATATATAATCGTAATAACAACAAATTACTATAGTTTTCCAGCTGATTTAGTATTATATTATATAATAATTCTATAAAATTAAAATTTGAAATGTTATTTTTAAAACAGTGCTTATTGAGAATAATGTTAAAAGAATGGTAAATAAGATAAAATAAGTCTTCTTAAATTTAATTTTCCTATCTTACACTAGAAAACTCCCTTTCAACTTATTTTTGGGCAATACATACAACTTTTTTGTTTATCCTAGTTTTAATTACTTTCAATTAGATTTCGAAATTGAAATTAAGTCTATTCCGACCTAATAATAATACGACCTAATAATAATACCCTCTGCAAGGGTATAAAAATATCGTTGTTTTATACTATTTTAAATTTGGCCATTTCGCATAGTTTATGAATGTTGTTTCATATTCGATTTAAATATTTCAAATTTCGGAAACATGAACAATTTTGTTTTGAGTATAAAAATATTAAAAACTGTGCATGAAAAGAAAAAAGGGATTTACTCTTATTAAGAACAAAGTTTTGCATTGTAGCTTTCACTATCTTTTTTTACTATCTAGTTAAACGAATGTTGTGTCCTATTTGTTTTAAACATTTAGCAATTATCCGAAATATGAACTCATTTATTATGAACATGTGAAGTTATAAAAAATGGAACATGGAAATGTTCTTTAAAAATGTATAAATAAATGCAGCAAGATGCTTAACAAAGAAGAAGAGAGAGAGTGAAAGCAAGAGGCGGACATTGTTTTAATTTGTATTATGTATACGTTATATAGTGTATATATACCTGTATGTATACCTGTTACTTGTAGATTAAAAGAGTACAATGTGTTCGTTCTAAAGTATATCAATTCTTGATCAGTCTATCTAGCCTTGTCCGCATGACCGCCCTTATGACAATTCGGAAAATATAAAAGCTAGAGACTTACGATTTGATATGCAGCTTAGTAATTCTTACGCAGCGCTTTGTTTGTTCTAAAACGAGGCAACACCCACAAATCGCAAAAGTCTTGTCATGTCTCTTTGAGACATGTTAGACCTAAAATTAAGACCTAAATTTTCACTGTGTGTGTGTGTTTAAGTCACATCTGTCATAAGAGATTCTCAAAATCGACCTATTATTTTCAAAGTTATTGAGTTATTAAGTCCTCTGCCGCCGCTCTGCTGCTGCTCTGCCTGCAAAACACTGTTCCAAGCTCATTAGACAGGGACGTAGTGATCGCTGATGAAGAAAGACAGACACAAGAACTGTTAGCGAAGGTGGGGATGCTGTACTCTCCTAGCTTCAAGCGTTGGCAATGCAGTTCGACAGATGGCGCCACCTAGACCCGATTGTTTTGTAGGAGAATATTTAGTTGGAATTTAGTTAGATGAGTCACGGATATCTTGTTAAATATAATGCATTCGCAGTTTCCAAAACTTTTCAAAATTTGTAATATGTCTTATTTTTAGGTACATACATAGCCACCCACAATATAACATATTTGTCAATAATCACAAGTTATACAATGTCACTATTACTTATTTTGTTACTCGCGGTTGAGCTCTACAATTTTTACCATTTTCCATTTCGTTTAAATACATTGGTCTTAATTCATGTGTACAGCAACAGCTATGTTTCAAAAAACTAAGATTGCGTGTTTGCCTTACTTCTTGCATTCTGTTCCCTTTTTCTAAACTAAAACAAATAAATAGACGATGCATTTGAATCTTCTATCCATATTTATACACTAGTGGTCAAAAAATTATGTACAAAAGTTTGTTCTGTGTGTTGTAGTTTTCTTAAATGGACAAAACATATTAACAAGCCAACAAAAAATATTTGTTTCTTAACTTGAAAGTAATTACTTGCTAAATAAAAAATAATATATAATCGTAATAACAACAAATTACTATAGTTTTCCAGCTGATTTAGTATTATATTATATAATAATTCTATAAAATTAAAATTTGAAATGTTATTTTTAAAACAGTGCTTATTGAGAATAATGTTAAAAGAATGGTAAATAAGATAAAATAAGTCTTCTTAAATTTAATTTTCCTATCTTACACTAGAAAACTCCCTTTCAACTTATTTTTGGGCAATACATACAACTTTTTTGTTTATCCTAGTTTTAATTACTTTCAATTAGATTTCGAAATTGAAATTAAGTCTATTCCGACCTCGCCCAAAAGCGGCTGACCACCATTAAGATGAGCTGAAAACCGAGGAAAGAAATAAAAATGTTCACATAATTAAATTGACACAAGACTGAGCCAATGGGTCGTTTTTCGTGGTGGGAAAGCGGATGCTCCGGGAAAAGCATCTGGCCTCACCTGGACTTTCAGGCGCCGGCGATTCTGGCACACAATAAGACCATAAACCAATTTTTTTTAATAAATTATAATTTTGTTAAAAATTTTTCTCGACAATTTTTTTTAAAGTTGTAATTGGAATAAAATGTCCTTCGTTTAGGACAATGTTAGTTATATGTGGAACCCCTGTGTAAAATTTCATTAAGGTCGGTTGATTAGTTTGCGGGAGATCTTGACAGCCGACTTTGAAATCACAGTTCTTAACATTCATTTAATTGTCGATTCCTGGAGGGAAAACTCATGCATTCATAAAAACCTAAGGCCAATTTTCGCATAACAAAATGAACCGACGATTTGTAATCATACTTTCTGCCAATGTGCTAATATACATTTTGGATCACATCGTTCACACTTTACCACAATGCACTTTTTATAATGTTGGAACACACAAAAAAACAAGAAAGGAAGCAAACTTCTGCAAGCCGAAGTTCATATACCCTTGCTACTATTGCAAGAATTAAACATTTATGAAAACATTAAAATTATGATTTACTTGCGTATATGTTTAAAAACATTGAAGCTATGATGATTTGCAGCTCAATAATTAGATAGTTATTTTATATATTTTTATTATTTCTATGGGAGCTATATGATATAGTCTACCGATTTTGATGAAATTTAAACCGTAATTCGGAAATATTTAACTACAACTGTATGTACAACTTTTGGGAACATTTCATTCAGATAGCTTTAAAACTGAGAGACTAGTTTGCGTAGAAACGGACGGACAGACGGACATGGCTAGATCGACTCGCCTAGTGATGCTGATCAAGAATATATATACTTTATAGGGTCGGAAATGTCTCCTTCACTCGCTGCAAACTTCTGACTGAAATTATAATACCCTCTGCAAAAGTATAAAAAAAACGCAAAGTCAATGATCAAATCTCGAAATATTCGACTGGCACGTGCTGTTTATCATCGCCTTTAAAATATTTTTGCCGACGTACTTGTGAAGGATTTTTATAGATCTCAGGAATGTTCGGACATACGAGCAACCTCCTTTATATGGGCTCTTGAATCTTTTAACGGAATTTTTAATGGATATAAATTTACAACTAATAATTGCGACCTTAAAAATAAAAATAAAACTCGTGGATCAACGAGAAATCACCAACTAAAATATTTCTAACTAGTTTCCCCTAGAGAGTGAAGGAAATGGACCAGAATTACGGCTAAAAAAAAACTTACAATAGTGGCTAGATGTGTTATAGAACTAAATATAATAAATAAGACAATAAGAAAATCGACTTTTGGAAACCGTAAAATCCATGTAACCCCGTACAAGAAAACGGAATTAACCCTCAAAGCGTTGACCTTCAAAAAAGTCGATTTTTCCCTTACGAATTTGCAACTATGATCAAATATCTCGCTTAATCGCACTTCGCAAACGTGTTAGAATACCTTTAAAGTATCTTTAATAAATTGATCCATGCAAAGCTAAGAATAGCATACATTTTATAGACTTTTTAAAAACCAATAAACTGTTTATCTTTAAGTGATCAATTAGAGAAAATATCCAAAGCTTTCGAATAAAAAATAAAAACCTTTCTAAACTAATTTCTTAGATGTAGGCGCCCACAAACTCCCCCAAAATTAAGAATTGTGCAACTGACGAATTAAATAGGAGTTGTGCAGACCTTGTATGCCATAAAATAAAAATTTAAACCGGGTTTGATGGAAAATTGCATCTATTAAGGAATTGGTATTATTTAACTATTTAAAATCGAAAAAGAAAAACAATTTATATATAAAGTCCCATTTTGGGGAATAGAAGCAGCCGAGGCCAAGAGAAAGCGGCACGAGGTTAAGAGCGCTTGTCAGCGTTGGCGCAACTCAACGAAACTCTCTGCGAGATAAAGAGCGCAGAGTGTGGCATGTGGACCGTGTTGTGTCAGGGAGAGGGAGCGTGGGTTGTTGCTGGCACAGGTGAGTCCATAATTCCTGCCTGAAAATACAAATTAAGGTACATATTTTCCACGCACAACTCAGATCTAACGCACGCCATTAACGCAGAACAAGTTTCTAACAGACCCAGGCAACCCTTTTCCACGGTTCCCCTCAAAGCCCCTCCAACAGGCATATTAAATATTTAAAATTATTGATTATATTTCTGGACCTGCTTCACCTTTCTCCACCCAGCCCGCCCACACCAGCAACAACTCAACGTTACTGTTCTTTGTTTTTGTATTAACTTTAAGTGAAGCCAAGAGATTGCGAGTTTGCGAGAGGGCTTGCGCTCTTTTGGCAGCGCTCTCTTGGCAGCTCTCTTTCCCCCACCACCTATTTCTGTGGAGCGGCGTATAAGACGGAACAATGGGAATGGAACAATCGTCATTGACTCTGCTGCAAGAGAGAGCCTTTGAAAGAGAGCGCAGGGGAAGGAGCGAAAGAGAGCCGCTGACACGAGTTTACATAAAGTACATATAAAAGGCTGTGGATCGTGGAAGGTGTGCTCCGGTGGTGGGGGTGGAAGTCATGTAAACAAATCGCAAAAATTTCTGTTTGGCGAAAAAATTCTGAAGACGAAATTGTTATAAGTTATATAATTAAAATAACCTTTTCCTTCAATGAAAGCAATATTTTTATGTAAGTAAATTGAACTGAGAACATTTTTAATTATTTTTTTTTTAATAATTAAAAATCTATAACAAAAATGAAATGAAGTTTTCTATTAATTTTTGTTGTTTTGCTTAGACTTCGGTTTTAGAATTCTCACCGAGTCCCTTTTTGAAACCTACCCCAAAAAGATTTGTTAACTTAAGATTTTTAAAAACAAAATTTGTTTATACTTTACGGATCCTGTTATTTTATTTTTTACTTATTTAGTTTCGTATCTTTCACAAAACTAAATGATTTTATTGAACAAAACAGATACAATTAACAAATAAAAATAAACAATTTAAAAACAATTAACTTACTTTTTTGAGAAAAAAAAAGGTTATTGTATGTTGTCCGACAATATTCTATTAAATTCTACTAAAGTTTCGCTTATCGACACTGAAAACTATTTAATTTTCCACACAAAAACAAAACAAATTAAAATGTAACAAACAAATTAATAAATGTATGAACATGGCTACACCCAGAGAAAAATCAAGGAAAAGTCAAATATTTTCACTTTGAAATTAATATTTTCGGTTCTCATTTAGCCCCGAGGGGTGTTGTGTTTAAATTAAGGTGTGTTACACATTCATTTTTATTTTTAAGTATGCAACAATTTAGTTTTAAATTAAAAAAAATGAAATCTACAATTTTTCTATTTTATAAACCAATTAAGTATGTTAATCATCTTTAAGTTTACTTTAAGTAAGTTGAAAAACAATGTTACAGTCAAATTTTTAATATTTAATTTTATTGTTTCACGTGTTTAGGATAAATAACAATATATATTTTAAAACTGATTTACATCGACTTTCGTGGACTGGTAAAAAAAATATTTACAAAGGGTTCTAATCGAAGTACATTGTACTTCGCACTTCAAAGCGAGATTGAATTTGCATGCAGTAGTGCAAATAGCAGGAGGTTTGCATATCTTGAGAACGACTCCGATGGGAAATTTCTGTTACCCACAGAACAACCACATTTCAGGGGTCACATGGGTTTCAAGGTTTCAAAAAATCACATTATTTTTCCTATTAATTCTATAACACTTCTAGAATATTGTCCTCTAATTTGATTTGAGTGATGGTTTTAGAGATACAGCTTTAAAAAGTTGTGCGCTCGCTTTCCACTTTTATTGTCTATTGAAAGACAAAAAATACAATTTAACATTTGTTTTTTTCACCTTCCAATATCTATTTTATGGTATTTTTTATTTTTTACTTAAGATGATCCTGCAAAAAGTTCTTTCTGCCAAATGGCAGGTGAAAAAAAATAAAAATTTATGTAAACTAATTTTTTTCAATGGAGTTTGATTTCTTATTTTGAGAATAAGTATTTTTTGTTTGAAGAAACATATTTTTTTTAAGAAATAATATTTTTAAGTTTTAAATATTAATTAAATAAATTAATATTTATTGTTTGAAGAAATGGTTAATGGTCATTTAATTTAAGAAAGAAATTTCCTCAAATGAAGGTGACTCGCTTTTGGCGAAAATTCAATAGCGATTTCACTAGATAAAGGGAGAAATTTCTATAAGTGTAGTGATGCTTAATATTTAGAAACTATGTTTTTAGTTTCGTTAAATTCGGATGACTATATCATATAGCTCCCATGGGAACAATCGGAAAAATATGAATGGTATAAAAAAGATATTATAACTTCACATCTTTTCCACTGATTTAAATATACTTCGATACATATTAATGGTTTGTTATTTCAATTTATTTATTATTATTTCGCAATAGTTCATGCCAACGTCCTTAAGCGGGTATTCTGGTCTACAATTGTAAAAAATCGATTTTTTTTTTGCATTTTTGAATGGGTAGACTTTTAAAAATCTGATCCCTAAAATATTTTTCAAAATTTTAATTAATTTGGGAGATACAGCCGATTTTGTTGCGTCGTGTACGAGCCATTGCAAAAAAATCCAAGACTTTAAACGCGTTCCTCTCTAAACTCCTTTTTTGAGGTAGTTGACATGATATTCCTTTGAAATTTGGTATATATCTTGTTTAAATTACTTTCTATCGCCTTTGTCTCGGAATTAACGAAATTTATGACTATAAGTATTTTTAAAAAATTCGAAAAGGTCAAAAAAATTGGTTAAAAACATGTTTTGTTCCTATACCCTTGAAGCTATTGCTAAAATGAAATATTCTTGAAAACTATTAAATTTTGATTTATTTCCGTATATGTTAAAAAACATTGAAGCAATATGATTTTGATATATGATATTGTGTTCCGGTTTGAATAAAATTAAAAGCGTAGTTCTGAACTTTCAAATTATTACTATGTTAAAAAGTACTAACAAAAATTTAAAAAATAGGAAAGTTTATTTTGTTTTTAATTAATTTTTTTTTAATATTTTGATTGTTTAAATGGAAGCTATTGGATTAGTCGTCCGATTTTGATATAATTTAAACGAAGAAACGAAGGACATGGCTAGATGGACTCTCCAGTAATGCTGAACAAGGATATGTATACACTAACTTATGACTGAAATTGTAATACCCTTTACAAGGATATGCAAATTAATATATGTTATAGGCACACATATTAAAAACTTGTTGTTTTAAATAATAATTTTATTTTTGGAGTGCTGCAAAGGTAAATAAACTTCGACTTGCCGTAGTTTACTTCTTTTTTGTTGCTTAAGATAACATGATTCTTACAATTTAAAGAGGTTTTGAAACCAGATTTCGGCACCCTCTCACCTTGACTCGACACAAAACTCATGGGTATGCCACATTGAAGAAAAAAGGACGATTCAAAAGAAATTTTTAATAACTGAAAGGAGCCGAGCGTTTTGTTTTCATTAAATCTGACCGCTTGCAGGTACTGGGTTTCAAGTCAAGACGTCACGGATTGCTCTGTCATTTATGGAGGGACCGAAAGTGGTGAAAAGTCAATAAGCAGCTAAAAAATAAAAATAATAAACGCAGTAGCCTGGCGTGCAAACTATTTTACACCTGAACTGACTGGCCAGTCAAAAGCGATCTCAGAAGAGGCTCGGCTAAAACAAATATTAACCTGCTTTAAGGCTGTGAGCAGGGAAATCGAATCAAAAAGAACAAGACGAGCGCTCCGTCGTAATGAAGATATTTGGCGAGGGTCTGAGGAAAAGGGGTTCCTTTTGCACAGCAATGACGGTAATATGAAGTCGATTGAAAAGGTCGAAGGAATTTAAAATGGGTAAACAAAACTCACCCCAGCAGCAACTTTATACCAAAAGTTTTTTCCACGTTGCACACTTAGTCGCAATATGGAGACAAAGAACGCAGTATACCTATGCATATTTAGGCCAGACTAAACAAAAACTTTAATGCGGCCTTTAGGAGAGCTAAAAATATAAGAAATTGTAAGCTATTTGGACTTTAACATTATAATCGGGTGCTCCTGAGTAAAAGTCCCATTGAAACATATGTTCCATAAGCTAAGGGTTTCGCGGCATACAAAAATCCGGTGTTTGACGACATTTTTAATTACATTGCCCATAGGGTTACCTAATTTTTTTTTGCTGACAAACAGTCTTAACACACCTCCGCATAATAAAATAAACCATTATCCATGACTTTGGAATATAACATCAAAGTGGAAACCTCAGACTTCTACACAGTTTCTCCACACCCAAAAAATAATTGTCATAGAAACTAAACTATTGTTACAGATCGAAAGTATTAAAATAAATCTTTTGAGGTCATAAATTCTATACTCACGAGTATACAATTTATGGCGAAGCACATAAAAACATACATACATGTATGTATGTGACTACGAATGCGCAAAATAATTGTTGGTTTATTTTTGCACGTTTCGCGAGAAAACTAACTAACATTTATATATCACTCCCATAAATCTATATTAACAAAAGGTAAGTGCAAAGTTAAAATGTTAATTTTAACTAATCAAAATCTTTTCTTTCAGCTATTGTGGTTTTTAATACTTTTTTTTTATATCCTTGCAGAGGGTATTATAATTTCAGTCAGAAATTTGCAACGCAGTTAAAGAGACATTTTCGACCCTATAAAGTATATATATTCTTGATCAGCATCACTATCCATCTGTCCGTCCGTTTCTACGCAAAATAGTCTCAGTTTTAACGATATCTGCATGAAACTTTCCCAAAAGTTGTCATTCTATTGCAGGTAGTACAAAAGTCGGATCGGACGACTATAAAAATTAGTCTTCAATAGTTCTTCGACATTTAGTAAAGGTTAAATATTCTATTCAAAATCGGACGACTATAACATAAAAAATATTTTTTAAAATGTAACTTTGCTATTTTGTAATTTTTTTTTAAATTCTTTTTATTTTATAAAAATCGAAAGCTGCCAAAGGAACTAGCGAATAATTGAGCTGCAGATCATCATAGCTTCAATGGTGTTAAACATACACGCAAGTAATTTTAATTTTAATGTCTTAAGAATATTTAATTTTTGCCATAGCTACAAGAGTATATGAACATTGTTCCTCTCTTGTTATTTAAGCTTATTATTTTATTTTTCTTATAAGCTTTCATACGGTTTATTATATAATTTCATATTTTTAATTAATTTTAATATTTCAGCTTTATATATATATTATGTTAATTATTTTATTTCAGCTTTTAACTGAATTTTACAATTTCAGGCTTTTAGTATTATAAATTAATTATTTATTGTTGTCTATTTTGAAATGTATAATATGTAAGTCTCGGTTTAAATTCACCGAGTGAGTTTGAATTTTATACTCGTCAGTATAGAATTGCTAACCGCGAAAGTTAGTTTCTATGACAATTTTTTTTTTGGGTAAGCTCACCAAAAAGTACAGATACAGACTTCACACGTCCAACTTATGGAGCGACACTGGTCCAGCAAGGAACTCTAAAAACTCCTGAATCTCGGAAGAGTCTCTACAGGCCGTAAGAACAAATCTAAAAAGGGTGGAAGGAGTTAAAAACCCAGTTCTACCCCAACATCCTTCAGGAGATACAGACCCCTGCCTGTCTGGGAGCGACGGACATAATACATAATACATAATCTTAAACCAATGGACTCCTTTCTCCAGTACACCGAGCTCGGGGAAGACTTCGGAAAATGTCGGTTTGCTAAGTCCTACAACGCAAACAGAACACTTCTGGCAAAAGTGCCGCTGAAGAAACTGACACTCGTTGTGTTATCCGCGGCCTGGCTTTAAGGGCGGTCAAAAACCCCCGAGGAATTCACCCCACTTCAACCCCCGCATACCTCACTCAACAAATCCCCACTCAAACCTTTAATCCTTCTGAAAACAGGCAAAACCATAGGCTAAGAATGGCCTCGGGGAGAGTTAAGCATCTGCCGATCGACCTAAACGACCTAACATAAGCGCCTTTTCGAAATGCCCACCATTCTAGAAAAAAAAACTACAGGCCCAGCAAAAAAGTTGCGTTTCAAAATGGATAGAAATTTTTCTAATCGAGTAGTTCTAACATTAGGGCTTAATTGTGGAAAGCCGCTTCATTCATATGCCAAAATTAAAAACCCGCTTAATTTTAAAGAATCCTTATCCTTAGATAACATGTATTAAACAAATTGAGATCAAACGAATATATCGGACAGTTGCCAAACCATAAATCTATCCAACTTCATTATTTTTTATTTAAATATATTATTATTTATTTATTCATTATACATTATTTAAAATTATACAATTATAACCGTGGCTTGTGGCAGATTGACTATTTTCCACAGCTGCTTACGAATATAATACGTTCCATTTATTCAGCCAAGCTGTACATTTTTGTTTATTTATTTTAGATCCAAACTAAAATAAAGTTACTTTTTTTAGATTTAAATTTAAAAAACTAAAACAAATGGTCTTGAAAGAATTCCATATATAATAACGGAAATTTCCGTGCAAATCGAATGGTTGTCAATCATACAATTGTGCAATGTTAAGGGACTAATTTGTAGCTAGACTTCTCCGGGAAACAAGGACAGAGAAAGTTAATAAGAAATTAAGAAAAAGCTATGATAATGCCATACCTGAGTTTTCCTCCAATTGAACAGCTTTTCCCATCGGTGGTATCGCCTTTTTAATCTCCTCTGCAGTAATAAACTCCTGGCCCCGAAATTTACACTGGCACCTACACAAATTATTAAACACTTTAACAAATTTTATATTAAATGTCACATTCTTGTGTGTATGAAAAAGAAGAAAAAAACACGAACACTGCAGCAACAACACTTGCGGTAAATTTATATTTTATAACACGTGTTATATCTTTTGTTTCACTTAAGCGAGTGTTATTCATATATATTTTTGTAGCAGCGCCACGCTTCGCATTTGTTTGGACAATTATTTTTAAGAAAGTTTAAACACTCGAATTGTTCACCAATAAAATAAAAAATGTTACATTACACTGGGTAAAGTTAAATACAAAGTATAAGACAAACTATTATTTCTACTTACATGTAATATAATATAATTTTCATCTCATAAAATATTATTTTCTTACTGTTCAAGGAGGTTGCCCTTTTACCAAATTACATTTTTTTAACACTGAATCAATAATGAAGAAATACTTCGGTAACTTTCCGAAAAATTTGACAGAAAAGTTCTCTCCCAATTTTTATCTCTCTCAATATTTTTTAACTTTAAGACTAATTTCATCCCGATTTAGAGATTATTTCTTTTCGATAAGTGTGTTCTCAAAAAATTAAGTCAAACTCAATTTTTAGAACGTTTTGTCTCGATGAAGTGAGAAGAAAAATACAGAAATCGAGCAGATTTGGTCTTGGTTTTTTCGTTCTCTCAAATACAATATTCATATACACAAAACACAACACATACGGTTTTTTTTGTAAAATGGAAGTTAATACCTTTATATAAAATATTAAGCACTTTTGTTGCACTAAAACTTGTTTTTACTATGCCTAAACATTTTTTTAAGGAAATTTAAAGTCAAAATTTTGACTTTGATTATTTTGTTTATGGCCTATGGAATCGACCACTGTGCAATGGTGCCAAAACAAAGTTTTCTAAATGCTCGCCGTGTCAGAAATAAGTTAGTTGCGAAAATAAACATGAAGTGTGAATTAACGTCCTCAAAGTTGAATTATATGGCAAGTCCTGGACAAATTTGCAATAAATGTGCTATAAAAAATCCATGAGGTTGTGTTATTGGTAGTATATACATCGTAGGTCTTTAGGTCAAAGGATAAATGACTAAACACGGTTTTCTTTTAGAAGCTGATTTCGTAGCCAAGTACCAACCCAAGCTAACACAAAAAATGATTATTCTAAGGCCGGGTCGCCGATCAGAGTTGATGTTTGTTCTTAGTGATTTTTTCATAAACACGTTTCCTGGGTGCACCGTGCAAAAGAAGAAAGCATTCCAGACAACAACAACAACAACAACAACAACAACAACAACAGCAGAAGTTGCCAACTTGTCAGCTGCCAGGCCGGCGGCGTTCTTAGGGCTGTCTCAGCCCCCTTAAGCCGTCAACCACCTCATGTCAAACGGCCTTTGCCTGTGGCATGTGAGCGGAAAAGCTGGGGGAGACATGGGCTGATCGGGTGGGAGGGGAAAACAAAATTCAAAGGCTGCCAATTGCCAATTGAAGCCGTAAAGTATGCTAAGCAATTTGCATGGTGTGTGTGGTATTCATGTGGAGGTGGGATGTCGATGAGGGGGAGTGGGAGTGGAAGTGGGAGGGTCTCAGTATATGGTGCGATATTTATTGTTGTTTTTTGCCAAACTAGAGGATTGAGAGGGCAGCATGTGCCGGAGTCAGAGTCAGCTGACTGCTGGGCGAAGGAGTTAGAAGTTCCAAGCACCTGGCACCTGTCGGTTCGCCCCTACCCATCCACCTCTGGTCTAGGACTCTTCATAAGTCCAACATTGTGATTTTGACTTTGGCATCAAGACCTCACTGTAGCCACTTGAGGCGTAAACATTTCCGGTCCGGGTAGGTAGAACTAACTTGAATTTAATTGGGCCACTTGAATACTTCAGCTTTGAAAGTTGAAACTAATTAGTTTTAACAAATGCTAGGTCTTTTTCGTTCTGTTATGATATTACGAGTTGGTGTGAAATTCCCTTTTTTTAGAGATATTTTTACAATTTATGGATTTATTGGCAGAAAATCCCTTTTGTATTTTCTATTTCAGCAGGCGTCCAGTGACAAAGCTAATCAATATATCCAGTACATGCACTTCACTCATTCAACACTCACACAGTCTGCCTGACACACACTCCAAGTGTAATCTATGAGTCTCAATCTGTTGTTCGTGCTTTTTTTTCTTGGGGATTTGGAGTGTTACAGGAGGTGTGTGAGGCTATATTGGGCGCCTCAAATAACACTACAATGACTAACCTTTCCTTAATTCAAGGCAGCCAATTCCAGATTACTCATCTAGATATCAGAGTTTCATAGGTATACTCGATACACACAAAATTGGATAGTTTTGGGGAAAGTTTGAGAAACCATTTCTAATCCGCCCTCTAATAAACCAGGGAGCGTAGGTCTTATAAGTTTAATATTAAAAATAATTTGGTAATAATTATTATACATTTCAATTTTTGAGTAATTCAATAAAACGTAGGGCATAATAATTACTTTTGATCACCGTTTTAAATTAAAGGTATCCATAAAATGGCTGTGTAAGCCTGTGTAAACCTGGATGAAGCGGTCCGAATGGAAACATTTTAAAAGTGTATATATTTAATAAAATGTTTAATTATTATTCGTGACAAAATTTAATATCAGAATTTTGTATGTGAAATGTTTTTTTTAACCCCGTTAAGAGGTGTTTTTGGTTGATATCAGAAGTTTTTTTTTTAAAACAAATCAATTAAAAAGCATGGAAATTATAATTTGTTCAATTATTCGGCTCGTTTCGACTTTTATGCATTAGATAGACTGCTTGTGGGAAAGTTTAAATATTCTTGAAAACATTAAAATTAGGATTGACTTGCGTGTATGTTTAAAAACATTTAAGCACTGATCATTTGCAGCTCAATTATTTCCGATTTTAATAAAATTAAAAGCGTTATTCTGTCTTGTCAAATTATTGATTAGTCAAATCAAATTGCTCTTATTGTCTTATATTTTAAAGATAAAGTCACAATAAATTATTATAAATTAAACCAAAAAAAACCAACAAAAATAGAAAATAAATTGTTCTCCTAGGCTGGAATTGGAAGCCGGGACTCCCTGGCCTATAGAGCGATGGCTAAAACCTCGCGGAATTATCGCAAACGGGCTCAGAAATGAGTAAAAATTGGACATAAAAGTGAAATAACATGTCCCGATATTTGCCCACTAAACTTTATTTTCTTAGTCCGTTTGCGAACATTTAGCGAGCCTTCAGTCTACGCTCGTTGATTTGTATCAACTCTAAGTCCAACTATCGTATTTGTGTCCACTGGGTAGATATTTTTATCCCGTGACTCTTCATATGAAAATTTTACTAAATTCAACCAGATTTCACACGTGACTTATACTTATAATTCAAGTATGAAATATTTCTAAAAACATTTCATATACGAATTCACACAATACACTTTAAATATTTCATATATGAATTGACCCATAAAAATAAAGTATTCAGTGTTTAAATTTTCTATATCGTTATTATTGATGTTTAATTACTAAATAATTTTTTAAGTTACAGTTCTTAGGTATTGATACTTCAATTTAAATGTGAGAAAAACAAACTGATTTTAAGTCTCCATTAAATATTTTTTGTGCGAGCTTTTTAATAACTAAATTAAGTATACGTTTTTTTTCGATTTTCTTTGCAGGTTTTGATATTGTTAGTTTTACAAGGATAATCAAAAAAAAAGTATAATTGCTTTAAATTAAATCTTTACTATTTTGTTTCTTTTTTTACGTTTATAACACTTGAGATTCCTCAACTTTTGGTATATAACAAAGTTTTCTGCATGAATGTTTTCGAAAGCTGTTAAGAACGAAAACGGAAACTTTTCGCAGTTGGGAGAAGTTAACGCTGCTTAGACAAGAATTTCCTCGTAAAAGTATCCACCACCAATTTGGTAAGGAAAACGCTATAAAAAAATGGTTGCAAGTTTAAGGAAGAAACATTTTCATTTAATAATTGTAAAATATGAATTATTGCTTAAAACTTAAAACTTATCTTAATTTAAGCAATTATAATTGAAATCAGATGCTTAGAAAAATAATGAGCGAGATGTAAGCTAATATCTTAAAAACAAAAAAGGTTTTCAAATTTAAATGTTATTTGGGGCAGATAACTCTCTCGTTAATTTTTATATCCTTTCAAATGGTATTTTAGTTTCAGTATGGAGGACACATTCCCTACCTAAACAGCATCATTTGGAGAGTCGATCTAGCAATGTCTGATTGTTTGTCAACACGTTTCAACGCACACTAGCCCATAAGTTTTAAAACTATTAGTAGAAGTTGAAACGAGACAGATCGGACGACTATATCATACAGCTGCCATGGAAACAAACGGAAAAACATATGTAAAATTATAATTTGCCTGTTTTTCAATTGATTTGAATATACTTCGATACAAAAAAATTTGTTTCTTGTTTCAGAATTACGGTTCTAATTTTATTAATATCAGACCACGATATCAAATAGCTGATTGTAAAACATAAAAATATAAAAATCAAAAGATTGTTGTTATTTAGTTATTTAGTCGAATGCTTATTTAATTTGTCGTCACAAACAAATATATCAGATATTGTATGTGTTGAAGGTGCGATCGCCACGACTTTTTATCTCGTTAAGAGGTGTTTTTGTTTGATATTATATAAATGTCAACTTTATAACGTTTCAAATCGTGAAAAACGATTTATTAATTTAGCTAAAAACAATAAAACAAAAAATTTTTTAAGTATTATGGGAGACTTCTTACGTGAAATATTCTAAAATTTAATGGGTCAATTCATGTGGGATTTGAATCAGGCTTTCATCACAGCAGACACGAAGTGGGTTGACTTATGTTGCATCACCTAATTTGATCGTCATTTAAAATGCCTTATAATATACCCGATACCTTTAAAGACCGCCGATACCTACGCGAGTAGAATCTAACGATTCCTACAACTTGGGGGCTCATCCAGGAATGACCCAATCATAAAGTGCAAGTGTGTGGCAGGCACGCAGTTGCACAAGAAGAAGCTGGCGTTAAGGGGCGACTAGAGTCCAGGAGCAGGAGATAGTGCATCACCTATTCCCAGATCGGTCCATTCACAGTGATCTGGCAACTTGCAGATGCTGATCTGTGGAAGGCGTGAGTGCGAAGCGGTTACCGGAACGAGCAGCGGAAAGACACAGAAGTTTGAGGTCAGTCGAAGTCCGAAGGAGTAGATATTGGTGAAATCATCGACATATACGGACAAGCGGCGACAAGAAGTTTGGTTCAGTGTCAGAAGCAGTCTGGAGACGATTATCTAATTGCTGAAATCTACGAGAAACATTTCAAGAAGCAGTGTTTCTAAAGAGGTGCAACCAGTTAAAAGCAGACTGCATGTATGTAACTAAAAACATTCCTTGAATTTACTGAAAATAATTTTGAAACACATAAAACCCTGTATATGTAACGTTGTTTATTCATTTATTGACGAATTCATTGAAGCTTAGAGACAGAGACAACTATACGCATACTGCTTGCGAATTTTTTGGTTATAAAATCACGGTCACACTGCCTTTTTAACGTTAAATTCAAACTTAATGGTTTTTTTTATTATATGTGTTTATCCCGCTAATTATAACTTTTAAAGGTTTTCAGTTGTTACCTTTTAATGGTAAAAAATATTGTGTATACATTTAAGCCTCGCTTTTTCATTTCGTTTTATTCCAAAAGCCGGTGCATATTTTTTACTATCGGGTATCGGTTCTGACAGTTTTCCTCATTCATTGCTTATTGCAATCGTCATAGGTTGTCTTGCTCGCACTTACGTATAGTTAAAACAAAAAATGAGCAATGAATGAGGCCAACAATGTAGTGTCATAAGTCATTGAAACATTGTACGAAATTCGAAATCAAAATGCTACTAGACGAAATAATGTTAATTCTGTAAGCCTTTCTTTGTTTACACTTAAGGACGTAGAAGAGTGTCGCGTTTTGCAGGAACAGAGAGCCCCAAATATCGATAAGTGGGTGAAGGAGTTGGAAGAATGTGCTTTGACTGTACAGTGGAGACAGCTTCAACTATTCATTTACTCCAAGCAGTTGCTAAGTGGGGATGCAAAATCGTTTATTCGCAGTCATGTTAACACTAGGATTCTTTCAAGGCAACGTTGCATAGGGATTTGCTGTCATAATATCATCTGCTGAAGTGCATCGCAAGCTAGGTCAACGTGTGCAAAGGAAAGGGCAAACACTTCAGGAATATTTGTATTCCCTAATGGAGATGGCCAAGTGTGATGGCTTTAAGTGTGGCGATCCGTCCTACATGAAGAAATATTGCAGGAAAAAGAACAATAATAATTGCTATCGTTGGGAGCAGCCAAGCCATCGAGCACTTAAATCCATAACAGAAGCTTGAGGTTCAAGATTTAATTGAAGAGTTTGTACCTGAACGCAATCTTGTTAAAGGACGAACTACCTGTATATCAGCATCCGCGTCGTGTGACCAAAATACAGTAGACGAGCAAGTTATGGAGTGGCATAGTGATTATATTATCCGACCCTGCACTTCTGAATACGCATCTCCAGTAGTTTTGGTGTCCATGAGAAATGGAAGAAAACGATTGAGCTGTGACTAACGAAAACTTAACGAAAAGATAATTTTGGGAAATTCCCCCTGGCTGGAGACTGAGCTCGAGCTTAAGATATTCACCACTCACAAAAACGTATTCTTTCATGTTCGGATTGAACCAGGCTTTAAAAAATACACCTCATTTGTGACTTTATCTGGACAAACTGGTTTCCACCAGATTTATCATGGCAGTTTTTAGGGAACTCTTCGCCACCAATGTCGTTGTTGTTTACATGGACGACATGATTATACCTAGCCAGGCTTGCTAAGTTTAAGGCTGTCTTAAGGGTTGCTTCTAAAAGCGGCTTATGCATCAATTGGAGTAAGTGCACAGTAAAGTACAGTTCTTAGGCTACATCATTCACAGTGGATCCCTCACTCCAGGGCCTGAAATGATTCAAGCTGTAAATGTAAAGTACTCAGCAGCTCCTTGGACTGACTTATTTCAGAAAGTTCATTTACGAGTACAAATCTTTTGCTAGGCCTTTGCCGGATCTACTAAGAGGGGATTCAAAGAACGAATTTAGAGAGACACGAAAAGTAGCCTGTGCTAAAGTTGTACGCTTCGAAGTACGGTTTTGGAGCAGTCTTGTTGGAGAACGATCCTGAGGATAGTGATAGCAAAACGTCACCACATGAAGAAAAGTACGAATCATAAGAGCTCGAGATATTCGCTATTCCATATTTTAGGTTTACCAACGTGACTCGTGTTACTTTCTTAAAGATTCAATAGTCCATCGCTTAAAGGAAGCTGAGATCAACGACGAATGGACAAAAGCAGTCCGGAGCCTTGTAAAAAAGGATGCATATCAGGACTTTTGTATCCATAATGAAGTGCTCTGTAAAGACCCTAATTGTGATCTAGTGGTAGTACCTTCGGCTATCGAAAATAAGATTGTACAGAACTCGCATAATGAAGGCCACTTTTCTGCGAAAAGGGCGCAGGATCTCATCGAGAAAACATATTTCATGCCCAGCTTATTAGATGCATAATCGTAAATGCTTAACCATGCAGGAAAAAGGGATTTCTAACTTAGATTGATAAAGGAAAGAAGCATATTATAGTGAATGGATTTTTAAAGTATGTCTGGCTCTGTCCAACCCGTAGCACTGGAGTTGACAAAGTTTTAAGCTGCCTTGAAAAGCAAGCTGTACATATTGGAAACCCTTGCCGAATTGAGTCAAAAAGAGGTACTGTTTCCACGTTCAAAGAGTATTGTGAGCCCCTCAACATACAGTATTAACTTATTATTATCCACAAGGTAGTTGTACCAATGCTTGCAGAGTACGTAGGACAAGTGCAGCAGATTATTAACAGCTTTGAGCCAAGAAGCACAAAGATCACGCCTTTTAAGCTTTTGACCGGATACGAAATGCGATTGTCTGGCTGTAAGGAACTGAAAGATTTACTGATGGAGTTCGCTATAAACGATCTTCACAAAGAAAGAGAAGAGTATCGTATAACAGCTCGAGAAAACATTAAAAAGCTACAGAAGGAAAATGAAAAAAAATTTTGATTTAAAAAAAAAACAAGAGAGATTGTATCCGCTGAATGATTTGGTAGCGATCAAGGAAACTCAGTATGGAGTCGGATTAAAGCTCAAGTTTTAAGGACATTACAAAATAGGCGCCATCAAGAATCTTAATCGCTATTAAGTTGAACGCTGAGCATATACCGAAGGCCCTTTTAAAACATCTACGGTTTCCAAGTACATGAAGCCCTGGTCAGGTACATTCGAGTCGAATGAACAGTCAGGAGGGCCGAGTTTGAATCAGGCGGACTTTTATCACATAAGACACGAAGTGGGTTGACTTATGCGGCAAGACCTAATTTGATCGCCATTTAAAAAGCCTTAACATTTAGTCGATACTTTTAGTATCATCGCGAGTATACGAGGAGTCGTCGTATCAAATCAGAAGAGGGAAGACCAATTTAATGAAAAGAACACTGTAAAACTTAATATTAAGCACTTAATATAAGCACTTTTATGTTAAAACTTATTCTAATAAAACATTATAATTGTGAATCATATACATATGTGTATAATATGAAATATTTTAAATTATAGTGGGTGATTTCGTATATGAAATCCCATACAAAAAGTAAATATGAAATTTTACAGGTGAATCACGGGAAGATTCACCTTATGATTAACGGGTAAAATTTTTATTTTGAAACAAAATCCCAATAAAAACGATTATAATTTATTTTCAAATACATAATTCATCTTAATTTATTTTCAAATACATAATACATCTTAAATAAACGCCACCAAATATATTTCGGTATATGGAATGGGGCAAGAGACGAAATATGCATTTGCTAGCGTCGGAATACGGCCAAATAATACTAGAATATAAAGTGGAAGCTAGAAAGAGTACGAGATACTCTTTCCCTCTCTTGTTGTCCGCTGCAGTTGACGGTGCGCCATAGATTTTTCAGCCGAAACCAAAGACAGCGACGTCGCCTGCAGTTCCTCATTTCAATTCATTCATGAAAGCCATAGTGTTTTGCCGGCAGAGCAGTATAAAACCGCTGTCGGAACACACATTGACAAGTTTCGCCGTGCAAATTGCTCACACAAAGAAGTGTGAGCAAGTCATAGAATGAGTGCCGACCACTGCACCAACGGCCAAGAAATGAGCAATTTTTTTCGCCGTCTCTTTGTCCGTCCGTCCGCCAGTTTTTTAGTTTTAAAGCTTTCTGCACGAAACTTTCCCAAAAGTACTCTTTCTGTTGCAGAAAGTATATAAGTCGTAATGAGCCGGATCGGACTACTATAGCACATAGCTTCCATATGAACATTAAAAAAAAAAATACAGAGAATTATTGCTTTGCTGATTTTTAATTTTTGTTAGGGATATGGTATTTTAAAATAACCACATTCGTAGCTAAAACCCATTTTTTAAAAGTTATTGAAACAAAAAATTTTGTTTTAGGATGTATTAACCGAAGACCAATCTGCAATGTTACGTTTCAAAAATTCCGATAGATGGTGCTTCTGTTAAGATAACAGCTGTTAAATCAGCCGTTTTAGGTGCAGCCCTCGTGCTTTTGAAATTCTAATTTCACATTGCAGCTTTAAAGTGCATAAATAAACAATAGAAAAGCAATTTTTTTAAATTACAATAATTTGAAGATTGACGGTGCGTACTAAGTTTTTGTGTACTTAAACGGTTGAAATCTTTCCTTTTGTTGTCCACGTTATTAAGCGTTACAGTAACTTGTCTTACACGCTATTTTAAGTTTCAAAACTAACTTTAACTAGAGCAACTACGGGAGTCTTCTAAAACCTTTTGAGGTTTGTGGAGTATTTAAATTTGTTCAAATTTATGTTGTTAGAATCCCCACTTATTGCCACTTTTACTGATTTTTAGTTTATAAGACATAACCTCAAGTTTTCCCACGTTTAGTTGCTTTTTATATGGAATGAAAACCCAAATGGCCAAATATTGTGCTATTTTAAATTTTTTCACAGCCGCAGCAGCTTTTATAACCTTGACTAATAAGAAACGACGTTGGTAACGGCAACCAGAAAATGTAGCTTGACGATTATCAAATATGTAGCATTTACAAAGAAAATTTAAAGTTGTTCCAAAAACATCATGCAAACTGATTTTACCTTTCTAGCAAGAGGAACTAGATCCCAGAGAAGGCAAGCTGCAAGTTTATGCATTAACATTGCACACGTGATAAACTAAGTATTTTTCCTACAAAACAATCGAAGTTAAGATGGCGCCATCTGTCGAAATGCATAGCCAACACTAGGAGCTGAGAGCGTTCACCACCAATAACAGTTTTTTAATTCTCTCTCTCTCTCTCTCTCTTACCTGCTAGCAGCAGCCGATCAGTGGCTGAGCAGCGGCGAAGGGGCGGCAGAGGCCTTAAGCTTTTAAAATATTAGCTCGATTTTTGTGTCTACCGATAGATATGAGCAAACTCAAGAACATAGATATATTTTATGCTTTTCAACGAATACAATGTAATGTTTTACTCTACGAGTAACGGGTTGTAAAAATAAATCTAGAAACCTTTATATTTTTAATTTTTTTTTTTATTATTTTTAAAATTTAAGAACTACGCTTGTAATTTAAGTAAAATCAGATATCTATTTCATATAGCTGCCATAAAAAAGATCGAGACATTGAGCTAGAAATCGTCATAGCTTTAAATTTTTTAAACATACACGCATATAAATCGAAATTCAGATGTAATAAGGAATATTTAACCTTAGCTCCAAGAGTATATAAACTACGGCTTGCTTCTTTTCTTTTTGTTAAATTAAGTGGTCCCACATTTTTTAAAGAATTCATTTTTAAAAAATTAAAAATTTTTTAGTATTTTTGTTGTTCTTTTCATTATGTGAAAATATAAAAGAAAATTAATTCAATTTTAAACAAGAAAGCAAGTAAGCTTCGGCAAGCCGAAGTTCATATACCCTTGCAGCTATTTCAAAAACTAAATACTCTTGAAAACGTTAAAATTATGATTTACTTGCGTGTATGTTTAAAAACATTGAAGCTATAATGATTTGCAGCTTAATTATTCGATAGATCCTATGGCAGCTATACGATTGTTCCTATGGGAGCTATATGCTATAGTCGTCCGATTTTAATGAAATTTAAACCGTAATTCTGAAATATTTAACCTTTACTATGTCTCGAAGAACTAAAAAAAAATTAAAAACAGCAAAGTTATAATTTTTTTGTATTTTTTTTCCGATTGCTCCTATGGGAGCTATATGCTATAGTCGTCCGATTTTGATGAAATTTAAACCGTAATTCTGCAATAGTTAACCATTACTATATCTCGAAGAACTAAAAAAAAATTAAAAAATAGAAAAGTTATAATTTTTTTAAATTTATTTTTTCCGATTGTTCCTATGGGAGCTATATGCTATAGTCGTCCGATCCGGCTCGTTCCGACTTATATACTACCTGCAATAGAAAGACAACTTTTGGGAAAGTTTCATGCAGATAGCTTTAAAACTGAGAGACTAGTTTGCGTAGAAACGGACGGACAGACGGACGGACAGACGGACATGGCTAGATCGACTCTCCTAGTGATGCTGATCAAGAATATATATACTTTATAGGGTCGGAGATGGCTTTCGGCACAAAACTGTGGTTGTTGAACCGCTTTTCTTAGTTTTGAACAACACAAGCTAAAACAAACAAAAAACACACTAGTTACCCACAACAAAATTTATTTAAGTATTGCTCACACCATAACCTTTTCAATTGATAATTTTCAAATTAAAATAAAATTGTTAAGCTTTAAAACAAAAAAAAAGATTTCTTTAATTTGAGTATTAATTTCTTTTTTTAATTAGAGTATGTACTTTTAAATTTGAATATTCAAATTGAGCTCCATCTGCATCGTGTCTGGCTTACTGTGCAAAAACTTCGGTGATAAATGACAAAATCAATAACGGGCGGAGAATAGCTTCTGCTGCACTAAAAGATAAAAAGAAAGTAAACAATATGTTAATACCGTAAATGTTCGATGGGGGAGGACATGCGCCCAAGAAAGAGGTTAAGGTGCATAATGAAAAATTTGAGTGTTTACCCAAAGATTACCGATTGAGATTTATGACAGAGCTGGTCTCTAGTTTAATAACAGTTTTATGATTGCTTTTCTTCCCTTTGATTGATAGACTAAGCAAGTTGAAAAGGTGGAAAACTTCGAGGGATGCAGGGCAATTGGTCTCAGCTGTTGTCGAAAAAATTTGTCACACAAGAGACAAAAAACTTAAGCGCAACTTACACATGTAATCGAATACGTTCGTTCACTGTTATTCCAACTGCATCTGGGCAAGCCAATCCATCAAAAGGGATGTGTGCATCGCCACTCAAATTACCAACAATCATAATGGGGAACAGCCCACCCTCAAGCTGAAACGCACCCACTTCAATCCCAAAACAAAAACCCTAGCAAAAAGCCGAGCCACATATGCAGCACCCATCCCTTAAGAAAATAAAAACACTTTCCTTTGGTTACTTTCCCTGTGATCTGGTGCAGATGCTTGCATTTATTTTGTAATTACTGTCACGCAATGTGGCCATCAAAATAAATACTATAAGATGAATTTCCATTAACCAAAGTGGCGGATGCTGGGAGGGTAAAAGGCCCTTTTATCCGACTTTAAGTTGAAGAGTTAAGTTACAAATCTTATTTTGGTGAGAAAAATTGTCATAATTTCAGAGGGTGCCATAAATAATGACATGAAGCAATATATGTTATAATATAATATTATAATATAAGTTTTATAATATATTAAATTATTATGACTGACGACTATATCATATTATAGTTTAGCTTTTTTTATCTTTTTTTTTTATTTCAGTATTATGGCTTTAATATTATTAAAATCGCAAGACTTTTTTAACATAGTTTAAATTATATACGCGCCAAAAAATACTTTTTTTATACATTTCAAAGTACGATTTGTCCGTGTCTGTTTGTCAGTATTGTGTTAGGCAAAAAAACTAGCTTATTTAGCGGAAAATCGCTAAAAACAGCTTAACTATGCACGGTTTTATGTCATTAAAAAGGTATTGTCAAATGCTAATCACGATGCCTTAACATAATTGGTCTAGTTAAATAGTTTAAAAATAATTTAATTTAAATACCAATTATTGTTTTATTAAAAAATGATCATAATTTCGGAAAAATATCTATAAAAACAAAAAAACAAAGTATTATTGCGGATTCGAGAAGATAATCTAAATAGGAACCAACAGGTTTGATTCAATTGATTAATGGGCGATTACACTCATTGAAAAAATCCAAACAAACGGTGTCAAAAGTAGGGTAAATTCAATTTTTTGATGCAAGTACGAATTATTTAATCCCGAAGCTTTTCAATTGAGAATGAACATCGTCAGTCCAAGTACTTAAAAGTACTTGAAGAAAGTGCGGAAGATATTGGTTTGACTATGAAAAATTTTTTATGCAATTATAAAAGTTTCTAAGTTTAAGTTTTTTTAATGTTTTTTTTGTCTCTTTCTCTTTTTTCTTTCTAAGTCCGTATAAGAACCCAAAGCAATTTTTTTGCAAACCAAAAAATATAATAAGTTGATTACTTGTCTGGGATTTGAGCCCGGGATCTTAATAGCTTACCCAATGTTTGATGTTCCAAGTCACTTAATAGTTTTGTTTTAAATTAATAGATTTAGTTTTTTGTTTGTGTTTTGTTTTTGGTAAATTAATAGTTTTCAATAGAGTTTTCTATTTTCAATATTTCTGGTATTATTTACAAACACTCCTGATTAAAGCGAAAAATATTGTTCTCTCTGTGTATAAAAAAAACACGTTCTTCCTAAAAATTGCAAGTATTATTCGACCGATTATCAATTAAATTAAAATTTAAAAAAAATTTAAATTATACGTACTACATTTTTCTGGGTGTAGAAGTGAATGATTTATTCGTTTGAAAAAACTAAAATATTGATTCTTTTCGGTCCCTGACATAAACACATACTTTAGGGCTAGATCCAAAGATTGTTTCACAAACCTTAAGCATTTTTGATTAGGATTTGGATTAGGTCTTGATCTGTGTTCACATAAATAAGTACAATTGCGAAATCAAATCTCTAGCCTTTTAACTGAGCTCGCAAGCGGTATTTAAACATACGGTCATACGGACAAAGGGGCATGGGCCATCAACTCGTCCATTTATGCTGATCAACAATATATATACTTTATAGGGTCGGACTAGTCTCCTTCACAGCGTTACAAACTGACCAATTTTATTATTATTACTATTATAATATTATTATTACAATTTCAATTTTAATTGAACGTCTATTTCATATAGCTGCCTTAGGAAGTATCGAATAATTTAAAATTAAATCATCGTAGATTCAATGTTTTAAACATATAAATCGAAATTTAGATGTCTTAAAGAATATTTAGTTTCCTCAATAGCTGCAAGGGTATATAAGCTTGCGCTTTCCGAAGTTTGCTTTATTTCTTGTTTTTATACCCTTGCAGAAGGTATTATAATTTTAGTCATATCGGACTAATATATCTTACATCTCCCATAGGAACAAACAGATATAGCTTGCAAGAATTGATGATATTTCGCGCAGTGTAAAAGCTATTGACATGCATCCTTTCAAATCGTATTTTTTATGCATACCATGATCAGGGTATAAGCACGTGCCAAACAGACTTTTATAAACCATAGAAACAATAGGGTGAAATCGGTCTAAATTTGATGTTTTTCAGGATATTTTGCGCAGTGTACATCAATTTTTTGGAGTCTTGTTTAGTTACGCATACCTTGATCATGGTAGATATCTTGCTGCACGCAGAAAATTAAATAATTAAAATCCGAGATCGAACAACCGAAAAACATTATTGTAAAGAGCCTTCTAAAGGAAAAAGACACAAAGGCTGAAGTCACAAAGCTCATGCGAGACAAATACGGAATGGGAGAAAACTTGTAGGTACCAATATATTACAGATAAAATGCCATCTAGCAACGGTTGACTAAATAATGGTCAGGGGAGATGAAACAACCATAAAAAGCAAATGGATGCATTATAGCCCCGAAATCACATTGAAACATAAAAAACCAGCCAACCCAAGTACGATGTATGAAAATAGGATCAATCCAGCTGACATACGCTATTCAGTTCTTCTCTTCAAAAGCCGACTGCCAAAAAACAGAAATATAAATCAATAGATCTGTACCTTAACCACTAAACCCCGATTCCATATAGGAAGCGACCGTCAAAATGTGTTATTAAGTCTTTGATTTTGAGTGCTAAGAACGAGAGATTCTAGTGTATACCCTACAGTTCGGCAAATGACGCCACCTGTGGAATTGTCATCATCTATATTTTCCGCGAGAACCATTGATGCTCACAGCCATAAATACAATCTAAACCTTTTTAATATTGATAAACTTTTTGTGAATTTTGGGCTGCCAACACTGACACAGAACTACGGCCCAGCCGTAAGCTACATACATACATAACACCGGAAAGGGGACGCAGAGACAGAGACAACAGTCATTTACAATTTTTGCAAATAAAAACCGCTTAAGCAACGTAACATGTAATTTGTTTTATGTCTACCTAGTACGTGAGATAACGCTACGAGCCGAAAACATTTTTTCAACTGCACAGAACTTCGATTAACATTGGCAACATCGCAGCTGAAATCCAGGACTCCAGAGCAGGACTCTGGCTGCTGGCCGAGAGGGTGGACTTGGTGGAGTGGGTTCTGTGCCGGAACCAACAAGTGTTTTGGCCATGGCCGTGAATTCAGTATATAATTTCCGCTCAGTGCTGTGTTCGTTTTCGTCTCTTTTATACCCGTTACTCGTATAGTAAAAGGAAAAAAAAATTGAAAATTGCCCAAAATGTTGGAAAGCTGAGTGTCGTGGGATTGACCCCTCGAAAGTTATATGTTTTTTTTAGTTTTAATGTTTTTTAAATGTTTTGTAAAAGCTCATACATTATTCTAATATTAAGTGTTAATTATTTTATACTATGTCTGAACGATTTGTTATTGCAACGCAAATAACAAACTTAAACTTTAACCCGAGCGCAGTCAATGTAAATAACTTTTTTTAAATTTGTATACCTTTGCAGAGGGTATTATAATTTCAGTCAGAAGTTTGAAGGAGACGTCTCCGACCCTATAAAGTATATATATTCTTGATCAGCATCACTAGGAGAGTCGATCTAGCCATGTCCGTCTGTCCGTCCGTTTCTACGCAAACTAGTCCCTCAGTTTTAAAGCTATCTGCATGAAAGTTTCCCAAAAAATGTGTTTTTATTGCAGGTAGTATATAAGTCGGAACGAGCCGGATCGGACGACTATAGCATATAGCTGCCATAAGAACAATCGGAAAAATAAATAAAAAAAATTATAACACATAGTAATATTAATATTAAATATTTCAGAATTAACTAATTTAATTTTTTAAAATTTTTTAGCTGCCATAGGAACTCAAATAATAGAGCTGCAATTCATCATAGCTTCAATGCTTTTAAACATACACGCAAGTAAATCATAATTTTGATGTCTCCTTAAATATTTAATTTTTGCAATAGCTGCAAGGGTATTTGAACTTCGGCTTGCCGAAGTTTGCTTCCTTTCTTGTTTTTAATTTTAAACTTAAGCTAATAGACTAGAAAAAGTCAATTAAATTGGAAACAAATATGATATTTTGCCCTCGGGTAAAAATCGATTATATTTAAAGTTACGACATTGATCTTTTAGTTGAGAATGGAGTTGTGAATCAAAAAAAGAAGAATATATGTAAAGCTTTCGATCGTCGCTCTCCGCGATGACTCAATAGCTTATTGGCTAGCGAGTTCGACTACAAACCCAGAGGTCGCGTGTTCGAGTCCGGCAAGCGTGCATGTATGTAAGTTTTATTGATTTTTGTGATATTTCTCTAATCTATTTCATACATTATCATTTACAGTTGTTGAAATAAAAAAACATATATATTATATTTCTTAATGAAATAACAAAAAAATTCGCCCTAAATTTAAGAAAGATCGCCCTAAAAAAACTCCTATGGGAGCTTTATGGTATAGTCGTCCGACCCGGCTTGTTCCGACTTATGTACTACCTGCAACAGAAAGAAAACTTTTGGGAAAGTTTCATGCAGATAGCTTTAAAAGTGAGAGACTAGTTTGCGTAGAAACGAACGAACAGACGGACATGGCTAGATCGACTCTGCTGATCAAGAATATATATACTTTATAGGGTCGGAAATATGTCCTTCACTGCTTTTCAAACTTCTGACTGAAATTATAATACCCTATGCAAAAGTATTAAAACGCCTTGTTATCAAGAAAAATTACACTAAATTTCTGAACAATTTTTAGAAATACCGCCCAAAAATTTATGAAAACATCGCCAATAATTAGAAAAATTTGCCCTTAAATCATGGGCCAATCGCCTTTGGATTCTTTTTTAGGACGATTTCATAGGTTTTAGGGCGGTTTCGGTCGAAATTTTAATTTAAAATTGCAGCCACGTTTATGTTTGCTTTCGGAAAGGGTTACGTTGGCTTTTGTTCGCCGATTCGCTTTTTGAGAGCTTGAGCTGATTTCTACACAAGTCTTTTCGAATGGCTGTTTTGAGTGTTTAATGGAAAACGTATTTAATTTAATTTTGCTTCTGGAAGGTCATGTTAGTCAGCTTACAATTGTTTTGGTTGCACCCAACCACTTAACCAATTACCCTTACACAGCCATATAAATATTCCTTGGTCGAAAAGCTAGTATCCCGAATGTTAGACCGTTTAACCTGCAATTTAAGCCAACTTGCGCGGCTAAAAAATCTAAGTTTGTACTGTCAAAACATTTATATTTTTATACAAATTAAAAATATATATTTTTTTATTGCAAATTCGCTGATTTTAGTTTTCTAAGAAAATGTACGCCAAATGATTTAGTTTCTGAATTATGAACTTCCGCAGTTGCTGTAATAAGCGTCCTCGACGCGGGAGGCCCGGTTCGAGTCCACCGACGCGTCGGTCAAATAAAAATGTAATTTTTTTTCAAGTATATTCTTATCTGAATTTATTTATAAATAAAAATAAAATATATCATATTTAAAAACAAATAATACACATAAATAAACAAAAGAAAGTATTTTATCAAAAATACGTACATATACATAGACAATATACATAACAAACTCAACATGCTAAAATATAAATTCATCATGAATAAACATGTTTCATTTTTATAAATTTTTCAAATTTTTAGATAAAATTTACATAGAACATATGGTAAGATGCCTTACATTTTTGACACGTTTTTCTAAATTCTAGAAAAGATTTCATATCAAATTTTTGCGAAAATTCGATCACAAAAAGCGTTACCACACTTAAGATATTTTCGTCGCATTAATGCTCAATTTTGATCAAACTTTTCCTGCACTCTGGTAAAAATCGTGCCTAAGAATGTGAAATAAAAAAAAATTTAATTCAATGTTGACAAAAACAAATTTTTTTTTGACAAATAAATGGACTTGCAACGCAATGTTTTCCAAAAACAAAAATGTTGCCTTGCAACTTCCCACCTCTGATCCGACCGAAAAGTGCCACAAAAACTTTGGCTTTAACCATCTAGCCGCACTTTCGAATCCCTAGAAAGCCTCCGATTCTCCACACAACTGCCACGGCGGCACCACACCATCGCCCTGAAACGTTTAGCATACAATTAGTCTGCAAAAGGAAGCGGAAAAAAGGGTGGGTGGCAGGGCGGGACGACGCAATGGGAAAGTTAAAGCCCGGTAAAAACTTCAGTGAAATGATTACAATTTTCGTTGTGTCGTTGCCCTCAAAAGGGTTGACCATATGGAAATTAGCATATGACAGCCATTTCGGGCCAGGGGGTGGTGCCCTTTCTCCCACTGAATCGCTCTCCTGGGGTGCAAGGTTTAATTTTAAAGTCAGCCGCAAACTTTGTATCTAGTCATGCGGCAACTGAGCCCAGCACTGGATTGTGCTTGGTATTGGGCCACAGAACTGGGGGAAGAACTACAACTTCAAACTTTTTAGAGTGAATTTCTCTTAAAATTTTTCGTAACATTATTTGTAATTTAATTTTGCACTTAATGGGTAACCCAGCTTTCTAATGACAAATGGTGATAAGGTGTGTTTCTTTTCTCACTTCGCTATATCACGAAGCCGCCGCACAGTGGCTCCTTTGGTAAAAAACACATTGCAAAATTAATAACTTTTGAGATATTAAAGTTATCTACTTGATTTTGATAATAGGTAAAGCCGTAAAATCTTGTACATGTTTCTTTTATTAAGTTACACTACCAAAAGAAGCGTAATTAATTTGACAACAAAATAAAATTTTTATAACAATCAGTGAAACTAAAAACCCATAATGATTATTTATATTTTTTAATACTCATTCTAAAATATCTAAAATATGATATCGTATTCCAATTTTAATAAAATTAAAAGCGTAATTCTGAACTGTTATATTAATAAAAAGTCAAAAAGAATTAAAAAAACAATCGAAAATATAAAAGTTATGTTATAATCGTCCGATTTTGATGAAATTTAAACCGTAATTCTGAAATATTTAACTATTGCTTTATGTCAAAGAAAAAAACAAATTTTTAAACAGTAAAGTTATAATTTTTTTTATTTATTTTTACCGATTGATCCTGTGGGAGCTATAGGCTATAGTCGTTGGACCGGGCTCGGCTTTTGGGAAAGTTTCATGCAGATAATTTTAAATCTGTTGGACTAGTTTGCGTAGAAAAAGACGAACGGACAGGGCTAGATCGATGCTGACCAAGAATATATACTATAAAGTGTCGGAAATGTCTCCTTCACTGCGTTGCCAACTTCTGACTGAAATTATAATACCCTTTGCAAGGGTACAAAAAAGCCGAAGCCGAAAACCGGCAACAAGTCCAATTATTGAGTGAGTATACTGTCGAAAAGACTTTGGCGCTGTTTCTTGATTTGGGATTGTCAAAAGATAAATAAACAATTTTGCAAAAGTCCTTCAAAACAAAGAACGTAAATATTCTCCCACGCTTTTAAAAATTACAATCATCCAGCAAAAGCTCTTATTAGGGTGTTCAATACCGATACTATCGATAGTATCGGAAATTGTTCAGCCTCAAAATAACAAAAAAAAAAAAAAATTTAATTTTATTTTATTTGACGCATTAACAAAGAAAATTATCGCGAACTCAAATTAACATCATCTTTAAAAATGGAACGTCATAAGTGATTTTTACAGAGCATATTCATCAACGAGCCACAGCTGTTCAGATCAGCTGTTATCGGAAGGTAGAAATCGGAGTTTTACATTGGCAAAAATTCCAACCGTTACCAACGAATGGACTGGGCGGAAAGAGGGCATTAGCCTAACTTGATCTTTCGCGAACTATTTGGAAATGCAGTGTGACCTGATAGATGAAAATTCCAGCAAGTTCCTAGATATACATATACCGCAATATACTCAAAATATTCTTTAAAAATAATATACCATAATACTAATAATTTTTATAGAGCGATAGTGCCGATGGAGAGCCCAAAACATCGACGGGTATAGAAAACAAAAATAAATTGTTCGCTAAGCTGGGATTTGAACCCGAGTCCTATATAGTTTCTCAGTGTGTGATGTTTAAATATATTTATTAACATTTACTGTGCTCAAACGCCGTCACCAAAAATATTTTTTTAAGGCATATAGTTTCTTGATAAAGTAAATCGTATTTCGTGTTTTTTGACAAGCATGAGCTAGAAAAAATTATTTATTTTGAAAATTAAACGAAAGCTTTAAACGCCTTTAACTCTAGTTATTTTTGACTTTTACACACTGTACTTTGATTAGATCTGCTTTCAGGGAATTACGTGCCATAAGCAAAAAAGCGGCACGCATCCTGTTTTTCTCTTCCTTTTTTTTTAAATTTGCACGCTCATGGTTTGACAGTTTATTGAGCTTATCGGGCGGCACGACTTTCCTCGTAATCAACATCAAAAAGTACTCAAGTCAGACCCTCCTGTGTGCACATCATGAGCAGAAGCTATAATTATCCCCCTTCAAAACCTCAGCCCCAGAACACATAATCAATGAGATAAAAAAGGAAGGAATCAACGTGACGTTTTCCTCAAAACCGTTATTATAAGACCTTTTAGCATAAGATCGGGAACAGCTGCGGCTTCTAAGGCGAATAGGTTGATTGCAATTTGTTTTGTCATGTCGATACGCTTTGACTTTACAGCCCTCTGAACGCTCATCGTTACATCTCAAGCGAATTTAAGGCAGTTCAACAACCGACCCGTTGTGCTCTATCAGTTTTTCACAACCAAACCATCTCTCCCAACGAGGCCTGAAGGTTTAAGACTCCATAATGACGAAATAACATAAAGCTATCTGCTTGAAACATTCCCAAAAGATATCTTTCTATGGCAGGTATTATATAATTCGGAACGAGCCAAATCGAACAGTCAAACAAAAAAATTTTTTAAAAATATAGCTGTTTGCTGTTTTCCGACGGGTACTTCTTTGATAAATTACGACTTAAATTTGATTAAAATCGGAGTATTACAAAAAATATATAAAAAAAAGTTAGCTTCTCTAAATTGTAATTAATAGTTAATACATACGCATATAGCTGCCACAGGAACGATTTAATAATTGGGCTGAAAATCATCATAGCTTCAATGTTTTTAAACATATCTTTTACAACCCGAACCAAATAATAAGTCACATTTTTGATTTGCATGACGTTTTTTTGTATATGTGAGCCGATACAGCCGAAGACATTAAATTTCAATTAAAGGGTATTTTATGAAATGTGTGGTATTTTTCAAAATTTTGTAACATTACAACTAAACAAATAAAATTATTTTTACAAATCCCTAATACACGTCTTAACTTATTTACACCATGGTATCTGTAAAAATGTCAGGAAAATCAAAAATGTGAATTTTTTTTTTAGTCCGTTTGGTTTGTAATAGAATGACAATTTTCACTTTGGACGACAGCACATGTAGGGACGATGCGCGCCAAAAACGTGTGCATATTAGACTACTATATATAGCCGTAGAATCTGCTGTGATGGTCCGAGCTTTACACCAATTGGAAAATATCGCTAAATGAAAATGGATTGCATACCAAGACATTAGGAAAATTAATTGGTTTAGGAGAGAGGGCGGTGAATACTTAAAAAATTTTTAAGTGGAGTTCATGAGCTTGGGTTGGTAAAATATTGAATGACACCAAATATGCTTGGCCCCGTTCAAAAGTTATTTAAAAAATACAAATTTTTTGTATATTTAAAAAATACAACATTTTTCCATGTCGTTTTAAAACATGTTAAGGTCTTGTTTCATAATTCTGGAATAATTTTTTTTTGTGTTGTGCAGGTCGTTAAAAAAAAGTTTGTTTTAAGACTTTTTAAAAAACTAGTTTATTTAGAGGGATTTCGCTTAAAATAGCTAAACTTTGCACCGCTTTAACTTCTAAACTATTGAAGCTACAGACAAGTGATATATAAAAGGTAATGTCAAATGCTAATAACGAAGCTAGAAGCACAAAGAATCAGTCTAAATAAAATAGTTTAAAAATGATTTAATTTTTATTTATTTATATATATATATATATTTTTATACCCTTGCAGAGGGTATTATAATTTCAGTCAGAAGTTTGCAACGCAGTGAAGGAGACGTTTCCGACCCTATAAAGTATATATATTCTTGATCAGCATCACTAGTAGAGTCGATCTAGCCATGTCCGTCTGTCCGTCCGTCTGTCCGTCTGTCCGTCCGTCTGTCCGTCCGTCTGTCCGTCTGTCCGTCTGTCCGTCCGTTTATATGCAAACTAGTCTCTCAGTTTTAAAGCTATCTGCATGAAACTTTCCCAAAAGTTGTCTTTCTATTGCAGGTAGTATATAAGTCGGAACGAGCCGGATCGGACGACTATAGCATATAGCTCCCATAGGAACAATCGGAAAAATAAATGAAAAAAAATTATAACTTTGCTGTTTTTTAATTTTTTGTTTAGTTCTTCGACATATAGTAATGGTAAAATATTTCCGATTTACGGTTTAAATTTCATCAAAATCGGACGACTATAGCATATAGCTCCCATAGGAACAATCGGAAAAATAAATGAAAAAAAATTATAACTTTGCTGTTTTTTAATTTTTTGTTTAGTTCTTCGAGATAAAGTAATGGTTTAATATTTCAGAATTACGGTTTCAATTTCATCAAAATCGGACGACTATAGCATATAGCTCCCATAGGAACAATCGGAAAAATAAATGAAAAAAATTATAACTTTTCTGTTTTTTAATTTTTTGTTTAGTTCTTCGACATATAGCAATGTTTAATTATTTCAGAATTATGGTATAAATTTTATCAAAATCGGACGTCTATAGCATATAGCTCCCATAGAAATAATAAAAATATATAAAATAACTATCTAATAATTGAGCTGCAAATAATCATAGTTTCAATGTTTTTTTTTAGCACATACTCAAGTAAATCATAATTTAAATGTTTTCAAAAGTATTTAATTAATGCAATAGCTGCAAGGGTATATGAACTTCGGCTTGCCGAAGTTTGCTTTCCTTCTTGTTTTTTCTTTTTTCAAATTTTTGAAAATTTTTAGAGCCGTTTTTGTTTAACTTTTTACGTTTATAGCCCTTGAGATTCCTCAACTTTTGGTATATTTATTGTTATTTTTTTTTCTGAATGAATGTTTTTAAAATTTATTAAGCAAAGAAAGCGTCTGTCTACTTTTCTCAGTTTGGAGAAGTTAACGCTGCTAATACGGGTATGACACTACATTCATTGAAGCTTAGAAAAAGAGACAAGTATATGGATACTGCTTGAGATTATTTTGGTTATAAAATCACGGTCACACTGTCTTTTTAACGTTAAATTCAAGCTTTATGGTTTTGTTTATTATATTGTGTTTATCCCGCTAATTTTAACTTTAAAAGGATTTCAGTTGCTACCTTTTAATGGTAAAGAAAATTTCGTAAACATTTAAGCCTCCCTTTTTCATTTCGTTTTTTCAAAAATTGTACTTTTTAAATACAATTTTGCTCATTGATGGTCGGCCCAGTGTTATTTCATCGAATAGTATTTTTATACCATTGCTCATTGGAATCTTCACAGGTTTGTCCTGCTAGATAACGTAAAATCGTATAGTTAAAAAATAAATGAGCAATGAATGAGTCCAACAATGTAGTGTCATAAGCCCATTAGGCAAGAATTTCCTCCTAAAAGTATCCACCACCAATTTGGTGAGGAAAATGACATGAGAAATGGTTTCATGTTAACAGAAACATATTCAATAAATAGTTATAAAATATTGATTTTTGTTTTTTAATTTTAATTTAAGAAAACTAATTAACTCGGCAAAAAAAATTAGCAAGATGTAAGCAAACATCTTAAAAGCAACGAAATTATTCAAATTTAAACGTCCCGAAACCTGTCCGATTGTTTGTCCACTCGTTTCTACCCAAACTATCCCATCAGTTTTAAAACTATTAGAAGAAGTTGAGTCGAGCCTGATGAGACGACTATATCATATAGCTCCCATGGGAAAAATCGTGAAAATATATGAACAAATTATAATTTGGCTGTTTTTATACCCTTGCAGAGGGTATTATAATTTCAGTCAGAAGTTTGCAACGCAGTGAAGGAGACATCTCCGACCCTATAAAGTATATATATTCATGATCAGCATCACTAGGAGAGTCGATCTAGCCATGTCCGTCTGTCCGTCCGTTTCTACGGAAACTAGTCTCTCAGTTTTTATGCTATCTGCATGAAACTTATCCAAAAGTTGTCAGTCAATTATTTGGGTTTTGTTTTTAAAATTTAGTCTATGATACAGAATACAAGGTTTATAAAAACAAATGGGCAAGGTTACGCCCTTTTTTTTAGGTTTTTTTTATTTTTCTTTTGCTAAATACTAAAAATTTTTTTTGTATTCAGAAGATTATGTTAAAAAAGTACCCGTTTGGAAAAAAATGGGAGTGGTCTTACCTTTTTATTAGGATATAACTGTTTTTTTTTTCTTTTGGGAGAATTTATTTTCAAAATAAACGCAGTAATTGTATTGAAAAAAGATTAAAAACTCTGTAATAGAAAAAATAGAAATAGAAAAAAGCTAATACTTTCAAAAAAGTTAAGTTTCTTTTGCACTTTGCCCACTTCTGTGTTACATTTTAGCAAAGGCCTTGACTTTTTTTTAACCAAAATTGCCTCATCCTGTTTGAAACAAGGTCCACGTATTGACGCTTTCATAAATTCGGAAATGGCAATCTCCTTGTCGCCTCTGCTTTCCATATGTTAAGCAATTCTGAGTTTGCAAATTTTTGCGCAAAAGTGCACTTTTATACTAACAGAATAGAAGAGTAAATAAGTAATCTACAACATGTAACAAGTTTCAGAGTTTGAAAGTGCTTAAATCACTTTGTAGCTCTATTTAAAAATAACAAATCACTGAAAGCTTTTAATTTTTTTGGGGTTATAGCCTTCATAAGATTACAGGGACACCACAATCAATATCTACAATTTACATTTAAAAACACATATTACAAACCACTATTGTTGGATTACTTGCCAAAAAATTTCACTTGAATTGGTTTCTTTAATTATTTTTATACCCTTGCAGAGGGTATTATAATTTCAGTCAGAAGTTTGCAACGCAGTGAAGGAAACGTTTCCGACCCTATAAAGTATATATATTCTTGATCATCATCACTAGGAGAGTCGATATAGCCATGTCCGTCTGTCCGTCCGTCTGTCCGTCTGTCCGTCCGTTTATATGCAAACTAGTCCCTCAGTTTTATAAATAGGAACAATCGAAAAAATAAATAACAAACAATTATAACTTTGCTGTTTTTAAATTTTTTGTTTTAGTTCTTCGACATATAGTAATGGTTAAATATTTCAAAATTACGGTTTTAATTTCATCAAAATCGGACGACTACAGCATATAGCTCACATCGGAAAAATATATGAAAAAAAATATAAATTTGTTGTTTTTTAATTTTTTTAATTAGGTCTTCGACATATAGTAATGGTTAAATATTTCAGAACTACGGTTTAAATTTCATCCATTTTTTAATGTAACTTTTTTATTTTATAATTTTTGTTTGGAAATACTTTTTGATTATTTAATTATTTGACAGTTCAGAATTACGCTTTTAATTTTATTAAAATCAGAAAACGATATCATATAGCTGCCATAGGAACTCAAATAATTGAGCTGCAAATCATCATAGCTTCAATGCTTTTAAACATACACGCAAGTAAATCATAACTTTAATGTCTTCAAGAATATTTAATTTTTGCAATAGCTGCAAGATTATATGAACTTCGGCTTGCCGAAGATTGCTTCTTTTCTTGATTAGTGTTAAATTTGGAAGAAAAAGTTTACGATTAAACAGCGCTCGCTTAAAGTTGCACCAACAGCTGACTTTAACAGCTGATAGCTTAACAGTATTGCGCTCTGTTTGTCTTATTTCCCTTTATTCCAACTACAGAGATTTTTATAATTTGATGCAGAGGGTATTTAAGCGTCAAACAAATAAATATTATGTACTATTTTTCCGATAAGCCCTCTCGAAACTTAGGAAACTATCTTTTATGAAATATATAGCTAAATTTCGTCTTAGATTTCTTTTTGTAATATAGGCATAAAAGCGCTGAACTTGAGATCAAACCCGGTTTCAAAATCAAGTGCTATATTCTCTTTTTATTCTTTTGGGTGTGCATTAAAATAGAGAGCATTTAGCAGAAAAACCAGAAAAAGTTTAATTTGCTTCATGCACACAGCCCCAGAAACATTTTCCAAGGGTTACTGAGCGGGCTGAATGCGTCACTGAATATGGACATAGAAAACAAATCGAAGAGCCAACTTCCTTCCATCACCAACGCCGCTCCCAGAACACACAGCTGCCGATGACGATGACGATGACGTCTGTCCTTGTCAGTGCAACAATGACGACAATCAAATGACGTTTGCATCAATGAGCAATTGGCAAGCAGGATAACGAGCAGATGAACTTGGGGCAGGGGTGGAAGAAATACTTGGGAGCGCAAGAGAAAATGATAGCGTGGATTAAACGATTTTTAATGAAAAGCATTCAGACGGCCTCATGAATGAATGACACAGAGCAAACTGACAGGACCTCGAATGTCGATGGCAGGATGGGAATAAGGGACGCGCACATGGCCATCAGCTCACACATCCTCGCACGTCTACGGACCGTTCTGGGGTCTCAGCTGGAAAAGGGAAATTGCATGATTGAAAATTGCACTTGAGGCCGATCGAGGAACTACCGAGGAAAACGGGCATCGTTTTTCTTATCAGCAGAGACAGAGGCTGGACACTCCACCAGAAGCCGCGAACAGCTGTCAGACCTCTAAGGGGCTCAAGGGCTTTGTGCTCTATAGTTTTTGTCAGAACTTCTTGCTGATTGGGCCGCTGTTGGCTGGTCCTCAAAAGAGAACACAGCTTTTGTGCGGGTTCCGACAAAATTGAGTGGAACGTTGCGGGGTAGAGGCAATTGTTGGTCAGCAGCCAGTTGCATGCCTGCGGAAAATTCTGCCTAGAAGGGGCTACCGACCAGTGAACGCTTTGAAGTAGAGTCGAGTTGTGGCCAACTAAATGAAGTGGACATATCAGTAACAGTTAAACAACAAACGAAAGGCGCCCCAATTGGAAAACAGAAATTGGTCAGCACCCAAAATGTTTTGGCTTGGAAGGAGAAAGTGAGTGAGCAACTAAAAAATGGTATGACCAAAAAGGTGTTTTAATTAGCTTAGAAGTAAAACTAAGTACAGAACAGGTAATTAATTTAAATTTAATTTGCCTGATTAAATTGGATCTGAAATACTTGGTGTCAAACATATAGACTTCTAATAGGCTGCCTACTTGTACCTTCTCTGTTTTACAAAACTTTTTTGTGTCGTTTACAATTCAAAGTATATACACTTAAAGTACAATTTTTGTTTTATTGTTGGATATTTTTCTTATTTGTAGAAGCTGTCATTATAAACCAAAACTGGCATTATACAAAAACAAGAAAGGAAGCAAACTTCGGCAAGCCGAAGTTCATATACCCTTGCAGCTTTTGCAAAAATTAAATATTCTTGAAGACATTCCTATGGCAGCTATATGATATCGTTTTCCGGTTTTTAACAAAATTAAAAGCGTAATTTTAAACAGTCAAATCAAAAAGAATTTCTTAAAAAAATTTACAAATTAAAAAAGTTAAATTTCTTAAAATTTTTTTTTTCTTATATTTTTATTGTTTTTATGGTAGCTTTATGATATAGTCGTCCGATTTTGATGAAATTTAAACCGAAATTCTGAAATAAAAAAGAATTTAACAAGTTCATATACCCTTGCAGCTATTGCAAGAATTAAACATTTTTCAAAACATTAAAATTATGATTTACTTGCTTATATGCTTGAAAACATTGAAGCTATGATGATTTGCATCTCAATTATTAGATAGGTATTTTATATATTTTTATTATTTCTTTGGGAGCTATATGATATAGTCGTCCAATTTTGATGAAATTTAAACCGTAATTCTAAAATATTTAACCATTACTATATGTCGAAAAACTAAATAAAAATTTTAAAAACAGCAAAGTTATAATTTTTTTGTATTTTTTTTCCGATTGCTCCTATGGAAGCTTTATGATATAGCCGTCCGATTTTGATGAAATTGAAACCGTAACTCTGAAATATTTAACCATTACTATTTGTAAAAGAACTAAAAAAAAAAATTAAACAAGAAAGGAAGCCAACTTCGTATACATTTGCAGCTATTAAATATTCTTTATTTTTCCAAATGTTTTCTATGGGAGCTATATGCTATAATCGTCCGATTTTGATGAAATTTAAACCGCAATTCTGAAATATTTACCCACTACTATATGTCGAGGGATTAAAAAAAAAATTAAAAAAACAGCAAAGTTAAAATTTGTTTTCCTTTATTTTTCCGATTGTTCCTATGGGAGCTATATGCTATACTGCAATAGAAATAGAAATAATATACTACCTGCAATAGAAAGACAACTATTCTGAAAGTTTCATGCAGAAAGATTTAAACCTGAGAGACTAGTTTGCGTAGAAAGGGACGGAGAGACGGACGGACAGACGGACATGGCTAGATCGACTCTGCTAGTGATGCTGATCAAGAATATATATTTATAGGGTCGGAAATGTCTTCTTCTTTGCGTTGCAAACTTCTGACTGAAATTATAATACCCTCTGCAAGGGTATAAAAAAACAAATCTTATACATATTTAAGTAAAATTTGTACTTGTTTTTTCTATGGTACATAGTAAAAAAATTCCACGAACTATTTGGTTTTTTTCCATCAATATCGGTTGCTCCTGAGCAAAAGTCCCGTGCAAACTTGTGTAAGGCGACATTTTGAATTTTGTATACCATGTAATTGGCGTTTACAGACCACCGCAACATTAAAACAAGAATGAACTCTATAGTCGAGTTCTCCGATGATTAAACCTTAATTCTCCGATGCAAATCGACTCCTTGATTCAAAAAATTATACTCAAAATTGTTTATATGGTAAAATTTTTTTTAAAGTGTAAATAATGTTTTTCACATATTTTATGTTTATTTTAATCTCCAGTTCTGTTTAAACGATTTCGGTCATCGATAGCTTATATTACTAGAAATATATTATTCTTCGACTTTGCTATACATGTTCTAAGGATAGGTTTCCTAATATAGATTCTGGAGCTCGACTAAGTTTGAACCAATTGCTAAAACTAAAGTTCCGACAACATAAATTAATTCTTAAATAATACACGCCTTAAAACCGAAATAATTTTATCACTTTATCTTGACACAGAGTACAACATCTAGGGTGTAACATATCTCAGAGTGACGTGACATACGTGTAAAGTGTTTTGCGATTTAAAGGCGTTAGAGAGGGCGTGGCTCCGTCTTAATAAGCTTGCGCTGTGTAAAAAATACTAGTAGTATCTACTTTTCAAATCCCAAAAGCTAGAGGCTTTTATAGTTTACGAGATCTCGACGTTCATACGGAAATGCAGACGGACAGTTGGACGGTCGGACAGACGAAAAGACGGACTTGACTAGATCTACTCGACTATTGATCCTGATCAAGAATATGTACCTTATAAAAAACAAAATTATTAATTGTTAGGTAGCGCTTCCTAAAAAAATGTTTTCATATGGCAGTGGTCAAACATCAAACCGCCAGCTTGTCTAAAAATTGTATTTTGCTTATTCCTTTGATTAATTACTTAATTTAACATTGCTTTAACAAAATCTGTTTGGTTTTTTATTTTCGAGGATCCAGTTCAAAGATATACTGGTCACCACAAAACGTCTTTTTTGAGAGGAACTTCCAAAGATCAGCTATAGCTCCTTTCCAAATAAATAATTTTAGGGATACTTAGTCTTCAAATACAGTTAAAGAATACCTTAATATGTGAACAAATTTTAGAGCAATAAATTAAAAGCTGTCTCAAAAAGAATCTGGAAAATTTTCTTTTTTCCGGCCCTTAAACATAAATATTTAGTGGCGCTTTAAATCGCAGAAATAGACTAAGAACAGAGATTTAAGCTTTGGCGGCGGTGGTGTATTAAGAGTGCTTTACAGCAAAACAAAATTATGTAATTCCAGATATATGAATACACATTTAAAAAACGTCGTCAAACACCAGACTTTTTTGTTCTTAGCTATAGACAGATCATAAATTTGTACGGGACTTTTACTCAAGATCACCCAATTATCATGGAAAAGTACAAATTTGATATTAAGAATTTTTACGCGCTGTTATAAGGCGCTACTATTTTAGGTCATCTTTAATATTTTAGGCACCTTATAACAAAAATATATTCGGCAAGCTGAAGTTAATAATAATGCTAGTCATAAATATAATTATTATTATTTTATATTATGAGTAATTAATAAGATTAGAGATTTGTGTTATCTGTGCTTAACAAGTCTGATTGAATTTGGTATGTCCTTTGCAGGATTATAAAATGAATTCGGAAATTATCGGGGAATAATCATTACTTATTAAGACAGCTATTGATCTTAGCCTATGCGTCATATGGCACGACTCAAATTATCTTTTATAAAACAGCCTAAATGTTCTTTTAACATACACAATTGCACAAGCCGCAGTTGTTGCTGTTATCCTTGAGTTACCCCGCTGTGCCAAGAACCAAAATAAAAATTCAAAATGCCGACAGCATATTACACGCACCCTTAAAGCGGAAAAAATGGTTGGGGGGTCTAATTATGCAGCGTTGACAAAAGGAAAAGCAGGAGATAGGGACATAGGCGCCAGGGCTCAGGTCTCAGAATGAACTATTAAGAATACAAATTGTCTGGCGCCCGCGTGGTATTCAACACTAATCATCGACATTATTGTTGTTTGGGTTGATATGGGTCCCAGAAAGGAATTATGTTGGCAATCTGCCAGAACCTCCTGCAGCAGGATACATCTGAAATTTATGGCTTCAAGTGGTGCGAGCCGGTCTCGTTTTGTTAGTTTATGTGACATATTTCAGTAGCATCCTTTTGAGGTATTCTGTAAATTTTGTTTTTCCTGGAATAGTTCAGTAGAATATCGTTTTACAATCATTGGAGTTCTCCTCGGACCCTGAAAATTCGGAATTTGAATTTGTAAAAGGTGTAGGTATACACGCAAAACAAATAGCGACTTATAAAGGCATATCAAAGAACAAATAATAACATTTACCGTTTCCACTTAAGCAAAGTTTATATAATTGTATATTGTACTGTATAATCTTTGATTTAAGATACCTTCGAGCGGTGGGGATGAACAAATTTCTCAAAAAGATTAGTATTTACTTAATACCAAGATTTATTCAACATCGATTTGAACTCGCGACCGCTAGCACCATAGAGCAACGTTCTAAGCCACTCATCAATGCCTGCTTTTCAAAACGCGATCCCTAAATAATGTTCAAGTAACTTCAACCAATGGGAGGGCACACCAAGTATATTTTCTTCTATTTAAACAGTTTTGCCCACTGTTAAAAATAAAAACAAAAAATAAAAATAACGAAAAATAAGGAAAAAAAGATAAAACCCGAACACTATAATTAAAAATTTGAATTTAGATCTGGCGGCAAAGATTTGAACTCTTTATCACCAGCTAGACCACGAAAAAAAACAAATTCTTCTTCATGGAATATTCTGAGATCAAGTGTGGATTTCCCCTTAATTATAAAAAACAAGAAGGAAAGCAAACTTCGGCAAGCCGAAGTTCATATACCCTTGCAGCTATTGCATTAATTAAATACTTTTGAAAACATTTAAATTATGATTTACTTGAGTATGTGCTAAAAAAAAACATTGAAACTATGATGATTTGCAGCTCAATTATTAGATAGTTATTTTATATATTTTTATTATTTCTATGGGAGCTATATGCTATAAACGTCCGATTTTGATAAAATTTATACCATAATTCTGAAATAATTAAACATTGCTATATGTCGAAGAACTAAACAAAAAATTAAAAAACAGCAAAGTTATAATTTTTTTTCATTTATTTTTCCGATTGTTCCTATGGGAGCTATATGCTATAGTCGTCCGATTTTGATAAAATTTAAAACATAATTCTGAAATATTAAACCATTACTAAATGTCGAAGAACTAAAAAAAAAATTTAAAAACAGCAAAGTTATAATTTTTATACCCTATAAAGTATATATATTCTTGATCAGCATCACTAGCAGAGTCGAAGTAGCCATGACCGTCTGTCCGTCCGTCTGTCCGCCTGTCCGTCCGTTTCTACGCAAACTAGTCTCTCAGTTTTAAAGCTTTCTGCATGAAACTTTCCCAAAAGTTGTATTTCTATTGCAGGTAGTATATAAGTCGGAACGAGCCGGATCGGACGACTATAGCATATAGCTCCATAGGACATATTCGACATATAGTAATGGTAAATTATTTCCGATTAACGGTTTAAATTTCATCAAAATCGGACGACTATAGCATATAGCTCCCATAGGAACAATCGGAAAAATAAATGAAAAAAAATTATAACTTTGCTGTTTTTTAATTTTTTGTTTAGTTCTTCGAGATATAGTAATGGTTTAATATTTCAGAATTACGGTTTTAATTTCATCAAAATCGGACGACTATAGCATATAGCTCCCATAGGAACAATCGGAAAAATAAATGAAAAAAAATTATAACTTTTCTGTTTTTAATTTTTTGTTTAGTTCTTCGACATATAGCAATGTTTAATTATTTCAGAATTATGGTATAAATTTTATCAAAATCGGACGTCTATAGCATATAGCTACCATAGAACTAATAAAAATATATAAATAACTATCTAATAATTGAGCTGCAAATCATCATAGTTTCAATGTTTTTTTTTCGCACATACTCAAGTAAATCATAATTTAAATGTTTTAAAAAGTATTTAATTAATGCAATAGCTGCAAGGGTATATGAACTTCGGCTTGCCGAAGTTTGCTTTCTTTCTTGTTTTTCATTTATTTTTCCGATTGTTCCTATGGGAGCTATATGCTATAGTCGTCCGATCCGGCTCGTTCCGACTTATATACTACCTGCAATAGAAAGACAACTTTTGGGAAAGTTTCATGCAGATAGCTTAAAAACTGAGAAACTAGTTTGCATATAAACGGACGGACAGACGGACGGACAGACGGACATGGCTAGATCGACTCTACTAGTGATGCTGATCAAGAATATATATACTTTATAGGGTCGGAAACGTCTCCTTCACTGCAAACTTCTGACTGAAATTATAATACCCTCTGCAAGGGTATAAAAATTGTTGTCTTTATAAAACAAGAAAGGAAGGAAAATTCGGCAAGCCGAAGTTCATATACCCTCTCAACTATTGCAAAAATTAAATATTCTTGAAAACATTAAAATTTTGATTATGATTTAATTGCGTATATATTTAAAAATATTGAAGCTATGATGATGTGCAGCTCAATTATTTGATAGTTCCTATGAAATCGTTTTTCGATTTTTATAAAATTAAAAGCGTAATTCTGAACTGTAAAATTATTTATAAGTCAAAAAGAATATTTAAAAAAAAAATTTTAAATAAAAAAGTTACGTTTTTAAAATTTTTTTTTAATATTTTTATAGTTTCCATGAAAGTTTTCTGTTATAGTCTGCCGGTTTTGATGAAATTTAAATCGTAATTCTGAAGTATTCAACCATTACTATATGTCGAAGAACTAAAAAAAAAATTAATCAAGAACTAAGCAAACTTCGGCAAACCGAAGTTTATACACCCTTGCAGTTATAACAAATATTTATTTATATTGCAGACTTACCTTAATCAATTCCACGCTCTTATGGCGATCCTTTGCTTACTGTTTTTTTTACACAAACAGTAAAAGTAATACTGTTTTTATACTCACAAAATAAATAAATAGAAACAAATTTTTGGTGGGTATATATTTATTTGTTCAATAGCTGTCGATACCAAATAAACTATCAACCTTTCAAACTAAATAGATGTCAGATTTTTGTTGAGTTAAAATTATTATTTTTTTCATGGGAGCTATTGACACAGTGGTCCGATTTGAATCAAATTTAAAACTTTATTCTCTAAAAAAACCCATCACTAAATATCGAAAATCTAGCTAAAAAATTCAAAAACAGCTAAGTAATAATTAGTTTAAAGTTTTTTTTCCGATTGTTCCTATGGAGCTATATGCTGATCCGGTTCGTTCCGATTTATGTACTACCTGCAATACAAATACAACTTTTGCAAAAGTTTCATGCAGGGAGCTTGAAATCTGAGAGACTAGTTTGCGTAGAAACGTACCGACAGACTGACTGACTGACATGGCTAGATCGACTCTCCTAGGCATGCTGATCAAGAATATATACTTTATAGGGTCGGAAATGTCTCCTTCACTGCGTTGCAAACTTCTGACTGAAATTATAATACTCTCCGCAAGGGTATAAAAACTACACACTGCCACTTTATGTTACAAAAATAACATGCTTCTTCTTTTTTACCGCACCAAATTGATTGATAGATTTAAATGGCGAGCTTTAAAACCAATACCGATTTCCTAAAATTCAGGCCGATTTCTGTATTGTGTATTAAAAGTAAACTCAAAAATTTTTTTTTTGGTGAAGGGAATTAATAATGAACACTTTTAAGAGAGTAAAAAACTTTCGCTCTCATAGCGGAAAAAATATATTGATTGTATTTTAAGGACTCATCGTCAACGCCATCTGTACGCAGTTTTGAGTTTTCAATTCGAACAATATTCCGCCAAACTCGTTTACCCTAAAATTTTCTGAACATTATTCGTGCACACATCTGTGTTTTATGCATTCCCGTCTAACTAAAGCACCAAGCCTGGAGCTCGTTGCTGCTGCAAACTGGCAAACTTACTAATTTTAAGTACCGACCTCCGCTTATTTCCTTCTCCTTTGACCTCCACCAATGCCAATGCCAATGCCAACGTCATGTTCCCCCCTTCAGTCCTACGAAAGCTCTGCATTCAGTTGCGTGTCGAGCGTCTGCTGCCAAAGTCAGTTGCAGTTACCAAGTATTGTTGCCGTCTGGCTGGGCTGAGCTGGATTTCAGAGTCATTGGCAATATGTTGGGGCTGTCGCTTGAGCTGCCAGCAAACTGCTGATAATTAATATTTTATGCACACGTCTGCGTTGATTTCTATCTTTATTGTTGTTTGTCTGCCAGACTGACAGTCAGCCACCCAACGCAGTCAGCCTTGATTCGCCCTGGTTCGACTTTTGTAAGACTTCGTAAAGGGGTGTCAAAATGGCACTGTTGACGTACAAATTATAAAGAAGTAACAAGAACTGATCAATTTTAAATTCTTTTATATAGTCACAACTTAAGTGACTTCAAAAAAATTAAAATAAATATTTTATTTCTGCTTTTAATATATACTCTTAAAATAGAGCACACTTGATTATTTGTTATAACGACAAAGATTCTAAAGCAGAACCAGAACTAATCAATAAGAGAACAAAAAAAAACAATAATATTGCATTACTTTTCGTTAAAATTATAAAACAACAGAGCAAAAATACTTTTAATATTTTATATAAATATATGTTTGTGTATTAAATAAGTAAGCAACAGTCGACTTCTAGATGCCTTAGCTTAACGCTCTTTGTTCCTTTTTTTCTCTTCTGCTATTGTTTGGCCACTGGCGAAGGCCCTCGAATGGCTTTTCATTTGGAAAATGTCTGCACTATGTGTCCTGCGGTTCATTTACTCTCTGTTAAGCTTGATACCCCAGAGCGATTCCATATCGGCCACCTGCCCCTTATTCTTGAAAGTCCATTAAAAGCTCCCACAAATTAAAGATGTCTTATATTGGCAGTCCTCTATCAGCAATTAAGTATTTTATTTTACTGTGAACGTTTTGTTTTGACTTTGTCTTAAGCGAAGTAAAAATAATGACATACATAAATGTATTTTGAAATTCCAATGACTGTTTTCGAATTTTATTCCGCACTAAAAAGAATTTATCAAAGAAATAATACTTGTTGATTCTTCTACCTACTTTTTTTTATTATCCATATAGTCCTTGTTATACTCGTTACTCGTAGAGCAAATGAGTATATGGTATTGAAAAGTGTGTAACACGTAGAACACGGCCATTTTTATACCCCTGCAGAGGGTATTATAATTTCAGTAAGAAGTGAAGGAGACATTTCCGACCCTATAAAGTATATAGATTATTGATCAGCATGACTAGGAGAGTCGATCTAGCCATTTCCGTCTGTCCACTTGTCCGTCCGTCGGTCCATTTCTACGCAAACTAGTCTCTCAGTTTTAAATCTATCTGCATGAAACTTTCTCAAAATTTGTCTTTCTATCGCAGGTAGTACATAAGTCGGAACGAGCCGGTTTGGACGACTAGCATATAGCTCCCAAGAAAGAATTATAACTTTGCTGTTTTTTAATTTTTTTTAGTTAATTATTTCAGAATTTCATCAAAATCGGACCACTTTATCATATAGCTAACATAGAAACAATAAAAAGATATAAAATTTTTTTTATACTTTTGCAGAGGGTATTATAATTTCAGTCAGAAGTTTGCAACGCAGTGAAGGAGACATCTCCGACCCTATAAAGTATATATATTCTTGATCAGCATGACTAGGAGAGTCGATCTAGCCATTTCCGTCTGTCCGTCTGTCCGTCCGTTTCTACGCAAACTAGTCTCTCAGTTTTAAAGCTATCTGCATGAAACCCAAAAGTTTTCTTTCTATTGCAGGTAGTATATAAGTCGGAACGAGCCGGATCGGACGACTATAGCATATAGGTGCCATAGGAACAATCGGAAAAAAAAATTAAAAAAATTATAACTTTGGTGTTTTTTAATTTTTTTTTTAGTTCTTCGAGATATAGTAATGGTTAAATATTTCAGAATAATATTTCAACAAAATCGGACAACTATAGCATATAGCTCCCATAGGAACAATCGTATAGCTGCCATAGGAACTATCAAAATTAAGCTGCAAATCATAATAGCTTTAATGTTTTTAAACATACACGCAAAATTTTAACGTTTTCAAGAGTATTTAGTTTTTGAAATAGCTGTAAGGGTATATGAACTTCGGCTTGCCGAAGTTTGCTTCCTTTCTTGTTTTTAATTCTTTTTGACTTATTAATAATTTGACAGTTTAGAATTACGCTTTTAATTTTATTAACATCGGAAAACGATATCATATTTTTGCTATAGGCATTATCGAATAATTGAGCTGCAAATCATCATAGATTCAATGTTTTTAAACATATAAACAAATAAATGATAATTTTAATGATTTCAAGAAAAATTAATTTTTGCAATATCTGCAAGGGTTTATGAACTTCGGCCTGCCGAAGTTTGCTTCTTTTGTTGTTTATTGTAACTGTAGGTTTTGGAGTTATAAGACTGTAGTTTCCATTAGTTTTGTTACCGGCACAAAGCTGCACAGTAGAATCAGCCTTGTTATTTAACAATTTCGAAGCAGCGTGTCGATAACAATACGAATTGAATAAAAATAAAGTAATTTTTTCTGTTAAGCTGATAATAATCGTCAAGAAATATGATACCAGAATTTTTTGGAGTAGAAGGTTTATTGTCACCTCAACAAGAGGTGTTATTGATTGATATATTTAAGTCGTGTCATACTTAATACAAGTAGTCTTTTTAAATTTTCCCAGGTTGGGCCGCTGAGCGTTACTGACCAGAAGGAAAAATAAAGAATTCGAGCAACGACACCCGCCCACGATACAGAGCACCATTGTCGAACCAGGCCAAACAACGAATTCATGCGTAAAAATTAATTCGATTTGCGCAGATGTTCGGCCAGCAGTAGCTGAAAAATCCACAGAAACAATGGGGGTGCCTTTCTCGCCTTTAATTTCGCACAATAATCGATGAAATGTTGACAATCTACATTACCTTGCCCTTTCTGTTCCGGTCTTATTTCCCCGATTTCCCCGGTGCCACTAGTTGCGGAGGATATGTGGTGTGTCCTGGCCCTGTCTACATATCACCCCGACTGCTGAACCCTCTCCTGTTTATATTCTGCACTGACCTGGAGTCTTGTTTCCCAGTTTGGTAGTTGGTGTTTGTCCTTTCGATCCGTGCTTGCCGCGGGTAATGCAATTAATGTGATTTTTGGTTGCAAATTAAATGTATCAATTAATTTACATTTTCATTTACGGTCGACCGTATTTCCATTTTCCATCCTATATCCACGTCTATGTTACCGCTCTATGAATGTGCAGCTTGACAAAATACAAAAAAAAAAAATAATAATTAAACATGATACCTTTGGGTGTGTATCCTACACTGGCCATTTATTAAAATCGATTTTTTATACATGAATTCAGGTTTGGCATCGCTTAACAAAATGTAAACAAATTCATTCATTTAGTTTTAGTTAGTTAGTTTTCTAAGAAAAGAAATGTGTTTTATAAAAATTAGTAACCTATTATCTTAAACGAATGGTTATTTCCTTATGAGAATAACCTAATAAATAGAATAAAAGAAATTATGCTGAAATCAAGGCTTAAGATTTCTTTTATAAGCCATAACCCACTTTGACCGCTTCAGCCAGTTATATAATTTTTTTTTTCGTGGAAAAAGGTTTTTTTACACCCTTCCAGAGGGTATTATAATTTCGATCTAGCCATGTCCTTCTGTCCGTCTGTCCGTCCGATTCTACGCAAACTAGTCTCTTAGTTTTAATGCTACCTGCATGAAACTTTCCCAAAAGTTGTCTTTCTTTTGCTGGTAGTATATAAGTCGGAACGGATGACTATAGCATATAGCTCCCATAAGAACAACCGGAAAAATAAATGAAAACAAGAAAGAAAGCAAGCTTCGGCAAGCCGAAGTTCATATACCCTTGCTGCTATTGCAAGAATTAAATACTTTTGAAAACATTAAAATTATCATTTACTTGCGTATATGTTGAAAACATTGAAGCTATGATGATTTGCAGCTCAATTATTAGAAAGTTATTTTACATATTTTTAATTTTTCTATGGGAGCTATAAGCTATAGTCGTTCGATTTTGATGAAATTTAAAACGTAATTCTAAAATATTTAATCATGACTAAATCTTAAAGAACTCCAAAACAATATTAAGAAAAAGCAAAGTTAAATTTTTTTTTTTTTTTTTGATTGTTCCAATGGGAGCTATATGCTATAGTCGTCCGATCCGGCTCGTTCCGACTTATATACTACCTGCAATAGGAAGACAATATTTGGAAAGTCTTCGACAGATAGCTTTAAAACATAGAGACTAGTTTACGTAGAAACGGACGGACAGACGGACGGTCAGACGGACACGGTAAGATTGGCTCTCCAACTGATGCTGATCAAGAATATATAATATAATTGACTCCTTCAACGCGTTGAAAGTTATAATATCCTCTGCAATGATATAGAAATTTGGAAAGGTAAATTTCTTTTTTAACAAGAATAGCTGCGAACTTCGGCAGGCCTAAGCTCTTGCCGTTCAGGTAGTAACGATTAGCACCGGAAAGCGTTGGCATGGAGACTACTGTATATTTCCCCAATATTGGAAATCGTCAAAGAAACGTACGATCTGAATAAATTGATATCGCTTTTATCAGAGATTGTGCATACTAAGAGAAATCATTTGGTTCGGTAGAAGTGGGGGTATAATGGAATTTATTTTATGTCATGGTGCAACTATATAAGGTGATCTCAACGCAATAGCTGATCTCAAATGTGCAAAAGTAAAACGATTGCTAGCTCTTTCTAGCGCTTGTCTCTGAAAAATGTCCCTTCCTTGGCGGAGCTGATAATATGACCTTCTTTAGTTGCAAAATGCTCCGGAGTATAGGCTTAGGCCAATTCGGCAGAGCAGCAGAGCGGTGGCAGAGGCCGGCACGAACAGTATAAGACCGCTCTCGTGACACACACAGTGACAAGTTTCGCCCTGCCAGTTACTCACACAAAGAACTGCGGGCATTTTACAGTATGTGTGCCGACCCGTTCTTCAAGAGTATTGTACTTATTTATAATGTATGCATACAAACAACTTTTAAGTTTAAAGCCCGCAACACCCCGTGACTTACTAATTACTAAGAATTGATCGAATTGACCACTTAAAGACTCAAAACGAGATAGGAGTTTCGGAAAGTTCCGTTCTTTATTTGGTATGTTTTCTTATACATATTTCTTTAGCCTTAAATACTATAAACTAGTAAGAATGTTACTAAATATATTCAGAGGAAGTTATCCCTAACAAAAGACCTGTTCGTTACCTAGTGAATCTACGGTGAAACCAATATCGCGTGCACTAAATTTGCTGGTATTGTTTCTTCTTTATTGATCGTTGCATAGTTCTCTCCACTGTGAGAGATACTAACGTTGATAAAATAGTTTCAAATAATAACAATAATAGGAAATGAATTCGTAAATAAGCGTTTTATACATCAATAATTGTCTTTCAAGAACCATATTGAATAAAAAGAGGTTCTACTTTGCAGATTGTGCGTCGGATAACTCTTTTGGCTGTTGGTATATCGACCAAGCGAATTTTGTTATTCTTCTCGCGAATGAACTTGGCGATGCGTCCAGCTGACCATTGCTGGGGTGGGCTATCATCCTTGTGTGTGAGAACAATTTGAGCAGGTTCGACGTTTGACATTGGAGAGGTGCACTTTGATAGCAGCTGAAGCGTGTGTAGACAGTCTCGTCGTTGTGTATGATATGCGTTAGAAGCTTAACAGGTACGATATCTTGCTGACTTCCACTGCTGGTTCAGGATCCAGTGAGAAGGTGTCCAGGGCTGAGGGCTTTCCCTTCATTGGGATCCTCCGAATGCCCAGCGATCAGTTGAGAATTTACAATAGCTTCGTCCTCAATTGCGTAGTCTGCAATTTTTCATTTGTCATCCCTGTGTTCGACATACATTTGATTAAAAGGCTCTTCATCGATTTCCCCGCTGCCGTCCAGAGCCCCCAAACGATAAGAGGAAAAATAACCCATTATTTGGTTCGCAAGCCTGTTTGTAATGGTAGCAGTGTATGCAATGCCTTAGTACAGAAGATGCCAGCCTTTTGGAAATAGCAACTTAGATATTAATTATTGTTAAACGTTGATGCACTTTAAACAGTACAAACAAGTGGTCCAACGAAATTAAGCATGTGCCTGTCACGCAAGGTCCCTTTTAGCATTGTGGGCAAATAGCGCAAATAGCAAATAGAGACGTTTATATGAAAACTAAAACTAAGTACGGAGCAAAAATGTTAAAATTTAAGTTTTTAAGACAGGGATGGTGGTTGAAATACAAATTTGATTATATAAATTATTATTATTATGACAAAGTTCATGCAGGCCAAAATTTTATGTTTATCTTGGAAAGTTAAGAGGATGGTAGGTGCGTGTTGGACTAAAAGGCACATTAAAAGATGAGCGGCTTACCAATTCTATGGAGTCAGTATCACCTCTGACCAGATTGTGCATAAAAATAGTACCAAGCATGATTCTACGACTTACAAGAGTAGGTAAATTAAGCAACAGTAATCTACTAGAGTAAGAATGCAACCTTACGTTTTGATCCCAGTTCAAACCACGAATGGCGAAAAGAAGAAATTTTTACCGACTCAATACGATCGATGTGTACTTGATAGTGAGCGCAATTTTCTAAATTAAGACTGACAATGCAAGTAAATAATAAATTAGTTGTATAAGGATCGTCAAATTCTTTCGACCATCGCTAAATTAACCCAAGAGCACTCATAGCCTTGTTAACAGTAGACTTTATGTGACAGTCCAATTTTAAATTTGGGTCAAGAAGAACTCTTAAATTGTTAACTGATTATATACGGTCCAGTTAAATACTATAAAGAGAATAGCTTATAAATGAAGACGTATTCCTATAAAAATTCATTACGTTACATTTAAGGAAATTCATATTTAAGAGGTTAGATTGACACTATCTCTGAAAACAATTATAGGACAAACAAAGTTTAACGTAATCAGCATACATTTATACTCAAGAATGTGTTATGACAGAAGAAAGATCAGTGATGAATAAAGTAAGTAGCAATGGGACCAACTGACTACCTGATGTTACGTTAATCATATAGGAAACTTCCATTCAAATAACTTGACATGCAAGATAATTGATTATTCGAAAACCCGAGCTGATCGAATTTAAATAAAATAAGAAAGGAAGCAAACTTCATCAAGCCGAAGTTCAAATATTCTTGAAAGCATTAAAATTATGATTGACTTGCGTATATGTTTAAATACATTGAAGCTATGATGATTTTCAGCTCAATTATTCGATAGTTCCTACGGCAGCTATATGATATCGTTCTCCGATTTTAATAAAATTAAAAGCGTAATTCTGAACTGTCAAATTATTTATTAGTCAAAAATAAGTTCTAAAAAAATACAAAATAAAAAAGTTAAATTTTTAAATTTTTTTTTAATATTTTTATTGTTTTTATTGGAGCTTTATGTTATAGTCGAAGAATTAAAAAAAAAAAAACAGCAACGGTATAATATATATATAATATAACAAGAGAATGGATTACAGAATCTAAAGCCTTAACAATAGAGGTCAATTCAAGTAGGTTCGTGGTAGTTTACCTTCGTTTAACAAAACCATATTGATATTGTTATATTAGAGAGAAACACACATGTCGCAAACAAGAAGTAATAATGATTTAAGTATTGCAGACAATTTAGAAATTCCTCTATAAATTTGAATATACGACTTTCCTCCCTTTTTATAAAAGAATATTTTCGTAAAGTTGGAAAAACTGATGTTGAGGTAGACAATTGAAACAGTTTAAGAATCGGTTTACAAATAGTTGAGGCACAAAACTTAAACTTAAATGTTGGTGTTGGTGTTGGTGTTGTGGTCTTCAAATCTTTTAGAAGAGAACTTTCTGTTATTACCGGTGAAAAACACAATTTGACCTGTTTAAATTGATAGGATAAACTGAATGAAGAACATGGCAAAATAATCAGCAATTTCAGAGTCAGTAATGCCTCAGTTGAGTTTCATCGTACTAATGAAGGCAAGGAGGAGATTTTTCGCTTGACATTTACTAGGTTATAAAATTGCTTCGGATTATTTGAAAATACGATTTTACACCGATTCAAATATATAGAATAGCATTGACTGTTAAGAACATTAAAATCCGATCAAGCAACCACATATTTCGAAAAATCAGATGGCCCGTCCTTTTGAACATTTTGTAAGTGTTTGTTTCTAGGTTTTTAAGTCTTTGAATCTTCTGTGTAATCCACGGAGGTCTGTTATGTCTTGAAGGAAAACTGTGTTCAAAAATAATATCACTTTCCATAACCATGAAGTTGTATAAGTTTGTCCAGTTGCATTCGCAAATCAAGTTTAGCTTATTATAGTCGCATTTACGGAAGAATTTCGTATTAGTTTCACAAACTAAATGGGATTAGATATCGGGGCAGGGCAGGGAAATTGTTAATTCCATTGTGTGATGGTATCGGTCCTCTGGGACAACTAGAGGGTCAATTCTAGATACAGTGAACTCGGACGGATTCAAAACAAATATCAGATCTAATTGTTTATTTAAGAAATTACGGATAATTTTGATTTTTTCTAATGATAGGTCTAAAAGTCCACCATCATGACTTGATCCGATAAAGGCGTGCAAAAAAGTGAATCAGTAGGAGAGGACCTAGATATATCTGGGAGATTAAAATCAGCAAAAACAATCAAATAAGCAGACACATGATGTTCATAGATTATAATGTCAGATCCAGGGGATATATAAAAACAAGTTGCAAAAATAGATAAGGCATATAAGGAATCTTTTACACTAGCATATTCTATTTCATTGGGGGAATCAGGCTAAATTATCTCCAATGTAAGTCTGGAGTTAACAGCAATAAGCACCCTTTAAGTGTTAAAGTTGTTTGCAAAAACTTTTTTTTTTTTGTTTACATATGCATTTTATTTATTGAATCTTCTTCTAACAATAAGTATATAAAATCTTAAATTAAAACTATATCTGACAGTCAAGATGACTGACGCGAGATGAAAGGGCTCTAATAACTATTGCTGAGCTGGAAGGTCATTTTGTTGCAATCGGGTCCGGTTGGAAACCCTGGCTAGGCCCCTGGCGAGCTGGTTTGGATGAGAAGTTAGCTTGGTGTGATAGGACGCCTTTTGTTTTGAAATTTCATCTTTTACGGGTAGAATGCCAAGATCTCTGTGGATGTTGTCGTTCCGAACATACCAAGGTGCCCCAGTGATAGTTCTCAGGATTTTTGATTGTGCTCGCTGGATAATATCGATATTACTGCTGCTCGCGTTTATTCAGAGTTAGCGGGGGACACGTTTGTCTGTTAAGAGTAAACGTTATGTTATTACACTTTTGCGCATTTATTTTAATACCCCAGTCTGATAACCACCTCTCCACGTCCACGAGATAAAATAGCGTTGGACCAAGGGCGCTACCTTGAGGAACTCCAGCCTCTATCGTGTAATCGTCGGATATAGTAGTGTTGCATTTCACGGCGAAGGCTCTGTTGTAAAGGGACGATTCAAGGATCCTGTGAGTTTCTTCCGGCAGTAACATTCTGATTTTATGCATAAGGCCATCGAGCCAGACTCGGTCGAAAGCCTGCGCAACGTCAAGGAATACCGCACTGCAGTATTCCCGAAGCTCGAATGCAGTTTGTATTTCTGTTGTTAATCTATTGATTTGCCCTATTGTTCCATGGCTTTCTCGAAAGCCAAAAGTTGAGCTCTTTCAGATGTGGGATTATACGCGTCAGAAGTCATTTTTCGAGCAGTTTTGACGGACACGAGAGTAAACTTATCGGTCTGTATGAAGCTGGTATTGTGTGATCTTTTCCTGGCTTTGGGATCATTGTGATAACCGACTTTTTCCATTTTTTTTGGGAAGTAGCCAAGTCGTGTAATCCCGTTAAAGAGTTTACAAATTACCTCAACTGCACAGTTTAGGAGTTCAATTAGCATCTTAGGAGTTATTAGATCACCTCCTGGGGCCTTTTTTGTTTTTAATTGCTCGCTGATGACTTTTGCAACTTTGTTTGGTTGAAACAGAATTGGCGCCGTCTCAGTTCCACCTCGAATTGACGGCGACGGTAGTGTGAATGGATTATTTGTAGGGTATGGCTGAAAAACATTTCGAAGGTGTAAAGCAAATGTTCAAGCTCTGTCTTTGTCGCTTCTGACCCAGCTGCCTGAAGAGTCTCTTACGGGAATTACTGTTTCGGCCGGCGCACTTAGATTTTGGTGGGCCCTCCACAGGGGATGCTTGGTGCTGGTGGGTGAAAGTTTCTCAATGTACTGGCGTTGTGCTTTTTCTTCTTCGTGCCTTAGAGCCCTGGTAAGTCTGCGACCAGCTTCCTTAAGACTATGCTTTGAGGATGGCGATCTGCTGGTTTGCCAAGCACGCCTCAAACGTCTTTTCTCCAAAACAAGTTGTTCTATTTCAAGGTTAGTCTTGTGCTGGTGTGTGTGCCCATCCCTCCCTTGTGGTGTAGATACTTTGGCTGCTGCGGCGGGTACAGATTATAGTGCATCGGCATAGCAGTCGATGTCCTCCTTGATGTTGAGCTATGGAGTTCGTTCAATGTGGGAACTTACGTACTTTTTGAACTTCAGCCAGTTGGTTCGATGCGACGTCAGTCTGCAAGAGTGCTCGATTAATTCCGGGCTTTGAAGAAGAGTTATTAGCACTGGTGAGTGGTCCGATGATAGATCCAAAAACCAATTTGCAGATATTAGATTGCGAGAAATATTTTTGTCACAGCAAAATCAATTAAATTTAATTGGAAAAATTTTGCAGTTGGAAATCTCTGGATTCAGCCAAGTTTCGGTGAAGACTAAAATATGTTCATTTAAAGCAGAGGAGTCAACGTACAGCCTAGGTAACTTCATGTTTAGTCCCCTTACATTTTTATAGGCTAGAAATATAGTCTTCAGTATTTTGGAACAGACTCTAAAATCAAAGGCCGATTATTATTTCTTTGTCTGTTAGGAACAATTTTTTTTATTATTTAAAACATTAAAAGCTTCTGGATATTTTAAAGAGATATTTTAAAAGTGGATATCTTGCGAGCGTATGAAAAGATGAGATATGTAGTCGAAGTAAGCCGACAAGATCTTTGGCTTCGGCGTGCATATTGATCCGATGCAGGTGATTAACAAATTTCCAAATAAAATCGTGGTTCTTAGAAAGAAGTAAAGGGTATTTAGCTTCAATAGGAATTGGTTACTAGAGTAAGTCGTCGTCCTACTCGAATAATTGTAAGGTGTTGGTGTTCTACGTCAACTTATGAAACGTAGTCGTAAAACCTTGAATAGATTCCTCCTTTATTTTGCGATTTCCCATGAGCTTAGCAGCACCGATATGTTTGAAAGCCAGATGCAGTTTTTGCGTATTGAACGGTGAATTTCGGATTGGCTGTATATCTGTTAAATATGCGGAGGACATACGCCACTGTCCTGAGAATACGCCGATACGAACCAATGCAAATGACAATGCCTTTTCGGTAATCGTTGAGTCTTTTCTTTTTCCGACAGACGGATCTTGGATACTAGTGCATGCGAAGGAATCTGCCTTTCTCCTCTCTAGAACAATGGAATCAAATTTACAATCAGGAGGTGCTTCTGGCCAGTATTCCGAATCCAATGTTTAAGGCTCAGGGCCAGTGAACCAAATTGTGTCTTGTAGGTTAGCAGCTGTGCGATGCGATGTCTGCTGTATTAGTTTTACAGGTACGTAAAGTAAAGTAACATCGATCGATATTCTTTAAAATTTCGGTTACTCTATTGGCAATAAAGTAATTGAGCTGAGATAAGTGCAAGTTTATCCAATGTAGAACAATTTTCGAATCTGTCCAAAAGAATGTCCAATGAGAGTGCCTTTGCTGAAATGATCAAGCGTGAGACGTACTTGCCGTTAATCTTGGTGCGCAGATACAAGAAACGGCCGTATGCATGCTCTGTGGCATCTAAAAAGCCATGTTGTTGTGCTGAAGAATTTCTAAATCCTTTTATTTCGATTTTGTTGAAGTTGTTGAAAAGCTATCCGCTGCCAGTCCGTTTTGAAATTGAATGGTAATATGTCATCCTATGCAAGTCCTTGCAGCCAAGTTGTTGTGCAAATATTTTGAGCAAAGATTCAAATACTCGTCGTTTCAGGGCATGCCGACGGCTTTCGTCACATCCTTTCCATCCGGTTTTTGTGGAATTCAGTAATTGTTTCCATTAGGTACTTGCATTCCAATTTGCAAGTTCCAACTCTGCTTGCGAAAGAATACAAGTTACTTCACTAACCTTTTCCTGTAGCTTATTGATGGAATCTGCCCTGTGGGTAGGTCGTATAAGTACATGTTTTCGAGCACTACTGATGCACCAATAGGACTCTGCACTTGGATTCGTTGAGGTATTAAGTTTCCAATGGGTGCTCAGATGAAGACCTCCAAAGTATTAGCTGAATCGATCGTTGGAATGAACCATACATTGGAGGTTCGTTTTCGATATGTCCGCACAATGAGCATGTCTGTAAAGGCAAAACGAAAGAAGTGTAAGCGAAGTATCTGTTGAATAGTTGGGCAAACCATAGCTATATCTTTAAGCGATAGTTCTCTAGATGTGGTAGCTGGGAGGTGTGCGTTACCGACAAGTATTCACTTATAAATTGGGTGTACATCTGCATAAGTTGAGTAACAATGCAATTGTAAGAAGCTAGATTTGGCGGTCTCCAATGATGAACCGAGAGTTTCTGGTGGTTGCCTAAATGGTAAGCACACCTACTTAGGTAAGGTTTTATTTATTATTTTTTAAGAATGGTTAGTAGGCACTTAAGAAAAACCATGTACACTAAAACATGTTAATCATCAAGTAAAAAAGTATATTGTTTTCTTTCAAAAGTATGTAACACAAGAAGAATACTTATTCGAACTTTTAGTGTATATATCAGGCCTGTTCCAGTTTTTATTCGGAAGTGATTTAAAATTAATTTTCATTATTTAGGTCCCAAAATCAGCTACTGACAAAGTAGTTTTATTTGTCAAAATCCTGTCGCCGCACTAATGGTACACTTACTTCCGGCAAAAAATCGAAGGAATTGGCATTGGCGGCCTAAAATAAAAGTTTTTAAATGTTTGTATGCCGTTTTTTAGCCAGTAGAGCTGAAGACTATAATGGCCAAAGGCGAAAAAAAGTCCCAACGAAACACGTTTCGCACAAATAGTACATTAAATTTAATTAAGCGCTAATAAGAACAAAAGCACTTTAAACCCTTTCGTGAGCAACGTTAAGCTTGTCTTTCGTTTTTATACCCTTGCAGAGGGTATTATAATTTCAGTCAGTTTGCATCGCAGTGAAGGAGACATCTCCGACCCTATAAAGTATACATATTCTTGATCAGCATCACTAGGAGAGTCGATCTAGCCATGTCCGTCCGTCCGTCTGTCTGTCCGTCCGTTTCTACTCAAACTAGTCTCTCAGTTTTAAAGCTGCATGAAACTTTTCCAAAAGTTGTCCTTCTATTGCAGGTAGTATAAAAGTTGGAACGAGCCGGATCGGAGACTATAGCATATAGCTCCCATAGGAACAATCGACATACAGTAATGGTTAAATAACGATTACGAAAATACTTTTTGAAACATTTTTACAGTATAGACATTTACTTTTCTATAATATACAAATTTTTTTTTCTATTATTTACTTCTAAAATGAAAAAAAATGCCCTTCTTATTAAAAAAAAATTTTCTAAAATGTTGTGGGGGGTTGTAGTCTTTTGGACGTGTGTTCAAATCACCATCTATGTAATTATAAGTTTATAATTTTTTTTTGGAAATAACAAAAAACAAAGCATTTTTGTTTTTATTTATTACTTGGCGACTTTAAAAACTGGTTAGCGAAAGCAATTTGATTGCATACCTTTCGCTTTGAATTCTTATACGGGTTTTGTGCCAGTGTGGCGGATAGTGCGTCTACGAATCCAAAGGTTCTCGGTTCAAGTCCAGGTTGAGCCATCTTGGCCCGAACAAGAAGCAAGTTTGTTTTTCCATTTATTTCCTTTCATAATATTACAATTTTTTTTCCTTTCATTCCAACTACAGAGCGGGCTCAAGAGGTGATATTAAAAAAATCGCCTATAAATCCAAATCGTATGCGATTTTCTAAAATCGAAGTCGAATTTTTAAATTTTAGAAAAACAATTTTTTGAAAGTAGTTATGCCCACGCAGCAAAGGCTTATTTTATGAGCCACGCCCACAACGCAATCAATCAATTTTTGTTTATTAATAAAACGTATTAATTTTTTTTCGCGATCTACCTCATATTTAATTATAATGTCGCTTTTAAATTTAAATCTAAAAAATGTTCTTAATATTAGTGTTAGCCTTACATTGGATTGGAATAAACTTGGCGAACTTCTAAGTCTTCAAGAAGGCAAATGTGATTCACCTGTAGTTAAAAAAAAACTTTGAAATGCCTGTTTTACCGTATATTTAGAAACAATGCCTTTACACATGTAGCTTTTAAAGTTTTCTTACACCCAGAAAAAACCCGGTCAAAACGGTAAAACATCAAATCAAAAACTGCGTAAGCCCTTTTGTACACACTTCATGAACGTACGTTCTATATAATTTTACCAACATTTTGGGGTAAGATTCCGAACGAAAGGGCTTAATTTAAGAACACTTTGGTATTGAATTAGTTGGCTAAAGATATTTGTATTCCTCTTTCCCTTTTGTCATTGATTTCATTTGTCTTCTCTGACTGATAAACAAAGCAAGAGGAATACAAACACAAACTCCTATTTTTCGCGCCATGTCGACGTAACCTTGATTCGAACCGAAGACCTTTGGATTCGTAGACGCACTAGCATGTTGCGCCACACTGGCATCACATTTAACTATGTACTAAACCCGTATAAGAATTCAAAGGGAAACGTTTGCAACCAAATAAAATAAACTATACTTTTGAAGTCACCTAATAATACATTAAAATAAAAGCAGAACATTAACAAAAATAAAAAAAAACAAAAACAAAAAAAAACAAGAAAGGTAGCAAGCTTCGGCAAGCCGAAGTTTATATACCCTTGCAGCTATTGCAAAATTTAAATATTCTTGAAAACATTTAAATTTCGATGAGTACATGTTTAAAACATTAAATAAATTTAAACCGTAATTTTAAAAAAATTCACCATTACAAAATTTTGAAGAACAAAAAAAATTAAAAATCATAGAAGTAAGGTACACTAAGTTGATTGTCTATGACCGGGATTCGAACCCGGAACCATATTAGCTACCCACCCAATGTTTGATGTTCGAAGACACTTACCCCCTAAGCTATACATTTTAGAATGATTTTTTGAACGGAATGGTTTTGTTTTTTGAACGGCGTTCGATTTTTGTGAACGAACGTTTACAAATTGAGAGCATAAGAAGTATTGTTCGTAAGTCAAGAAATATGTTCTTGATTTGTATCGTTCTTTTTTTTCTGGGTGTAGTTTTAAAGAGACTTTTTGCATATTAGTTTTGTTTCAAAGTTAAGTGCAATTCTTAGCCTTAATTATAGAGTATGAAGCAGTTAAGAAAGAATATTATTTGAACAATTCAAGTAAATTGCATTTTGTTGGATTAATATAAAATATTCTCAACATTTTCGATTTTTACTTCCTTTAAGTCAGAATAAATAATTTTTGAGTGTATATTCCATCAAATTCAATTAAATATTGTGCTAGTATTTATACCTTAGGTCAGAATAAACATTAAGTACAAAACCAAGTAGCTACTGTACTGTCTGCCATTGCTGGCTTAATGTGCATTTTGCTAATATATTCGTTAGGCTACGCCCCTAATTTGTTTGATACCCCTCCTCAAATATCTGCCAGAATGCTAATCATGTCTCGTAATTTATTTATAACATGCCGTATTTTGGTGTAAATTTTGTTGCGTGGCGCACCCATGACAATTATTGGTGCTGCCAGCAAATTTGGTTTAACCTTTAGTTATTTTTGTTGCTAATGCTGAAGTTGCCAATAATTAATTTTACGAAGTAGTTTAAAGGGTTTCAAGCAGTTTCGACTTCTTAGTCAAATTTCAGAAATAAACAACATATTTTTTTAGGTTTATAAATCTCACTCATTTTTTCGTCCGTACTGCACCGATTAAACATTCATTATAGAAGGATTAATTGCAAACTTTTTCAATTTTATTACACTGGCTTAAAAATTCAAATCGACAAAATCCTCCAGAGATCAAACCTAAATTTTCTGGACTCACTGGTTCAGAAAATGACTCAAAATTTTTTGTATCGGACCTTTTTTCCATATAAATCGATTTACCGGCGGATTGTTTACGTTAAAAGTTTGTTGGCTTCGTTAATGTTCCACCATCAAATAAAGCTATACAATTATTTTCTGTTGTTGGGCGTGTATTTTTCTGGTGTAAAAATTACTTTTACAAAATCGAGCTCAAGCTTCTATATAAGGAAACCTATCCTTATAAAATGTAAGAATGATCTATTTTTCGTGAAATAAGCTATCGATGACCGAAATCGGTTAAGCAGCATAAAAATTAAATTGGCTTGAAAACAGGTAAAAATGTTTTTGACTAAGTAAATACACTTTTAAAATGTTCCCATTCGGCACGCTGAGATAAAAAATGCCTGTGTGGGTAAAATACCTGGATGAATCGGTCCGAATGCGAACATTTAAAAAGTGTAATCATTTAGTCGAAAGCTAATCATTTTTCGTTACAAAATTTAATATCAGATATTTTGTATGTTAAAGGTGCGCTCGTCGCGGCTTTTATTACCTCGTTAAGATGTGCTTTTTTTTATTCTTGATCAGGATCAATTGCCGAGTCGATGTAGTTTGTTTGTCCGTCTCTATGAACGTCGAGATCTTGGAAACTATAAAAGCAATAGATTTGGGTCTTGGCGTGTAGAATCTTGTATTTCCTAAAACACGTCTGTCACGTCACTCTGAGACATGTTAGACCTTTGCTGTTGTACTCTGAGTGTGTGTTTTGGTCATATCTGTCGGTAGACACCGCCGCCGCTCTGCCGCCCCTTTGCCACCGCTTTGCTCTGCCGCTGCTCTGCCGGTAATCGCTGCAGTAGAGTGTCAGAACGAAAGTGTGTTGGCTATGCAGTTCGGGAGATGGTTCGATTGTTTTGTGGTGGAATATTTATTTTTAAGTTTTTTGGCTAAGTAACGGTTATCTTATAGTCGGAGAACTCGACTGTACCTTTTTTTATTGTTTTTAAATCGGTTTGCGGAGTAAAAGTACCTAATAGTCGGTGCACTTGACTATAGTCTTTCTTCTTGTTTTTATACCCTTGCAGAGGGTATTGTAATTTCAGTCAGAAGTTTTCAACGCAGTGAAGGTGACGTTTCCGACCCTATAAAGTATATATATTCTTGATCAGCATCACTAGGAGAGTCGATGAAGCCGTGTCCGTCTGTCCATCCGTTTCTACGCAAACTAGTCCTTTAGTTTTAAAGCTATCTGCATGATACAGCCAAAAGTTGTCTTTCTATTGCAGATTGTACATAAGTCAGAACGAGCCGACTGTAGCATATAGCTCCCATAGGAACAATCGGAAAAATTATATTTTAATTTTGTTAAAATTCAAATTATTAATAAGTCAAACAATTTTTGTTTTAAATGCAACATTTCTTTTTTTTAATTTTTAATAATTTGACAGTTTAAAGTTACGCTTTAAATTTTGTTTAAATCGGAAAACGATGTCATATAGCTGCCATAGGAACTATCGAATAATTAAGCTGCAAATCATTCATAGCTTCAATATTTTCAAACATATACGCAAGTAAATCATAATTTTAATGTTTTCAAGAATATTAAATTTTTGCAATAGCTGAAAGGGTATATGAACTTCGGCTTGCCGAAGTTTGCTTCTTTTCTTGTTATACCGACTTTAAAGTACAATTTTATAAGGGTACAAAATGCAACTGATATTAACCAAAATTATTGGGAAGAACCTTTATCTTGAAATAAACTTTCTGGAAAATATTTACAAGCATTTGTAAAAATGTTGTAGTCCGAACAATTTAAAGAAAGAAAGCATTTTTCACCTGTGTGGTCGGGGATTTCGATTCACAAAAATTCTCGTTCCGCATTTCAGTTTATTCTACTTTTAATGTGGTCGGTAAAAGGCAAAAAAAAAATTAATTTAAGTTTATTGACATATTTCTAATTAGACAGAACATGACAGCGTATCAAGATTTATAGCGCCCGATAAGCAACAGAAGCCGCATTCATCACTCCTCCCCACAACAGTACGTAAAGCGGGACAGGGGAGTGCAGGGCGGATCAATGAACGCATTCATTTTAATTGGTAGACATGGAAAATATGCCAAACAAAGAAAACCGAGGCAAGAAAAATCAGGCGAGTGATATGTGGAGGAAGGAGAAATCCCGTTCTAGGCGGAGAAAAGTCGCAGCCGCTCTAATTAAATGCACTTGAGAATGCGGGAGCCACAACAACAACTGAAGGAGAGTGTGTTCCCTCCTTCTCTTTGCTTGTGTGGCTAAGGGGAGCACGGTTCACTGGAATTTATGTACTTCCCCTGTCCCAAAATTCTCAAACCAACAAAAAGGGCATAAAAATTCTACATTTGTTTTCAAACAATCTGATTTTTTTATTGTTTGCTTGGATAATGTTTACCTTTTTAATATTGCTCAGTATCTCGTCGCCTTGCGGAAGGAAGGGAATGGTGAGCGTGTGCGTTGGACTATTGATTGCATGACAGTTTTGCCCCTGCGATGGCTTATGGAGAGCAGAAAACACGAAAATGGATGTCGTGCGTCATAAATTTGCTTACATGTGCACAGTAAGGTTTCGTGTTGGTACCCGCGGAGAGTGTAGGAGTCTAGAAAATAACTAAAATATTGCATGAAAATACGCATCTGAAATCGGATACAGTTTCACAATATACAGTTTTTCATTCATACATAGCTGATTCGTTGTAGTAAATTTAGATATCTGACGCTCGGAAAGTATAAACTGTAAACTGTATGTACCTTGAACACACTCTTGCTCGTTTGTTTTTGTTTTTTCACTATTGACATAGCAAACAGAATTTTTCCCCCTGATTTACATATACAATTTTAACTAGATTTAATTACAAGAAAGGAAGCAAACTTCGGAAAACTTACAAAAAACAAGAAAGGAAGCAAACTTCGGCAAGCCGAAGTTCATATACCCTTGCAGCTATTGCAAAAATTAAATATTTAAGGAGACATCAAAATTATGATTTACTTGCGTGTATCTTTAAAAGCATTGAAGCTATGATGATTTGCAGCTCAATTATTCGATAGTTCCTATGGCACCTATATGATATTGTTTTCCGATCTTAATAAAATTAAAACCGTAATTCTAAACTGTCATATAATTAAATAATCAAAAAGAATATCTAAAAAAAATTACAAAATAAAAAGTTACATTTTTACAAATTTTTTTTTACAGCAAAGTTATAATTTTTTTCATTTATTTTCCCGACTTTTCCTATGGGAGATATATGCTATAGTCGTCTGATTTTGATGAAATTTAAACAGTAATCCTGAAATATTAAGCCATTTCTATATTTCGAAGAACTAAAAAAAAATTAAGAAACAGCAATGTTATAATTTTTTTTCATTTATTTTTCCAATTGTTCCTATGAGAGCTATATGCTATAGTTTTCCGATCCGGCTCGTTCCGACTTATATACTACCTGCAATAGAAAGACATGCAGATAGCTTTAAAACTGAGAGACTAGTTTGCGTAGAAACGGACGGACAGGCGGACAGACGGACGGACAGACGGTCATGGCTACTTCGACTCTGCTAGTGATGCTGATCAAGAATATATATACTTTATAGGGTCGGAAACGTCTCCTTCACTGCGTTGCAAACTTCTGACTGAATTTATAATATTCTCTGCAAGGGTATAAAAACAAGAAAGATCGCTTAGTATGTTTATAAGGTAGCAGATACTTAGCGAACCGATTTTAAAATAAAAATGCCCCAGAAAACAATCGGGTTTTACCTGGCGCCATTTGCCTAGCTTCAGGGTCAACACTGCAAGCAATGAGAAGGCCACCGATATTGATCATTCGTCCTCTTCCGATCTCTCAAACATCTGTACTCCGTTTTCAACTAGGCAGTGACGTTATAATATAACTTAATTGTCAATAACTGCTAAAACAGTTAGGAAATGTGAAACATTTTCGGCGTGTTAATATATATTGACCGACTATCAATATAACTTCCTATAACTAGCATCTACCATGTCTCATGACAGAGCTTAGCGATTTGTGGTGATTTGTGATTTTTTAATTTGGATTTATACTACAAAAAGAAGGTTTTCAAAAGTTTGGGCAAAATTGTTCTAAAACATAAAAATTATTTTCTATATTTTAGAAAAAAGAGTTGATAAAAAATACTCTCAACCCTGGGTGGAAAGCGGTCGGGTTACCTATTTTAATATCTATTATTATTTTATAATATGTATAATTTTTTATAAAACAAAAACAAACTTACTTCTCCTTCGGGCCAAAATGGCTTAACCTGGATTTGAACCGAAAATCTGTGGATTTGTAGACGCATTAGCTGGTTGCGCCCCACTGGCATCACATTCAACTTTGCACAAAACCCGCAAAAGAATTCAAAGAGAAAAGTATGCAATAAAATTGATTTTGCTAAATAGTCATTAAAAGTCAGCCCAGTAAAAAATAAAAATGTTTTGTTCTGTTTCCAAGAAAAAATTTTAACACATCATTATGGACGACAGTATAAGCAGTGACGATGCGCACCAAGAACGTGTGCATAGGAGACTACTATATACAGAAAGATATGATGGTCCGATCGTAACCAATCGGAAGGTGAATAAAAAAAGGGCGGTGAAAGTGACATAATAAAATTTTTTTTAAGTGGAGTTCCAGAGCTTGGTTTGGTAAAATATTACACTTTTTTAAAACAGTTTAAATTTTATTGAAAATACGCGTCGAATGACACCAAATTAACATGGATCCGATGCTCCGTACATAAGTTATTTTTTTGTATATTAAAAAAAAAGAAGTTAACGCTGCTTAGGCAAGAATTTTCTCCTAGAAAAAGTATCCACCACCAGTTATTGAGGAAAATGCTATAAAAAATGGTTTCAGATTAAAGTAAGAAACATGTTGTTGTAATTTAAACCGTAATTCCAAAATATTTAACTATTACTATATGTCGAAGAACTGAAAAAAAAAATTAAAAAACAGCAAAGCTATAATTTTTTTTGTATTTTTTTTCTGATTGTTCCTATGGGAGCTATATGATATAGTCGTCCGATTTTGATGAAATTTAAACCGTAATTCTGAATTATTTAACCATTACTTTATGTTGAAGAACTAACAAAAAAATTCAAAAACAGCAAAGTTATTATTTTTTTATTTATTTTTTCGATTGTTCCTATGGGAGCTATATGCTATAGTCGTCTGATCTGGCTCGTTCCGACTTATATACTACCTGCAATAGAAAGACAACTTTTGGGAAAGTTTCATGCAGATAAACTGAGAGAGTTTGCGTAGAAACGGACGGACAGACGGACGGATAGACCAACGGACCGACAGACGGACAGACGGACATGGCTAGATCGACTCGCCTACAGGGTCGGAAATGTCTCCTTTACTGCGTTGCAAACTTCTGACTGAAATTATAATACCCTCTGCAAGGGTACAAAAACGTATAATTTGGCTGTTATTCAATTGATTTGAATATACGTCTCATCACAATTTACTGTGTACTACATCCATATAAGAATTCGAAGCAATTTGTTTGCAATCAAATAGCTTTTATTAGCTATACTTTTGAGGTCAACTAGATAAAAATTTAAATAAAAGCAGAACGTTTGCAAAAAAAATATAAAAAGCAAAAAAAAAAATAAATTGATAACCTTTGTCTGGGATTTGAGCTCGGGTTCTTAATAGCTTACCCAATGTTTGATGTTCTAAGACACTTACCCCCTGGGCCAATCATTTTAAGAACGAAATGTTTTGTTTTAAATTATTATTTCATGTTTTTTTTGTTAAATTAATAGTTTTTAATGGAGCTAACTGTTTTTAATAATTCTGATGTTATTTACAAACACTATAAGCAAACCCAGCGAAAAATATCGTTTTCTCTATGTATTAAAAAAAAACGTTTTAAAATATTATTATCAAGTAGGACACGTACATATTCTATACACGTTCTTCCTAAAAATTTTATAAATTATTCGTCCGATTTTCAAGAACGTCCGTTCTAAAATTATTCGTTCTACTTTTTTCTGGGTGTAGTTTTAAAAAATTTTAATTTTTGGAATAATGACAAGGGTATATAAGCTTGGACTTGCTGAAGTTTGCTTCCATTCTTGTAAGTTAAGCTTTAAGGTCTTGTCAAACGGAGTTTGTTAAAACAAAATTCGTACTGAAGTAAAGGTAAAATTTTTTTTTTGTGAAAACCATGGTCACATTATTTTGGTGTACTGTGACTTTATTTCAAACAAAAACTTCTGATATTAAACAAAAACACCTCTTAACGAGTTGAAAAAGTCGTGACAATCGCACCTTCAACATACAAAATATCTGATATCAAAGTTTGTGACGAAAAATGAATAGGCATTCGACTAAATAAATACACTTTTTTAATTTTTGGCACGCTGAATAAAAAATGCCTGTGTAGGCAAAATACCTGGATGAAGCTGTCCGAATGGAAACATTTGTAAAGTGTATTTATTTAGTCGAATTTTTGAGTGTAGAAGCAGCGTTTACAATTTTAAATATATAGCTGGTAAGTGATTTCGGAATCACGACTTTCTTACGGACAAACAGACGTACATGGCTAATGTCACAAAAAATAAACTATTGTAAGTATGAAAAAACTATTAAGTTTAAAAATGTTCTTAAAAGATGAGTATTAAGACATTAAATACAGCTTTCTATATTCACGAGTATTAGATTTAAGGTCACTCGGTTTAGGCACACCGATACTACTAGTTTAGTTTTCTTGCCGTGTCGTATAAATGACTTACCATGAAAACGCTGTGTAGCTTACACGTTTAACATTTTTAGTATCCATTTTAACGATTTTGTATAAGAGTTAAAATCTCACAACTGGGCTACCTAAAACTGGAAGGAAGGAAATTATTAATATCAACATTCCGCTGGTGATTATTTATACGGATTTTCCAAGCTTCCAAAAACCGTGATTTTTGGGTTGTTAGCGGCTGTTAAGCATATGTTAAGTGCTATTTGCAATCAAAAAATATCCTTATTTCGCAGACAGGAAAATTTGTGAACGTTCCACCTTTAAGATAAAGTTATTTAAATCAACTTGCAGTCGTGTATTTTTATACCCTTGCAGAGGGTATTATAATTTCAGTCAGAAGTTTGCAACGCAGTGAAGGAGACGTTTCCGACCCTATAAAGTATATATATTCTTGATCAGCATCACTAGTAGAGTCGATCTAGCCATGTCCGTCTGTCCGTCTGTCCGTCCGTCTGTCCGTCTGTCCGTCTGTCCGTCCGTTTATATGCAAACTAGTCTCTCAGTTTTAAAGCTATCTGCATGAAACTTTCCCAAAAGTTGTCTTTCTATTGCAGGTAGTATATAAGTCGGAACGAGCCGGATCGGACGACTATAGCATATAGCTCCCATAGGAACAATCGGAAAAATAAATGAAAAAAAATTATAACTTTGCTGTTTTTTAATTTTTTGTTTAGTTCTTCGACATATAGTAATGGTAAAATATTTCCGATTTACGGTTTCAATTTCATCAAAATCGGACGACTATAGCATATAGCTCCCATAGGAACAATCGGAAAAATAAATGAAAAAAATTATAACTTTGCTGTTTTTTAATTTTTTGTTTAGTTCTTCGAGATATAGTAATGGTTTAATATTTCAGAATTACGGTTTTAATTTCATCAAAATCGGACGACTATAGCATATAGCTCCCATAGGAACAATCGGAAAAATAAATGAAAAAAAATTATAACTTTTCTGTTTTTTAATTTTTTGTTTAGTTCTTCGACATATAGCAATGTTTAATTATTTCAGAATTATGGTATAAATTTTATCAAAATCGGACGTCTATAGCATATGGCTCCCATAGAAATAATAAAAATATATAAAATAACTATCTAATAATTGAGCTGCAAATCATCATAGTTTCAATGTTTTTTTTTAGCACATACTCAAGTAAATCATAATTTAAATGTTTTCAAAAGTATTTAATTAATGCAATAGCTGCAAGGGTATATGAACTTCGGCTTGCCGAAGTTTGCTTTCCTTCTTGTTTTTAAATTCTTTTTGACCTATTAACAATTTGGCAGTTCAGAATTAAGCTTTTAATTTAATTAAAATCGAATAATTGAGCGGTAAATCATCATAGCCTCAATGTTTTCAAACATATATGTAGGCATAATATTAGTTTTTTCAGGAATATTTAATTTTTGCAATAGCTGCAAGGGTATCCTTGTTTTATTTTAGTGGGGAAGACAAATGATTAACGTTTCTCTTGTATAATTTAGCACTAATGCTTAGTTATTTAATTGAAAATATGTGTGAAATTGACCGTTAAATGATAATTTGTTATTTAACCTTATTTTTAATCCCATTTCTACAGTCGATTAGCTTAACAAAACACATTGATTCATTTCAGTCATAATAATCAGTCATTGTAAATAGCAAGAAGGAGGCAAGCTAATATCAAAAACGCGGAAAGGATAACCATTCTAGCCAATAACCAAAACTGCCCGAATGCATGGATGGCCATCCCAGAGCTGCAAAAACCCACTAAAGGAGCATCGCTGCAACTGCGTCCAATTTCCGTTTTTCATGTTGCGAAATATGTCAACTTTGGCAGGATTTGTAATTACAAACGCACAGAAACAGCGACAGAGTTTGTGGGTGAGCAATTTTTATAGGGGACATTGGAAATTGCTATTTTATTAGTTGTCCTGCTTTCGGTGCCGGCTCCTGACTCAGCTTATCCTGCAGATCGGATATTTTGTATGCATGTACCAATTTTGCTGTCACATTTTTGTATTCCCTTGACTTGGGCCCGTCTGCTTAACTGCTCGACCCGCCCTTCCGAAGTTGCCAGTCAATGCGGTAGTGTTTAAAGTTATGAAAGGAAGGCACCAGGCCAAAATCCCCGAAAAGGTTTAGTGTTCGAATTATGAATGCAATTTGCTTAAAGAAAAACCATTCAGGTTTTGAGGTTAAAAGAAAAAACTTTCATTGGATAATCTTAACAAAACTTTTTTTTCTTGCTTAAAAGCGCCATCGTCTCTAAAATTAAACTTTTGAAAGATAAGGAAAATTCGCTGAACCAAACACAATCAAATTTCCCATGTGTGTTGTTGAATTTATTTATAGAATTTTCCATCTGGTCCGAAATAAAACAGCTGACCAATTGGCCGCTCTCAACAAGAGCCTTTGCTTTGCCTGGGCCTAGCCGGTTAAGGTCTGATCGGGCTTTGCCCTCAATGTTTTTTTATCGATGCCAAGTAGGGATGTACACATTTAATGCATTAAATCAAAGAAACTTGCATTAGTGCGCACAAATGGAAAGCTTAATTAACAAGTTTGGTTTGGCAGTAGAAATTATATATGTAACCAATCGATGTGTCCGTAGCTCAAAACAATTTGGTTGACACTGCTAGCACTGACACAAATTTGCTTCAGGCAACTTTTGTTTTCCTGACGATGATTGCAAACAAGGTAACTTCATCGTGGTAAGGATATGATTCTAGCAATTTTTCAGAAGCTCCCGTTGCTGGAGCTACCTTTGTGATATAATACATTGTACATAGTACTAACTCAACATAATTTTATCATGTGTGTACCAGCAGAAAACGGCTTGCAAGTAAATTGAAATCAGGTCTGAGATTAAATCAAGGATTATATTCATTATATGATTAATTAATAAAAATGAAAACAAACATTTTTGTTTATAGTGTACTCTTTAAAATGAATTAGTATTTTAAGGGAAAACATAAAATTAAAAATAATACATTTTTAAACCAAAAATAGTAAAACTAAAAAGTAATCATATTTGAGGAACACTTCAAAATTTTGAATCTGTGACTTCTGTGCGAAGTCGATATTTTCGTTTTTTAACCAGTAAAACGAAACTAAAGGAACTTACTTTGCCCAATTGTCGGTAAGGTTTTAATATAAGTTTTATTTTGAGCAAAATAATTATTAATTAAAAAAACTAAAAGGATTTAATATAATTAAAAAGACTTTTATTTAATAACTCAAAAATAATAATCTTGTATGGGACATTTTTTTGCAGTACATGAAATAAATAGAGTTAAGTAAAAAGGAACAAAGTAAAGCAGTTTCGGCGCCTCACTGACAGTTTTAATATTAACGGATTGTACTCATACATACATTAATTTTAAACTATATGATCCAAGCTGCGAATAGAGCACGTCCTATTCATACAAGGAATTACATCCTCACGGACAACTGCGCTGCAGCCCTCAAAAAAGCTAGTTATAAACTTCAATGGTGGGCAACAACCGCAACTCACCCCAAGAAGGGATGCCGACAGCAATTCAATAGAGCTAAACATAGCAGTTCTGATGATAGCTAAAACGAATACCAATCTCAACAGACTGGCCAAACTGGCCCGCTTTTGCAACACCATAGAATTGACTACGACTGAGGAAGATTCTGTGTAAGTCTCCCACCCCCATAGGTTATCTCAAAAGTGGACGAAGACCGACCAAGATATCCTAGAGTTGCTCCTAGACACACACTTCCTCCATAACCCTCAGGAGGTAACGACACATGTTAGGTGTCAACGACGACGAGCTAGCCATTTCTAAATGGGCCGCAAACTAGCCCTTTAAGTCTCCTGAACCACATGGTGAAGTCCCCTCACGGTGAAGTCCTCTCAGTCTACTGTAATTGATAGTGGTCAACCAACTACAGTAACTTATGCGGACGTCGCAGTAATCCTAATACAAGAAAACTTCCCAGAAACTCTCTGCAACCTCATGGAACGGCCCTAGCAACACTCTCAAGGTCGACGCAAGGGTGTTTACTAGGTGTAAATGCAGATAAAACGGAACTGGTACTATTTATCAGAATATAAAAGGTACCATAACGAATCCCACCCAGTCTACACTAAACACGCCTAACCTTTAGCAACAGAGTCAAATACCAACACCCCATAACAATCCTGAAAGTTTAGTTTTAATAAATGTGCCATGACAATAAACTACAGACAGTATTAAATTTATTTCAATATTAATTAATATAATCCCTATTATTTTTAGTTTCATTTCCATACCAAATAGTCCAAAACTGTATGCCCTGTTTGCAAACCACATAAGTTTAATTTTAATACTTTCTAGAATTAATTTAATACTCATCTTTTCGGAAAATGTTCATACCCAATAGTTTTAAATTCATGTAACTATAGTTTAGTCTCTATGACAATTTTTATTTTTGGGTGTAAATGGGGATTCTATCCCTCTATTGTGTGATGGCTACGCTATAGTACGACGAATCCTTTTGTATGGGATCATCGTTTGGTGAAACTCTCTTGAAGAGAACAGTAACCTTGTCAAACTACAGAAAACCAACCAAAGGGGTACGCTGCGGCAAACGCATTGAGACTGCGTGAATCGGCTGCTGGCTATCAGGACTAACAAAACATTAATCTATGCAACAAAAACTTTGAGAATCTCTCAGCACAACTGATTACATATCTCTCTATATATCCCATTACGTACAGCGGGGTGAGTTTACCATCAAAATCTACACTGACGGGTCAAAGTTGATCCCTCAAACAGAAGACGGAGTCCACTACCCTAATTGAATATCATTAACTTCTTTCGTCCGGAAGATCTATTCTCGGAAAGTTTAGCAGTACTAAGAACCCCTTGAGTCCTTTGAAATAACCTCAACAACCATCTCTAAATGCCACATATCCCTTCACGAGATGGTCAATCAACTCAAACTAAAGCTTATATGCATAGTTAACGAGTTGGCCAGAAAAAGGAACGATCGTCAAGGTGCGCAAGGTGGGCATGTCCATGGTCACAAGCAAGCTACTACTGAAACAAACTGTTACCAGATTCTCTCATTGCAGATGGAACTTGATCACTACCTGTAAAAAAAAACCAGGCTAACATGTCTCACGATTAACCGCAAAATAACTAAGGCACTTATACACTGTAAAATTATTTCTGGACACTGTTTCATAGGCAAAGATGCTCGAAGACATCACGACTTCTGCCGAAGCTTTTGCAGGTGGACGAGAAGGAAATCATAGAACACCTCCTGTGCATATTCCCAGGGGATAACCACACAATATTACAACACCTAGGTAGTTACACCCTCCACAATCTCAAGGCCATTCCAGACATAAATTTAATAATCGTGAAACAGACCAGTCAAGAGTAAATAAATAAACTTTTTAAATGTTCCCATTCGGACCGCTTCATCTAGGTATTTTGCCTACACATGCATTTTTTATCTCAGCGTGTCAAATGCTTATTCATTTTTCGTCAAAAAATTTGATATCAGATATTTTTATGTTAAAGGTGCGATCGCCCCGACATTTTTACCTCGCTAAGAGATGAATTTGTTTAATATAAGTTTTTGATTAAAATATAGTCAAAGTACCCCAACCATTAATACCATGATTTAAAAAAAAAAACTTTTAGCTATACTTCAGTACTAAGTTTTTTTTTGTCAAACTGTGTTTGGCAAGACTTTAATGCTGAACTAAAAAGAATGAAAGCAAACTTTGGCAAGCCTTAGCTTATACATACAATATTCCGATTTTTATGATTTTATGTTTCACAACGAACTATATGATTTCGTTGTCCGATTTTAATTAAAGTAGAACAGCAGCTTAATTTAATTGGTTGCAGTCTTGGTTTTTTATTGTGGGTCTACAGTATAACTTAATGATTTATGTAAAAACACAGTTCAGTTGGTCATGAAAAGTTTTTTTTATATCGAAGTATATTTAAATCAGTTGAAAAACAGCGAAGCTATAATATTTTCATATGTTCACCCGATTGTTCTTATGTGTTTTATGTTTTATGTTTAATTTTTAAAAAATATTTAATATTTTACAAGTATTTAGTGAAAATGTTTCTTCCTTCAACCTGAAAACTTTTTTTTATAACATTTTCCTCACTGAGAGAAGTTGCAGTTGTTTATACGGGTATGACATTACATTTATCGCCTCATTCATTGACGGATTAATTGAAGCTCAGAGACAGAGACAACTATATGGATACAGCTTGAGATTTTTTTGGTAATAAGTTCACAGTCACTCAGCCTTTTTAACGTTAAATTCAAACTTTATTGGTTTTTTATTAATTTAATTTTAGCGTTTAAATGTTTTCAGTTGCTACATTGAAATTGTAAAATACATTTAAGGCTCGCTGTTTCATTCCGATTTGTCGTCAACTCCAATGAGCAATGGGCAAAATTGTACATTTTAAACACAATTTTGCTCATTGATGTATCGGTCCCGGTGGTATTTCAACGAATGGTGTTTTTATACCAAAATCCGGTGCATATTTCTTACTATCGGTTCTGACAATTTTCTTCATTCCTTGCTTGCCCGTACGTAAAATCGTATAGTTAAAACAAAAAATAAGCAATGAATGAGGCCAACAATGTAGTGTCATAACCCCATTAATAATTTTTGAAAAAATTCTTGCAGAAACATTTGCTATATACCAAAATCTCAAGGACTATATACGTAAAAAGTTAAACAATAATCAAACTTGAAGGCTGTGTGATTAGCAATGACAAATATCACTTGTTTGTAGCTTTACTAGTTCAAAAGTTATAGCTGTGCAAAATTTAGCTGTTCTACATTTGATTATGCCAAAAAAGTGGAACATTTTACCAACTCCAATAACTCCACTTAATAACAATTTTTAGTAAGTCCCTTTCACCGGTCTTTCTCCTGAACCAATTAACTTTGCTTAAGTCTTGGTATGTTATCCCTGTTCTTTTAGCGATACCTTTTGATTGGTGTATTACTCGTTTCGATTGGATCGTCACATCAGATTTTCATTAAATAGTAGTCCCCTATGCAAACTCTCTTAGTGCGCATTGTCACTACATGTACTGCCCTCCAAAGTGATGTGTCTAAAAACATTGAAGCTATGATGATTTTCAGCAAAATTATTCGATCGTCCCCATGGTAGCTATAAGATTTAAATTAAGAGTGTATCTCTGAATTATTAACCATTACTTTATCCAAAAGGAACAAAGAAAAAATTTAAAAATAGAGAAGTTACAATTTTGTTTTAAATTTATGTTTTGAAATATTCCGATTGTTCTCATGGTAGCTATAAGACATAGTCATCCCATTTTAATCATTTCAATATCGAATAACTTAAAAAAATGGAAATACAGCGTTTTGTTCGATTGTTCCTATGGGAATTATATGCTTTATTCGTCCGATCCGGCTCGTTCCGACTTATATACTACTTTCAAAAGAAAGACAACTTTTGGGAATGTTTTATGTTAGCTGTGAGACTAGTTTGCGTAGAAACGGACGGACAGATGCACGGACAGGCTGACGAACAGACGGACATGGCCAGATCGACTCTTCTAGTGAGACTGTTCAAGAATATATATAATTTATGAGGTCGGAAATATCTCCTCAAGGGGGTATTCTGGTCTAGAAGCCTAGCATTTTAAAACAGGATAAAAATGAAATGAATAACATTTTTAATACACAGTTTTGTGTATGGTTTTTATTGACATTTAAAAAAAAACAACAAAAAAAAAATAATAATATAAATCAAATATTTGGCGAGATACAGGCCTGTGGAGTGGGGTCTTGAAAAAAATCGCTGCGTCCTGGTTCACATGATTTCGGCAAATTCTTCATTAGTAAAAATGACGCTATCGGGTTAACCACTTTCAAAAAAAAATAATTTAAAATAACAAAACGACATCGACTTGAAAACAAAAAATGGTTTTTAACCAATTTTTTCCACCATTGCGAATATTTTAAAAATACTTATATTCAAAATTTGTTCAAGTTCGAGGCAAAAAATATGAAAAAAAAATCGATTTTTTTCAATTTTTAGACCAGTATACCCCGTTAAGAAAGCAGAAAAAAAAATTTATAATTTTTTATATAGAAGTACAAAATGTCAGGAAAATTTTTTGTCGATCGGACTAAAACTTGCTGGGTTTTAAATTTAAAAAAATTTAGACTTGCTTTTCTTAAAACTACGTTTTAACAAGTTGGTTTGTAACGTAACTCAAAAAGTAATGGTAAGTAATCGATCTCAATTTTACGGATGAACGAAAAGTTTTATTTAACAAACTTTTTTTAATATTTTAACAGGCAATATTATGCTTTTTTTATGTGCATATGGTACGTCCGACTATAAAACCGCGCCAAAAATTTGAAATCGCATATTTAATTTAATTTCAATTTAATTGCGTTCATCCGCACATTTTTTTAATATATTAAATAAATCTCTTTTTTTTTTTTAATATCAGTCTAGGCCTTACGCACCGCGAGACGCCATTTTTTGGAAGAGACTCCGAAAGATTGCGGCAACAACATAAATAAAACATATGAACACAAACAAAAATTCTAGTTACTCTTTAATAAACTTATAATCACTTAGAAATGAGAAAAAAATCGATAAGATCTGTTTTTTTCAGCCTCTGAAACTATCCCGCCCCCTTAACTGTGTTGCAAACTTCTGGCTGAAATTATAATACGCTCTGCAAGGGTATAAAATTAATATTGTACGGTTCCTGATAGCTTTCCCCATTTTTGGGGAACGCTTTTAGATGCACGTTTTAAAACTATTTTATATCTGTTCTTAGAAAACGAATAATTGCGCAACCGATGTATTGAAACATACATACATAAGAAACTAAAGTTTCTTACTCTATGATACACGCACATCTCCGCTACCCTTTATGAACGAAATCCGTTTTTCGAATATGCATTGAGGTCGTATTATACATGTGGACTGCGGAAGTGGTTTTACATTCTGTTTCGTTATATAACCCTTTCTGTACTCGATAGTGTTAAGAAGTATTAAGAAATTATCGATACACAGGTGCAACCTAAGCAAAGAGTGCAAGCGTGCTAACACTATAGTCTCGTCGTAGAGAACAGTTGAGAGAAGCACACATATATTTTTGTAAAGTTTAAACAAACCAGCTTATTAACAAACAGAAAACATAAAAATGTGAGTTTTGAGAATCTACTTAAAACATATATTTTTTTTCCAATTTTCGGTTCGATAAATAATTTGCTCCAACACTCCACCCTCAAAAGATTTTTTATTTCTTTCGCCAAGACCTGATGAATGTTGACCCAGAGTTCTTTTAGGCGGATGATGTTAAGTTCGTCGGTCTGACTCTAATATAAGCCGACACTTGACCTGGGGTTTTTCAACTTTTTTTAAATAGTATATTTTTCAAGCAAAGTATTCCTTTAACGAGGTAAGAAAACAGTGACAATAGAACCTTCACCATTATCACAGTAAGTAGCTACTTGTTACTCAGCTAACAAATTTCAAACTAAACGTTCCCCCACAATCGTACTTTCAACGCTAAAAGCTAAGAGCGTGCAGCACCCCCACCTGCCGCTAACAGTTTTGCCGTTCTCTCTCCCTCTCTCATCTGCTACCAGCGACCGATCAGTGGCTGAGCAGCGGCAGAGGGGCGGCAGAGTGGCGGCAAAGTGGCGGCAGAGTGACGGCAGAGTGGCGGCAGAGTGGCGGCAAAGGACTTAATAACTTAAAAAATAATAGCTAGAATTTTAACTTTTTTTGTCTACCGTTAGATATGGTCAAAACACACACACACAGTACAACATCAACGGTTTTACATGTATCAGAGTGACGTGACAGATGTGTTTAGAAATTTGTGGGCGTTAGAGTGGGCGTGATTCTGTTTTGAACTTGCATTGCGTAGAAAACACTAGAATCTGCATGCAAAATCCAAAATCTCCAACTTTTATAGTTTTCGAGATCTCGACGTTCATACAGACGGACAAGGCTAGATCGACTCGGCTGTTGGTCATGATCAAGAATATATATTATATACTTTACAGAGTCAGAAACGTTTCCTTTTACCTGTTACATACTTTTTAACGAATACAATATAGCCTTTTGCTCTACAAGTAACAGGTATAACAATATTTCATAAAAGCTTTTATTCGACACGATGCAAGCTTAAGTAGCTAAAACATAAGTCCTAGGGGCAGGTTACAATTTTTGTAACGCGTTAGAGGTTGAGTAATCTTGATTTTTCCTGTCTTGAAATTTATAGATTAGATTTTATATTTTACCGCTTTAATCTGTTTTGTCAATTTGTTAAAGTAAGAAATGTGTTAAACATATTTGCCATTCAATGTGTAACAAAGCTTTGCCAATGTGCAGATGCAACAGCGCACTCAGGTCAATTGACCCTCTTTCTCCGCAAAATACCAAAATTGAAAATAATTGATTTATTGCGCTACACTAGAACAAAGCCGCGTGTGTCGTATATAAACTAAATTTTATTTATTTATTTATTTTTCTTTATTCTTGTAATAATTAATATGCCTTTCTCAAATTTAATTTATAAATAAATTCTAATTTATTAAAAACGAGAAGGATAGCTATAAAATGTTTTTTAAAAATGTTGTTGTATAGTAACACAATATATGGTTATTTTCGTTTTCAACACTTCTGCTTTCGGAGGACTGGGATCAAAGTGTCCACAGCTGCGACTGAGAATCCCAGTTATACATCCCTGTGCCCGTTGCCTCTTACTTCGTTTGTTTGTTTTTTGATTATGCGAATTTACGGCACACATTCATCCCCCGAAACCGGCACGTGAGCACTCTTCTTATGGTGCGGGGAAACAGGCTTCAGCTAAGACTGAAAAAATATTTATTTTAAAAGCCAGCACGCTTGAAAAATGATTTTTGGCAATTAGCAGCGAAGGTCCCCCTCAATACCACCATCAAAACAACACGCTTCCATCTTTTCGTTTTTTTACGGCGAAGAGCACGCGTTCGCTTTATTATCCTGTGCGGCGATTGCAACCTGCGGGATTCGAGAATAAATTATCTGGTTGCACATTTTCCCTTTTTTTACCAGCTGCGCGTGCTGGTGCGTGCGCCACGCCCACCTGGTCACGCCCTCCTCCGCACCCACACATCGACGATGACTATAGTAGTGCATAAAAATGTTGTTAAATTAAATATTGGCTTTGGGGTATACAATTTCATAATTTAATTAATTTTTTACATGCTTGACACCAGCGCGCTGGAGCGTCTTAAAAAAGGTGGGCAAAGACGGAGCGAGGCCCGGAAACATATTGAATTTTACGGAGCTTGTTGTTTGATAAATGATTGCCATGGATGCAATTTGAGGGTTCGGCTGTGGGTGGTAGCGGTGGTGAATGATGAATACGTAAGGGAGTGCTGATGACGCGGCTGCTGCCGTGGAAGTTTTGTGGGTGAAAGCCAACTGCTATTGATTTTCTGCTGCGCTGGATATAAACTAATAAAACAACCTTCTCCAAGATATTTGCATATAAGGTTAAGATTTATTGACGTTGATTAGTAAAAGAAAAAAAGTTTAAAATCAATGTGTTTAGATGATCGCTTCGCCTTAAGAATGATATTTTCAAAAAAGTTTGTTTTTTAAATAATTAAATCAAAAATAAACGCTTTAGTACCCCGACTTTAAGACAATGCTACATAGTTTATTAACTTAAAAATAAATATGCCCTCAGAAAATAATTTAGTTTAGGTTGCGCGACCCACCGAAAATAACTTATAACATAATCGTTCGATTTGCATTTGTTTAGTCTAGAAATTTGAAAAAATCAATTTTTTTCATATTTTAAAAACATTATCCTTAAAAGATTTTTAAAAATTTGACTTATTTGTAAATTGTAAATGTTTCCTAAACTTTACACGCGTTTTTCTCCTTTTTCTATTGAACCGATTCCTTTGATGTTGTATTTATCTTATTTATAATACTCCTACTCTCTATCGCGTCTATATTCGAAAAGATCGAAAATATGTGTTGAAAACATTTTTTGTTATTTTGTTATATTTAATTTTTATACCCTTGCAGAGGGTATTATAGTTTTGGTCAGAAGCTGGTAACGCAGTGAAGGAGACGTTTCCGACATTCCCATAAAGAATATATATTCTTGATCAGGTTCAATAGGGGAGTCGATATAGCCATGTCCGTCTGACCGTCTGTCAGCCTGTTACAATACCGTTTGCGAGCTCAGTTTAAAAGCTAGTTCTCTGAAACTTTGCAGTCGTCCCAAAACGTGTGTACGTAGATCAAGATTGAAAAGCGTCTCGATCGGACGTATATATCGTTTAGTTTCCATAGAAACAATCGGATATAACTTGCAAGAATTGAAGATATTTCGCGCAGTGTATAAGCTATTGACTTGCATCTTTTCAAATCATATTTTTTTATGCATACCTTGATCAAGGTAAAAGCGCATGCCGATCGAACGTCTATATCCTATAGCAAATTTTATGTCTTCAGGATATTTCGCACAGTGTATAAGCTATTGACATCAATTTTTCCAAGTCTTTTTATTTACGCATACCTTGATCAGGGTAAAATCGCTTGCCGATCGGACGTCTATATCTTATAGCTTCCATAGGAATAATTGTTACACTTTTTATATTCTTCTCGCTACTTTTGCAATTTTAACAATTTCGGCTAAGTCTGCAAGGGTATTACAACTTCGGCTTCCCGAAGCTAGCTTCCGTCCTCGTTTTTTTTTTAAAGAGGTCAGCCCAATAACGGCTACGTATACGTGCTACATATCGTAAAAAGGTATTTTTAAAAACACTTTCTTTAAGTAAAAAAATTACATAAACATAGCCATTGCGATTACATTTTTGCTGTTTTAATCAAAAACGCCAATATACTTTTTTTTTGTTACGAGTTCTTTTAGATTTTGAGACTACAGAACTTTTAAAATAAAACACAATTTTTTTTCTAAAAATTCTGTTTAGGAGTTTTTTTGCGTTTAAAGCATTTTTATTTGCATTCCCAAAAATCGATGCCAAAGCAATTTGATGATGAAACAAGAAGGAAAGCAAACTTCGGCAAGCCGAAGTTCATATACCCTTGCAGCTATTGCATTAATTAAATACTTTTGAAAACATTTAAATTATGATTTACTTGAGTATGTGCTAAAAAAAAACATTGAAACTATGATTATTTGCAGCTCAATTATTAGATAGTTATTTTATATATTTTTATTATTTCTATGGGAGCTATATGCTATAGACGTCCGATTTTGATAAAATTTATACCATAATTCTGAAATAATTAAACATTGCTATATGTCGAAGAACTAAACAAAAAATTAAAAAACAGAAAAGTTATAATTTTTTTCATTTATTTTTCCGATTGTTCCTATGGGAGCTATATGCTATAGTCGTCCGATTTTGATGAAATTGAAACCGTAATTCTGAAATATTAAACCATTACTATATCTCGAAGAACTAAACAAAAAATTAAAAAACAGCAAAGTTATAATTTTTTTTCATTTATTTTTCCGATTGTTCCTATGGGAGCTATATGCTATAGTCGTCCGATTTTGATGAAATTTAAACCGTAAATCGGAAATATTTTACCATTACTATATGTCGAAGAACTAAACAAAAAATTAAAAAACAGCAAAGTTATAATTTTTTTTCATTTATTTTTCCGATTGTTCCTATGGGAGCTATATGCTATAGTCGTCCGATCCGGCTCGTTCCGACTTATATACTACCTGCAATAGAAAGACAACTTTTGGGAAAGTTTCATGCAGATAGCTTTAAAACTGAGAGACTAGTTTGCATATAAACGGACGGACAGACGGACAGACGGACAGACGGACATGGCTAGATCGACTCTCCTAGTGATGCTGATCAAGAATATATATACTTTATAGGGTCGGAAACGTCTCCTTCACTGCGTTGCAAACTTCTGACTGAAATTATAATACCCTCTGCAAGGGTATAAAACTTAATAGATCTTTTTTAAGTGAAATGGACACATAAGCAAGGCTATTATAGAAGAAAATAATTTTCTAAAGATCAGGGGTCAGAACTGTGTTCTTCGGTTATATCGACGTCCAACAAATTGTAGAGCTTCTGTACAGTTTATTAAAAACATCTAACAAAAAAACCTTTAAAACAAGAAAGGAAGGAAACTTCGGCAAGCCGAAGTTCAGATTGTAGCTTTTGCAAAAATTAAAAATTCTCGAAAACATTAATGTTATGTTTAAAAACATTGAAGATATGAATTTTTGCAGCTCAATTATTCGATAATTCCTATGACCGCTATATCGTTGTCCGACTTTAATAAAATTAAAAGCTGAATTCTGAACTGTCAAATTATTAATATGTCAAAGAGAATTAAAAAAAAAACAAGGAAGCAAACTTCGGCAAGCCGAAGTTAAATTAAATTTAAAACGTAATTCTGAACTATTCAACTATTACTAAATGTCGAAGAACTAAACCAAAAATTAAAAAACAGCAAAGTTACAATTTTTTTTTTTTTTTTTTTTCGATTGTTCCTTTGGGAGCTATATGCTATAGTCGTCCGATCCGGCTCGTTCCGACTTATATACTACCTGCAATAGAAAGACAACTTTTGGCTAAGTTTCATGCATATAACTTTAAAACTGAGAGCCTAGTTTGCGTAGAAACTGACGGACAGACCGACAGACGGACGGACAGACGGACATGGTTAGACCGACTCTCCTAGTGATGCTGATCAAGAATAAATATACTTTGCAAACTTCTGACTGAAATTATCATACCCTCTGCAAAAGTATAGTTACAAGATAAAAAAGGTATACATAAAAAAAAAAATTTTTTTAACGTTTTGATTGTTCCAATGGGAGCTTTATAGTCGTCCGACTTAGATTAAATTCAAGCCGTAATTGTAAAATATTTAACTATAACTAACTAATGTCGAAGAGCTAATTTAATTTTAATTTTTTTCATTTATTTTTTCGATTGTTCCTATGGGAGCTATATGCTATAGTCGTTCGCTCCTGCTCGTTCCGACAACTTTTGGGAAAGTTTCATTCAGATATCTTTAAAACTGAAAGCCTAGTTTGCGTAGAAACGGACGGACAGACGGACATGGCTAGATCAACTCTCCTAGTGAAAATATGTATATACTTTAAGGGTTTACAAACTTCTGACTGAAATTATCATACCCTCCGCATGGGAATATTAAGGAAAGGAAATATCTTAAAATTTAGAACAAATAACATTTAAAGGGCCATGTAATTATTCTTTTGTTTTTGAATATTTGAGTTAATTTTGACACTTTTTAGGATAATATTTCTAAAATGTATGTCATTTTGATCCTTTATTGAAGGACCGAAAAAAAACATTATTTTTGTTATTGAATTGAGTTATACCATTTCGTTGATGTTTAGCCAACCTTGTCAAGTTTGTTATTTAGCTCAGTTATATTAAGTGTTTTTGAGTTTTATTACATTTATCAGAAAATAATATTTATTGCAGCAGTGTACTTGTAGGTTGAACCATATGGCACCTATAGCGGATATAACAAAGAAGAACTTTTAGGAGCCCGCCTTTGTGGCTCCATCTCGTCGAACAGCCATGCCAGCACTAGAAGCTAAGAAGCACCCCATCCCCTGTTAAAAGTTATTTTATAGCCTGATTCCATTGGCGCATTAAAACGCATTTAGTCTAATGCGCATTTATTTACTCAGGGAATCTTATAAAGCTAAATGCCGCATTTAAAATAAATGCAATAAAAAAATACGATCGCATTCGCCCCGAAAGTTTTTATTTTTGTTCGTGCGCCCACTATACACTATAAAAATAACTGAAAACAAGAGCGCGCGCTGCAAATTCAGGAAGTTGGCAATGTGTTCACTCATGTTCATTAATTTTAGTTAATTTCATTTGGATTTGCCAAAATTCAAAAGTAAACAAACCCAGATCACCTGTACGTGCCCCAAACATGCCGAAGTAGCATTAGCTAAATGCTAATGCGCCAAGAGAATCAGTCACATTTAAAAGTCCACTCATGCGGCAATGGAATCAGGCTATTACTCTGTCTCTACATCAGCAATCACAACGGACAGTGTTTTGCCGGTAGAGATAGATATATCGATATATCGAATATTTGGGCTTAGAAAGAGTATCAAGGGTTTAGTTTCGATAGTAAAAGATAGTGGTAAACACAGCTTAAATCTTATATCACTATATTTTGGCGATTGAAAGCGTGCTTATTGGTGTTGGCAGCTTAAAAGGATAAATTCGTGCAAGGCCCAATCAATCAGGGTAAGTCTCAAATCATGATAACGTGTAAATACTCATTATAATTACGTTCAGGCCCGGATTCAAGCACAATTCAAGAGGACAGAGCCTTGGTAAAAACAAGAAAGAAAGCAAACTTCGGCAAGCCGAAGAGTTAAATATTTTTGAAAACATTAAAATTATGATTTACTTGCGTATATGTTTAAAAACATTGAACCTATGATGATTTGCAGCTCAATTATTAGATAGTTATTTTATATATTTATACCCTTGCAGAGGGTATTATAATTTCAGTCAGAAGTTTGCAACGCAGTGAAGGAGACGTTTCCGACCCTATAAAGTATATATATTCTTGATCAGCATCACTAGGAGAGTCGATCTAGCCATGTCCGTCTGTCCGTCTGTCCGTCTGTCCGTCTGTCCGTCTGTCCGTCCGTTTATATGCAAACTAGTCTCTCAGTTTTAAAGCTATCTGCATGAAACTTTCCAAAAGTTGTCTTTCTATTGCAGGTAGTATATAAGTCGGAACGAGCCGGATCGGACGACTATAGCATATAGCTCCCATAGGAACAATCGGAAAAATAAATGAAAAAAAATTATAACTTTGCTGTTTTTTAATTTTTGTTTAGTTCTTCGACATATAGTAATAATAAAATATTTCCGATTTACGGTTTAAATTTCATCAAAATCGGACGACTATAGCATATAGCTCCCATAGGAACAATCGGAAAAATAAATGAAAAAAAATTATAACTTTGCTGTTTTTTAATTTTTTGTTTAGTTCTTCGAGATATAGTAATGGTTTAATATTTCAGAATTACGGTTTCAATTTCATCAAAATCGGACGACTATAGCATATAGCTCCCATAGGAACAATCGGAAAAATAAATGAAAAAAATTATAACTTTTCTGTTTTTTAATTTTTTGTTTAGTTCTTCGACATATAGCAATGTTTAATTATTTCAGAATTATGGTATAAATTTTATCAAAATCGGACGTCTATAGCATATAGCTCCCATAGAAATAATAAAAATATATAAAATAACTATCTAATAATTGAGCTGCAAATAATCATAGTTTCAATGTTTTTTTTTAGCACATACTCAAGTAAATCATAATTTAAATGTTTTCAAAAGTATTTAATTAATGCAATAGCTGCAAGGGTATATGAACTTCGGCTTGCCGAAGTTTGCTTTCCTTCTTGTTTTATTATTTCTATGCGAGGTATATGATATAGTCGTCCGATTTTGATGAAATTTAAACCGTAATTCTAAAATATTTAACCGTTTATATATATCGAAGATCTAAAAAAAAATTAAAAACAGCAAAGCTATAATTTTTTTTGTATTTTTTCCGATTGTTTCTATGGGGGTTATATGATATAGTCGTCCGATTTTGATAAAATTTTAAGCCGTAATACTGAAATATTTAACCTTTACTACATGTCGAAGAACTAAAAAAAAAAATAAAAAACAGCAAAGTTATAAAAATGTTTTATTTATTTTTTCGGTTGTTCCTATTGGAGCTATATGCTATAGTCGTCCGATCCGGCTCGTCCCGACTTATATACTACCTGCAATAGAAAGACAACTTTTGGGAAATTTGCATGCAGAGATTTCTAAATTTTGGGAATTTTTTTCTATGAGTGTAGCTCTAAAACTGAGAGACTAGTTTGCGTAGAAACGGACGGACGGACAGACGGACGGACAGACGGGCATGGCTAGATCGACTCGCCTAGTGATGCTGATCAAGAATATATATACTTTATAGGATCGGAAATGTCTCTTTCACTGCCTTGCAAACTTTTGACTGAAATTATAATACCCTCTGCAAGGGTATAAAAAAACGCGTTGGCAAGTCCAAAGTTTGCAGTCATTTAAAAAAAAAACTAAAGATCGCAAGGCGGCAAATTGAATGCACTGCAAGCAATAATACGACCGGAAATCTGACCGAAAACAAACTATTGACAGTGCGTTACCTGTGCTTGTGTCGGCTGTTATGCAACCGTTTTCTATTGTTGAGGACAAAGTACTCGATCCATGGTACACACTTCCCTCGCGAAAGACCCTGCAACACGAGCCATATACACAGAAAATAAAACCGAACTGTTTGAAATTTTAGATCTATGGGCTTCAAAGGCCAACGTGTCTTACATTACAGTCACTTGGCACTTTATCACACCGGGTTTTTTATTGCGATCGGTAGCATTGGCCACAAAGTCGTTATTGGATGACTAAAACCATTTGGCTTAAAACATAGCTTCTACTTTAAGTAATGTTTTTGATGAGTGGAAGATTTTTGGCAAAGTATCGGCTGTATGCACTGATAATGCAAGTTCGATGATTAAAGCTTGCGAAATTTTGCAGAAAAGCCATCTTTTCTGTGTAGCTCATACAATAAACCTTGTTGTTCAAGACTGTCTAGCTTTTGACTGCCTAAAAGGCAATGTGTTAAAGTGCAAGCGAATTGTTACATACTTAAACAAGAAAAAAGCAAACTTCGGCAAGCCGAAGTTCATATACCCCTGCAGCTATTGCAAAAATTAAACATTTTTGAAAACATTAAAATTACTTAATAATTTACTTGAGTATATGTTTAAAAACATTGAAGCTATGATGATTTGCAGCTCAATTATTAGATAGTTATTTTATATATTTTTATTATTTCTATGGGAGCTATATGATAAAGTCGTCCGATTTTGATGAATTTTAAATCGAAATTCTAAAATATTTAACCATTACTATATGTAGAAGAACTAAAAAAAAATTAAAAAACAGCAAAGTTCTAATTTTTTTCCCCCGATTTTTCCTTTGGGAAAGTTTCATGCAGATAGCTTTTAAACTGAGAGACTAGTTTGCGTAGAAACGGACGGACAGACGGACATGGCTAGATCGACTCGCCTGGTGATGCTGATCAAGAATATATATACTTTATAGGGTCGGAAACATCTCCTACACTGCGTTGCAAACTTCCGACTGAAACTATTATACCCTCTGCAAGGGTATAAAAACAGCTCAATTGCACTCACCAAATTAAAGGCGGCGCAAGAAACCTCACAAAAGTAAAGTTTAATACAGGAAGTTCCAACAAGGTGGAACAGTGCCTATCCCATGATAGAACGAATCCTGCAAACTAATGATGCTATTGTAAAAGTCCTTTTTTGTCCCTCGAAAGCACCATCACCGATTACGTCTGAAGAAATCTCTTTGATGAAAGATATTGTAACGTCACTCTAATTTTGACAGTACTACAAAGCAGGTTTTCTCAAGAATTTATATTACTACATCATCATTAATACAATTGTTTGTGGATTGCTGCACACCTTGGACAACGTTGCACTGAAGCTAAATTCATTTGAAGGGATTGAATCTCAAAAGTTTTTGGTTGAACGTGGTAAAAACGACTTTTGGTGTATGCAGAGCGCACATATCCCAGGAATGGGACACTAATTGATCCAAGACTTAAAAAACAGGGGATTTGTTCGCCGTTCAATACATCTCATGGTCAACAAATCCCAGAAAACGAATTAGCTCCAAAACAAAGTTTTGCATTCAGAACTGCCGTTCGTTTAAAAAAAAATATTAAAACACGAGCGGCAAATTTTATTCTTTCACGAATAATTTACGAATAATTAACGGCAAATTCCTGCAAAAGAAATTTTTTGATTTGGATAACTTTTAAAAAAATTGAGCGGCAAATTTTTTTCTTTCACGAATAATTTACGGATAATTAACGGCAATTTTTGATAAAAAAAAGTTAGATTTTGAAAATTGTACTGCTAACTTAATGCACATTCATATAGCTCCCATAAAAACAATAAAAATATTAAAAAAAAGTTTTTTTTATGTAACTTTTTATACAATAATTTAATTAATTTCAGTCCTGAGTTTGCAACTCAGTGAAGGATACATCTCCGACCCTATAAAGTATAAATATTCTTGATCATCATCACTAGGCGAGTCGATCTAGCCATGTCCGTCTGTCCGTCCGTCTGTCCGTCTGTCCGTCCGTTTCTACGCAAACTAGCCTCTCAGTTTTAAAGCTATCTGCATGAAACTCTCCCAAAAGTTGTCTTTCTATTGCAGGTAGTATATAAGTCGGAACGAGCCGGATCGGACGACTATAGCAGATAGCTCCCATAGGAACAATCGGAAAAATAAATGAAAAAAAATTATAACTTTTCTTTTTTTTAATTTTTTTTTTAGTTCTTCAAGATATAGTAATGGTTAAATATTTCAGAATTACGGTTTAAATTTCATTAAAATCGGACGACTATAGCGAATAGCTCCCATAGGAACAATCATAAAAATAAATGAAAAAAATTATAACTTTGGTGTTTTTAAATTTTTCTATAAGTTCTTCGACATATAGTAATGGTTAAATATTTGAGAACTACGGTTTAAATTTTATCAAAATCAGACGACTATATTATATAGCTCCCATAGAAGTATTAAAATTATATAAAATAAATATCTAATAATTGAGCTGCAAATCATCATTGCTTCAATGTTTTTAGACATATACGCAAGTAAATCATAATTTTAATGTTTTCAAAAATATTTAATTCTTGCAATAGCTGCAAAGGGTATATAAACTTCGGCTTGCCGAAGTTTGCTTCCTTTCTTGTTTAATTTTTTTTAGTTTTTCGACATATAGTAATGGTTAAATATTTCAGAATTTCGGATTAAATTTCATCAAAATCGGACGACTATATCATATAGCTCCCAATAATCGGAAAAAAAATACAAAAAAAATTATAACTTTGCTGTTTTTTAATTTTTATATTAGTTCTTCGACATATAGTAATGTTTAAATATTTCAGAATTACGTTTTAAATTTCATCAAAATCGGACGGCTATATCATATAGCTCCCATAGGAACAATCGGAAAAAAATACAAAAAAATTATTACTTTGCTGTTTTTTAATTTTTCTATTAGTTCTTGGACATATAGAAATGGTTAAATATTTCAGAATTACGTTTTAAATTTCATCAAAATCGGACGTCTATATCATATAGCTCCCATAAGAACAATCGGAAAAAAGAAAATACAAAAAAAATGATAACTTTGCTGTTTTTTAATTTTTCTATTAGTTCTTGGACATATAGAAATGGTTAAATATTTCAGAATTACGGTTTAAATTTCATCAAAATCGGACGACTATATCATATAGCTCCCATAGAAAAAATAAAAATATAAAATAACTATCTAATAATTGAGCTGGAAATCATCATAGCTTCAATGTTTTTAAACATATACGCAAGTAAATCATAATTTTAATGTTTTCAAAAATTTAATTCTAGCAATAGCTGCAAGGGTATATGAACTTCGGCGTGCCGAAGTTCGCTTCCTTTCTTGTTTTTTTATTTCTTCGACATATAGTAATAGTTAAATATTTCTGAATTACGGTTTAAATTTTATTAAAATCGGACGATTATAGCATATAGCTCCCATAGGAACAATCATAAAAATAAATTTAAAAAAATTCTAACTTTGGTGTTTTTTATTTTTTTTTTAGTTCTTCGAGATATAGTAATGGTTAAATATTTCAGAATTACGGTTTAAATTTTATCAAAATCGGACGACTATAGCATATAGCTCCCATAGGAACAATCGGAAAAAAATACAAAAAAAATTATAACTTTGCTGTTTTTTAATTTTTTTTTAGTTCTTCGACATAAAGCAATGGTTAAATATTTCAGAATTATGGTGTAAATTTCATCAAAATCGGACTACTATATCATATAGCTTCCTTGAAAACAATTAAAATATTAAAATAATTTTTTTTTTTGATTTAACTTTTTTATTTTGTAATTTTTTTTAGAAATTCTTTTTTATTAATTAATAATTTGACTGTTCAAAATTACGCTTTTAATTTTATTAATATAGGAAAACGATATCAAGTTGCTGTTATAGGAACTATCAAATAATTGAGCTGCAAATCACCACAGCTTCAAGTAAATCATAATTTTAATGTTTTCAAGAATATTTAATATTTGCAATAGCTGCAAGGGTATATGAACTTCGGCTTGCCGAAGTTAACTGCCTTTCTTGTTAATTTTTTGTTTAGTTCTTCGAGATGTAGTAATATTTCTTAAATCAGTTTAAATTTCAATAAAATCGGGCTCCCATGAGAACAGTCGGAATATTAAAAACAAAATGTAACTTCTCTGTCTTTGAATTTTTAAAAAAGTTCTATTGGAAATGGCAATAATTTAATAATTCATAATAATTTAATTCAATTCGGAAAACCATAGCTTATAGCTGCCATATTCACGATCGACTAATTAATAATATACGCATATAAATCGAAATTTAAGTGTTTATAAGAATATTTTATTTTGGCAACAGCTGAAAGGGTATATAAACATCTTGTTTTTAAACTTATTTCCAGCAAGTTCCCAAAAATATACCGCAATATACTTTAAATATTCTTTAAATTTACCAAAACAAAAAAATATTTTTTATTTATTTTTCCATAGCACAAACACCACAAATTTGAAAAAAAAAAAACTAAGATTAAAAAAAATATTTTATGGGCTGTCCCTTAAAACGAAATTAAGAATGGAAAATCTTTTTTTTCTCTCTTTAAACTAGGATATTTGTTTGCTTCTACTCCATCACTCTCCTATTTTTCTTTTGGAACTATCCAATGTTAGCTAGCAATGCTTTACATTCCCTTCTTCTTCGGATCTTGGCGACTATTTGGAAGCTTTTCCTTCATACAATTTGCGAGCATTAAAGGCCTGCGGCTTAAGCCTATACGCAAATTCATACTGCGTCCTTCCCACTTCACCCTCCTGAATCCATTCGAGGAGAACGAGAAGAACTTTTGGCTAATTTTATGGAATTGTTTCGGGACCGTGGTGAGCGAGAGGACCGGTGGAGTCGCAGCTGCGACTGCAACTTTTACATACATTCTATGCAATTTGCTACGGCTCATATTTCGGGAAGACCCATGCCGCGCAATTCTCATTCATATTTAAAGCAGTGAGTAGTGGGAAGCAGGGCCTTTGCCTATTCAATGCAAGAAGGTTTTTTGAAAACGTAAAATTTCTAATTTTATTTTCCCAGGCAACTATACAAAAGCATCCTGGCGTGCGCTTATTATCCTGTGCGTGCTTTAGCTACCCGCCCACCCACATTCCATCTCCCACTGCAGCCTCGAACCTCCACCCCTAGAAACACCGACGGCCCAGCTGGGCATTGTCCTGTCCCAGGACACGGGTGATGTTGTTGCTGCTGCCGGGCATTTGCTTTTAATACCTATTAAGCCTAGCAATTAGTGAAGTATTGGTTTTTGAATGGGATGCATTCAGCGTGGGAGCAGCGGTAGGCAGGACTATACTTTTGGCAGGACTACAGAATGTGTATACACTTAGAAAAAAAAATTCCTATTAAGGCAATACACTTTTAAGGAATCGACTCGTAGAAAAATAGTACAATAACTTAAAAAATCAAACATATCGATTAATTTGTTTTTATTTATTTCTGAATAAAATATCGTTATATGTTTAACTAAATATTAATTCATAAATATTTCATATTACCTTTAATAATTTAAGTATAATTCGCTTTAAGAAACAGTTTATTTTAGCCATTATGATCCTATTTAAGCTGCTATCGGAAAGAATGCCTTTGAGATGCATTATGGCAATGTAATACAATGTAACATTTTAGCCTAAGAACTGTTATATATTTGTGGCTTCAAAAAATACATTGCTTTTGGGAAGATGGTGGAAAAGAACAAAAAATAACTTTTGAATATTTCGTTATTTTAGATTTTCTCTACTAAGTATTTTGTTTTACAAGAACATTTATCATTTCATAAAACTAATACAAATTTATTTTAATTTATTTACACAGACGCGATTGATCTTCCAGTTTTTCTACTGGATCATGGAACATCGTTAGTTGTGGAACATTTTATAAATAACCATAGATTCTTAAAGCCTAAGCTTTATTAACACCATTTAATAACAAGAAAGGAAGAAAACTTCGGCAAGCCGCAGTTTATATACCCTTGCAGCTATTGCAAAAATTAAATGTTCTTGAAAACATTAAAATTATTATTTACTTGCGTATATGTTTAAAAACATTGAAGATATGATGAGTTGCAGCTTAATTATTCGATAAATCCTATCGCGGCTTTATTAAAATTAAAAGTGTAATAAGTCAAAAAGAATTAAAAAAAAAATTACAAAATAGAAAAAAATTTGTATATATCTTGATTGTTTTCATGGGAGCTATATGATATAGTCGTCCGTTGTGGATGAAATTTAAACCGTTATTCTGAAATATTTAACCATAACTATATGTCGAAAAACTAAAAAAATTACAAAACAGCAAAGTTATATTTTTTTTCCGATTGTTCCTATGGGAGCTATATGATATAGTCATTTGATTTTGATAAAATTTAAACCGTAATTCTGAAATATTTAACCATTACTATATGTCGAAGAACTAATAGAAAAAATAAAAAACAGCAAAGTTATAATTTTTTTTTTTTTTTTTCGATTGTTCCTATGGGAGCTATATGCTATAGTCGTCTGATCCGGCTAGTTCCGACTACCTGCAATAGAAAGACAACTTTTGGGAAAGTTTTATGCAGATATCTTTAAAACTGAGAGACTAGTTTGCGTAGAAACGGACGGACAGACGGACATGGCTAGATCGGTTCTCCTAGTGATGCTGATCAAGAATATATATACTTTATAGGGTCGGAGATGTCTCCTTCACTGCGTTGCAAACTTCTGACTGAAATTATAATACCCTCTGCAAGGGTATAAAAAATGTTCCTTGGTTATATCACTAACCATACCATGTTGTATAATGAAACAAAAACACCTCATAACAAAGTAAAAAAGTCGTGACGATCGCACCTTCAGCATACAAAATATCTGGTATCAAATTTAGTAAAACTGAATAAGCATTCGAGTATATAAATTCCAATTTCTGCACGTCGGAATTTGTTTTGTATAAACAGCTGTGTACCTGGAAATAGCAGTGAATTTGATCATCACTTTCTAGATTGATTATTGCTTATCTAAAGACTAATATTAATGTATTTAATATCACTATGGACGGCAGTACATGTTGTGACATATGCATAGGAGACTACTAAAAATGGCCGCATAATTGAAAATCTGATTTGATGAATAAGGATTGCATACCAAGACTTAAGAAAATTTATTGGTTCACAAACTACAATTTTTTTAGTGGAGTTCTTAAGCATAATTTTTAGTACACTTTTAATTTTGTTGAAAATACGCGTCGAATGACACCCAAAATACTTTTTTTGATATCTCTCAAAATGAATCTGTTTGTCAGTTTCAAAAAATTTTAAGGGCAGGTTTTAGACACATGAATAAATTTGCATGTGTTGCGCAGGTTGTTACAAAAAAATCACTAGTAATAGCCAAATTTTGAATGAATATATATATATGCAGATAGCTTTAAAACTGAGAGACTAGATTGCGTAGAAACGGACCGACAGACGGACATGGCTAGATCGACTCTCCTAGTGATGCTGATCAAGAATATATATACTTTATAGGGTCGGAAACGTCTCCTTCAGTGCGTTGCAAAATTCTAACTGCAATTATAACACCCTCTGCAAGGGTACAAAGATATTGTCAAACGCAAATCACACTGCCTTGACATAAATAAATAAAATACTTAAACAAATTATCAGCCCTGTTCCAGTTTTCACTTCCGAAAGATTCACACGGATTCGAATTTCTCAGACCTGTTTCAATTTTCACTTCCGAAAGATTTGCACGGAATCTAAGTTCCCTCCGTTAATTCTCTGTTAACTTTCGCAATAAACTCACATAAACTTTTCGCCAAGCATTTAGCTGACGGATTCAGATCAGCAAGAACACAAATGAAATATTTTTAAATAATTTGCGATAACTTAAAGTGCGAAATTTTGTTCTTTGATGTTTTAAGAACATTATTGCATAACAGATTTTGTTAATAGTAACATATATGACTTTTTAAAAATTATTTTTTGATGGCACCTCAGAATCTCTTCGATTCTAACATAATGGAGTTTTGCAAATCCGCCGCCCCTTTTCTATTTTCCGAACGAATTTGTAGAAACAAAGTAAGGGTTGTCATGGTATGAAAAAAATAATTATTTTCTTGGGAATTATTTTTAGCAAGCGATTTTCGGTTTGTTTTTATATGGATAGAAGTGAAAATTATCTAAACTTAATTTAAAAGTGTTTTTGTTCTTATTACCCCTTAATTTAATGTACTTGTTGTGCAAAGCGTGTTGTGTTGGAAACTTTTTCATCGTCCTTGGCGACTTAGGTCCCGAACATTACTTGTGAAAAGTTTGCAGCACTGGTGCAAGTAACTGATTCACACGAGTTGTTCAAAACTTTTGATGGTCATTTTCCATCACTGCCTTTAAAATAAGTAGAATTTGTTATTTTTGGCTTCCAGTGATTTTTGACTGATTTTAGACATTAAATATGTGCACCAATAATGCACAAGGGATCTTTGAATATGTTAAAAGGAAATCCGCCAATGTTAACGAATTCACTTCCGAGTGAAAACTGGAACAGGCCTGTACATAAATTGCATTATTTTAATTTTTTTTTGCAAAATTTTTAAAATTGTTAGAATCTTTTTGTGACAAATAATGAGTAAGAATTCGACTAAATAAATATACTTTTAAAATGTTTCCATTCGGCACGCTGAGAAAAAATATGCCTGTGAAGGCAAAATACCTGGATGAATGGGAACATTTAAAAAGTGTATTTTTTTGGTTGAATGTCTATTCATTTTTCGTTTGATATTAGATATTTTGAATGTTCAAGAAGCGATGCGATCGTCACGACTTTTTTACCTCGTTAGGAGGTTTTTAATTAATTATATATATTCTTGATTAAATTCAATAGCCGAAAACATCGAGATCTCGAAAACTATAAAAGCTAGCGATTTGGGATTTGAAATGAAGATTCAAATAATTATTACGCCCATAAATGGAAAAAGTCTGTCACGTCACTCTGAGACATGTAAGACCTTAGCTGTTTGACTTGTGCGTGTGTCTCGGTCATTTTTAATCTTTTTTGAGTACGAAAATTCTCAGATTTAGTGAAATGTTCTTGATTAATTTTCTCTGTGTACATATATACGTATATGTGTCAATACTCTCACGCTGAGTTTGATAACAATTAAAAGTTTCTCATTTGTGAAATTAATTTGAAACTGTTTCAAAGCAGGGAGGCTGTCGTTGATGCCAGAAATTTGTGGGAATTGTGAATTGGTGAAAATGCTGCAAATCATAAGTTGGGATCCCAGTTCCCCATTTCTTTAAATGGCTAAGTCGAGCTATGAGCACAATAGCCGCGGCTTCACCATTGGCCAACTGCATCTGTGTGTCGAATTTCAATTGCTTTGACCCAATTTCCAGAGATGGCTCTTAATTTTCGCAACTCAGGCAAGAATCATGGTTAGCAACTAAACCAAGAACTAGCTCTTTAAAAGTAACCGTGACCCGAACGAAGTCGATGTTGACATGAAACAATGCCGATGATGCAGGCCTATAGTTTCCCTAAACAACACTGTATTTTCTCTCGTACCAAAATCAAGCCAGTTATCATCAAATTAATCAATATATAAAGAATAGAAAAAAATTTACACATTTTAATTTAAGAAAATGAATAAATTCAAAGTACAGAAGATTTCGTGTTACTTTTCTATCCTTTGTATATTAGCTAAACAAGAAGGATACCCGTTAGCTTATCAATTTCAAAATAAATGTGCACTAAAAAAAAAACCTAGTTTTAGTGAGTTGATTTGGAAATTTGTGTATGACATGACAGACTTTCGCGATTTGTTGGCGCTATAGTGGGCGTTGTCACGTCTTGAAATACACTTTCGCTGCCTAAGAACTAGAATCTGCATGTCAAATCCCAAATCTCTTGCTTTTATAGGTATCGCGATTCTGACGTTCATAAAACGGACATTACCCTCTTACTTATAACGTCGTTGTTTTTCTTTTGTTTTGAATTAGCTTTGATATATATTAATGGTTTGTCATTTTAAACTAACGGTTTTAATTTTATTAAGATTGGACAACGCTATGAATGACAACTAAGTCGTTTTAAAGATTTTGTTATACCATTGCAGAGGGTATTATAATTTCAGTCAGAAGTTTGCAACGCAGTAAAGCAGACGTTTCCGAACCTATATATATTCAAGATCAGCATCACTAGCAATGTCGATCTATCCATGTCCGTCTGTCAGTCTGTCCGTCTGTCCGTCCGTTTCTACGCAAACTAGTCTCTCAATTTTAAGGCTATTTGCATAAAACTTTCCCAAAAGTTGTCTTTCTATTGCAGATAGTAGATAAGTCGGAACCAGCCGGAGGGGACGATTATAGCATATAGCTCTGTTTCTGTTTTCTGTCTTTTCTCTCTGTTTGGTTAAATATTTTAGATTTACGGTTTAAATTTCATCCAAATCGTACGACTATATTTTTTTAGTATATAATTATAATATTTTTCTTGATTTTTGCTGAAAGTTTCATAGCGATAGCACATCTAAAAGTATTTATGGCCGCGGCACCATCCAAGCGTATCCACTGTACATAGCTTTAATGTTTTTAAAAAATTTTTTACGAACCATTTAATAAGCAACATTTTTGATTTGCCTAACTTTTAATTTAATTTATATACCCTTGCAGATGGTATCATAATTTCAGTCAGAAGTTTTCAACGTAGTGAAGGAAACATTTCCGGCCCTATAAAGTATATATATTCTTGATCAGCAACACTAGGAGAGTCGATCTAGCCATGTCCGTCTGTCCGTCCGTCTGTCCGTCCGTTTCTACGCAAACTAGTCCCTCAGGTTTAAATCTATCTGCATGAAACTTTCCCAAAAATTGTCTTTCTATTGCAGGTAGTATATATAGTAATGGTTAAATATTTCAGAAAAACGGTTTGAATTTCTTCAAAATCGGACGACTATAACATATAACTCCCATGGGAACAATAAAAATATATGAACATTTTTTTAAAGATTTTTTTTGACATGTGTAGTAATGATTTATTGTTATATAAATCAAAAAAAGATATCATATAGCTGCTATACAACTCATCGAATAAATGAGGTGAAAATCATTATAGCTTTAATGTTTTTAAACATATACGCAAATAAAAGAAACATTTAAATGTTTTCAAGAATATTTTATTTTTGAAAGTGCTGCAAGGGTATATGAACTTCGGCTTGCCGAATTTTCTCCCTTTCCTGTTTTAGGCACAATTAGCGCTGACTTTCAGTGACTGTTTCACTTGTTTTCCCCAAAAGGCACAACTAACGGAGTCGCAGTTTCACAAAAACAAAAACTATTGCCACGAAAGTGGACTTGTCCATTGACTCTTCTCAAAGAAGTTCTCAGCAATGCAAAAGCGCATCGAGACAGATTACTACGATAGACTTAAATTAAGTCTTTTATTTCTTGAGCCAAGCGCCAAGAAATAGACAAAAAACCAATTTTTTTTTCGTTTTTAGTAAATATTTGTTCAGGATTCATCCAACAAATTAATCAAAATCAGATGCATTCCATTTCAGTTGTTGGTCTTTGAGAAACTGATACACGATAGAAATCTTAAAACTTTTTCAATGGCTTTGTATTTATAAAGAATCAATTAGCTCTACAAGTGGACAACAAAGACAATAAAGTTTAAAGAAAATGCTAGTTACATTTTTGGCCGAATTGTTTTTGTAGATTCTCATTTTGAGTTGTTTCGTTCTTGAAAATTTGTACTCAAACTGAGTAAAAGGGACTCAAAGTGAGAATTTTTGCTCTTGGATTATTTTATTATTATTTTATTTTAATATTCTCAGATTGAGTGCAATATACTTGATTAATTTTTTCCTATGAATTCGCCTATAAATACTAGTTGTTTAAAAAAAAAAATGCGATAACATCTAATAAGAAATGGCTCCGAAAAGTTTTTAAAACCGATTGTAGGTAATGAACTAGCGGGTAAACCGATACTAAAACAAGAAGGAAAGCAAACTTCGGCAAGCCGAAGTTCATATACCCTTGCAGCTATTGCATTAATTAAATACTTTTGAAAACATTTAAATTATGATTTACTTGAGTATGTGCTAAAAAAAACATTGAAACTATGATTATTTGCAGCGCAATTATTAGATAGTTATTTTATATATTTTTATTATTTCTATGGGAGCTATATGCTATAGACGTCCGATTTTGATAAAATTTATACCATAATTCTGAAATAATTAAACATTGCTATATGTCGAAGAACTAAACAAAAAATTAAAAAACAGAAAAGTTATAATTTTTTTCATTTATTTTTCCGATTGTTCCTATGGGAGCTATATGCTATAGTCGTCCGATTTTGATGAAATTGAAACCGTAATTCTGAAATATTAAACCATTACTATATCTCGAAGAACTAAACAAAAAATTAAAAACAGCAAAGTTATAATTTTTTTTCATTTATTTTTCCGATTGTTCCTATGGGAGCTATATGCTATAGTCGTCCGATTTTGATGAAATTTAAACCGTAAATCGGAAATATTTTACCATTACTATATGTCGAAGAACTAAACAAAAAATTAAAAAACAGCAAAGTTATAATTTTTTTTCATTTATTTTTCCGATTGTTCCTATGGGAGCTATATGCTATAGTCGTCCGATCCGGCTCGTTCCGACTTATATACTACCTGCAATAGAAAGACAACTTTTGGGAAAGTTTCATGCAGATAGCTTTAAAACTGAGAGACTAGTTTGCATATAAACGGACGGACAGACAGACAGACGGACAGACGGACAGACGGACAGACGGACAGACGGACATGGCTAGATCGACTCTCCTAGTGATGCTGATCAAGAATATATATACTTTATAGGGTCGGAAACGTCTCCTTCACTGCGTTTGCAAACTTCTGACTGAAATTATAATACCCTCTGCAAGGGTATAAAAAAAAGAAATAAAAAACTTACTGAGTTAAAGCATTTGTGGTGATGGAAAAAATTGTGGAGAAATAAATGCAAAATAAAGAAGAGTATTTAATGGGTATTTTATGGTTTGTGTGGTATTTTAAAAATGTTGTAATGCTATAACTAAAAACTTACAAAACCCTGATGCACATGTTAACTAATTGCCCCATAGTATTTCTAAAATGATTTTAGGAAATCAAAAATCCGTTCGGTTTTTAAAAGAATGACCTATATACGTATACAAATCGAAATTTGGATGTTTCAAAGAGTAATAAATTTGGCTTGCCGAAGTAAGCTTTCCTATTTTGTTTTGGTTTTAACTAATTTTATATTCTATTTGTTTATGAAAATACAACAGCAACATGAGCAGAAAAACATTTAGCAAAATTCGACAAGCCGATGCACTATGGCGACACCGACCACATTTTTTGGCCAAAACCCATTTTTTAAAAGTCGTTAAATACTTTTTTTTAACGCGATGGATAGGAATAACCCTAATCCTTACCCATTTTGCAAACACTACATTTTAACAGAGCGCATTACTGTTAAGCTACCAGCTGTTAAAGTCAGCTGTTGATGCAACTAGAAACGAGCCTTGTTTAATAGTAAATGTTTCTTTTGAATTTAACACTAAAAAAGATATAAAGAAGCCAATTCATGTTCAATTTTTTGGCATGCAGTCCAACAATAGTGGTTTGAATATGTGTTTGTAAACGTAAATTATAGATATCGATTGTGATGTTCCTGTAATCTTGTGTAAGCTATAACACCAAAAAAATTAAAAGATTGTAGTGATTTGTTATTTTTAAATAAAGCTACAAAGTGATTCAAGCATTTTCAAACTCTAAAACGTGTTACAAGTTTGTTTAATTTTCTATTCTGTCAGTATAAAAGTGCAGCCTTGCGCACTTTTTCTGAAATTAATCTTTTTAGGTTCTAACCTCAAATTTGCAAACTCCGATTTGCTTAACATATGGAAAGCAGAGGCGTCAAAGAGTGCAAAGGAGATTGCAATTTTCGAATTTATGAAAGCGGCAATACGTGGACCTTGTTTCAAGCAATATGAGGCAATTTTGGTTAAAAAAAGTCAAAGTCTTTGCTACAATATAACACAGAAGTGGGTAAAATGCAAAAGAAACTTAAATCTATTCAACCAGAGGCTTTCTTCTTAGCTAAGCTCGCATTCAAATGTTAGAATAAATAAAAAATTAAGTTCGGTTGGACGGCCTATATTGTCCTTTCTAACGAAAAATATAGAACGCAAAGAAATGGAGCGACAGATCTAGCATCCCTGCAGGCGGGCAATGTTAGATTACTAGTTCAAGCTGCAAGTGCAGCTTTATGTCCCGAAAAAGCAAAAATCTTTCGAAAGGTTTTAAGCTTAAGCTCTCTTTTTGTACCAGGACTAAAGCAAGCAACAATATATGGAGGTTGCTGCCCAGAAAAAAAATTGTCAAACCACTGATTTGCAAATTTCAGAGACAAAGGCAGAGGAATCTTTGCAAAACCTTCTCGACCACACAGCAGGTCGAATTGCCTGCTTGCAAAAAGAGGTAATTTTGAGTGTTTTGAAAGATCAAGGCACGGATTTTTTAGCAGCTGATCTTATATTAAGTTACGGGTTTGATGGCAGTTCTGGGCAGTCAAGCCACAAGCAAGGATACTCATCAGAGCAACCCTTCAATAGTGACTCCTCTATTTTCGCAACAACAGTTACTCCACTGAGAGTAATTGATGCATCAAGCAACATTTTTTTAATAATAGAGCACCACGTGGCAACACTGCTCCTCGGGCTTTTGGTGAACCAATCAAATTTTCAGAAATTACTACAATACCCCTTAGGCTTAAATGAGAACTACAATATTTTAATATGTCTCTCAAGTCAGCTTCCAATAGACGTCACCAAATTTCAAAGCTTCTGCTTAGCTTATAATCGTTGAGTATCCTTGGCTGCCTATGACTGCGTCAGTTCATAAAATCCTTGTGCATACTGATGATATTATTGTGGGTTAAAATCACTACTCACCTTTTCTTGCGCTCCACTTGAAAAAGGAACTACCGATGCCTTCTCATATTAAGGTCAAATCACAGAAAGAATGTTTCCGGAGTTTGAATATCGTAACTGTCTCTCTCTGTCTAACTTATTAGATTTTTGTCGCCATCTTGAGAGAACTTTCAAAGAGAGAGAAATTTAAAATTTACCATTTTTTAACATCAACTCAATCTTTTCCAATAGTAAAAATTAAAATCACTTGTAAACATCAACCTTTAATAGCAATTTTAAATCTTATGAAATCTTTTACTTTCCTCTTTATTTTAACTATGAAATAAGTCAACAATTTTAAATGACAAAATTTTTACTTCAAATATTAAATAAAACCTCAAATTTCATTCAAAGTAATTGTTATTGTTTCCTATACAAATTTTTTTGGGGTTTTGTTTCGTTTTTTTTTTTGAGGACTTATTGCTTTGGGGACTTGTTTCTCAGAGCCAATAATATAATATTTCAAATAAGTAAATATATCAAAGTGGGATACATAAGATAAGATAATGTTTGCATAATATTGAACTGATGTATTTCTTTAGTTTGATTTTGATGTGAAATAATATTTTAATTTTTAAACTTTTATTTCGGCTTGAATAAAAAACAATTTCGTAATACAGCAGATTATAATGCATTTGCCCTACAACCCTATATGCAAGGTAAGCCAGTCAGTAAAGCACATGCATTATAAACCTACATAGTCAAAATAGCATTTACATTGAAACAAATGCATTACAATTTTATATATAACAGCATATAGGACGGTAAAGTAGCACGAAATGTGCTCGCTAATCCATTCAATTGAATGAGAATTTATAGCTCTATCAGCGGAACGGCGACCAAGCTTAAGGAAAAGGTTTTAATGTTACTTTAACGAACACAAAAGAGCTTTCTAAAAATAATTGTAGCCTTCCTATTAAATTCGTTCGGAAACTAAAACATGGATGGCGGATTTGAGAAAATGCTGAACCGATTGTGAAACGCACAAAATAATTTTTAAAATGTTTACTAAGCAATAATGAACTTAAAACATCAAAGAATATAGTGAACAAGAAAGGAAGCAAACTTCGGCAAGCCGAAGTTCATATACCCTTGCAGCTATTGCAAAAATTAAATATTTTTGAAAACATTAAAATTATGATTTACTTGCGTATTTGTCTAAAAACATTGAAGCTATGATGATTTGCAGCTCAATTATTATATAGTTATTTTATATATTTTTATTATTTCTATGGGAGCTATAAGATATAGTCGTCCGATTTTGATTTAAACCGTAATTCTGAAATATGTAACCATTACTATATGTCGAAGAACTAAAAAAAAATTAAGAAACTGCAAAGTTATAATTCTTTTTTATTTATTTTTTCATTTGTTCCTATGGGAGCTATATGCTATAGTCGTCCGATCCGGCTCGTTCCAACTTATATACTACCTGCAATAGAAAGTCAACTTTTGGGAAAGTTTCATGCAGATAGCTTTAAAACTGAGCGACTAGTTTGCGTAGAACCGGACGGACAGACGGACATGTCGATCTAGCCATGTGATGCCTAGTGATGTTGATCAAGAATATATATACCTTATAGGGTCGGAGATGTCTCCTTCACTGCGTTGCAAACTTCTGACTGAAATTATAATACCCTCTGCAAGGGTATACAAAGGCAAATTTAACTTATCACGAAGTATTTTGAAACAATTAATTTCTGTGCTTGCGGATCTAAGTCCGTGAGCCAAATGCTTGATGGAATGCTTGTACATTGAAATATTAACATATGACACTATTTAATAATACTAAAGATACAAATGGTTTAGGAACTGGTCGTTACAATCCCATTTCATACTCGCAATACACATTTCATTTGAGGGCGTAAAATGACGAAGTCCTTTAACTGCTGGGATGGAAACTTTCAACAAGTCAACAAACATTCTAGGCAAATATAGACAATTTTGGCAAATTTCACTGCTTCTAATTTCAACAGCCTCCTCTCATTTTTCTCTGCAGCTCCTGATTTAGCCTCGACTATGGGTCCTCCATCATTTTGAGCTCTGTCTTCATTAAAAGTTCCTTCTGCTTGGCGCAGTTTTCAATTAAACTAAAGCGCCCCAAGCTAAACAATGCATTGATTTAATTTCAATTTGCGTTGGCCTAATTGCAAATTAGCTAGCCGAAATCATTATCATCATCTGTTCCATGCTTTTTGTGTCTCTTCAGTCTCTCAAAAGTATTCGCTTGCTCTATTTGGACGGAAATCGGTTGACAAGCAATTGGAGAAACAATCTTACAAATCCGTCGAACTCTTTTAAAAGCCAAGCAAAAAGTGAATAAATTTTACTGTGCAACAAAATAAGACTTTGTAAAGGGCATGGAAAGCACAAAAACTGTTCGACTGAACTTTGTATATAGGCATTTCCAGAAAAAGGTCCACCAACAATTTTTTTTTCTTTTATACCGATAAAAAAAAAATTAGTTGGCAACAAATTTTTTAGTTTTTGGTTGTGAAATATTTCAGCGGATAGACGAAAAATATGTTTTTGGCATTCTTGGTACCTTTAATTGCTGGCTTTGTTTTTGCTGTAATTTGTTGTATATTCCTGTTATGATTGGAATATTCATTTAGGATCTTTAAGTCAATGACAAAATAGTAAGGAAATATAAAAAATTAAAGCATCCATCCACTAATGATACATTATTAGGTTTTTTCTCCGCTATTTCTATTTAAAAGTTTTTCTCGTTCTCCATCGTAAGTTATTCAGATTAAATTTTTTTTTTTTTCATTTTTGCTTACTTTTTACTCAGATGAGTAAAAATCATAATATGGACGCATTCCGACGTTATTTAGAAAAAAGAAAGGAAGCAAACTTCGGCAAGCCGAAGTTTATATACCCTTGCAGCTATTGCAAGAATTAAATATTTTTGAAAACATTAAAATTATGATTTACTTGCGTATATGTCTAAAAACATTGAAGCAATGATGATTTGCAGCTCATTATTAGGTAGTTATTTTATATAATTTTATTATTTCTATTGGAGCTATATGATATAGTCGTCCTATTTTGATGAAATTTTAACCGTAATTCTGAAATATTTATCCATTACTATATGTCGAAGAACTTATAGAAAAATTTAAAAACACCAAAGTTATAATTTTTTTTTATTTACTTTTATGATTGTTCCTATGGGAGCTATATGCTATAGTCGTCCGATTTTGATGAAATTTAAACCGTAATTCTGAAATATTTATCCATTACTATATCTCGAAGAACTAAAAAAAAAATTAAAAAACAGAAAAGTTATAATTTTTTTTCATTTATTTTTCGATTGTTCCTACGGGAGCTATATGCTATAGTCGTCCGATTTTGATAAAATTTAAATCATAATTCTGAAATATAAAACCATTACTAAATGTCGAAGAACTAAAAAAAAAATTAAAAAACAGCAAAGTTATAATTTTTTTTCATTTATTTTTCCGATTGTTCCTATGGGAGCTATATTGTATAGTCGTCCGATCCGGCTCACTCCGACTTATATACTACCTGCAATAGAAAGACAACTTTTGGGAAAGTTTCATGCAGATAGTTTAAAAACTGAAACGGACGGACAGACGGACGGACAGACGGACATGGCTAGATCGACTCTACTAGTGATGCTGATCAAGAATATATATACTTTATAGGGTCGGAAACGTCTCCTTCACTGCGTTGCAAACTTCTGACTGAAATTATAATACCCTCTGCAAGGGTATAAAATGTAAACCAATACCGCCAAGCGTCAGAAGTACCTTGAAAAAGCTGCAATGAGAACGACAATAGTCCTAATATCTATTAAACCATATTACATTTATAAGTGTAAGCACCGTCAAATTATGCAAACTGCTCTTACAACCGTCAACAGCCTAAAAATCACCAAAAAATTAAGAAGTTTCCGATGAATTAATCTTTTATATAGATTAAGCTGGCTTATAAATTTAAATCGACAAAGTCCTCCAGAGATCAAACCTTGGGATATGATTAAAAAAAATGGAACTCAGCATTTTTTGTGTTAATCGATATTTTGTTTTACTACAAATAGAACGTTCTTCAACTTTGTAATACATGTTATTGGGATAGATAGTTTAATGTAGATGCCAGAGTTTTGACACGTTTGCAATCGTTTTGTTGTTGTACGCATTAAAAGTTTAAAAAGAGCGCAGATCGGACGTCTATATCCTAAAGGTCTAAAAGGAACAATCATGTAAAAATGGTTAATTGATAAGTTACTATTTAGAAACAACAGAAAGTCGAGTTTCTGCCAACAAACTTCAAACTAAGTATTCCTCTTCCAAAACAATCGAAGTCGAACTGCATAGCCCACACTAGAAGCTAAGTGCGTGCGGAACTACTACATAAATATGTACCCCCCGCTAACAGTTCTGTCTCTCTACTGCAGCAATTACCGGCAGAGCAGCAGCCGAACATTGGCCGAGCAGCGGCAGAGGGGCGACAGAGGACTTCAAAACCGTATAACTGATCAAATATTAGCTCGAATTTAAACATTTTTGAATCTACCGAAAGATATGACCGAAACATCCAACACATACTCTCTAACATGTCTCAGAGTAAAAGAGTATACTGTAATTATTGAAAGTATGTAACATGTAGAAGGAAGCGTTTCCGACCCTATAAAGTATACATGTGCATGTTCTTGATCCGGATGTCGTCTGTCTGTGCGTCTGTTTCAACGTCGAGATCTCGGAAACTACAAAGGCTAGAGATATGGAATTTGGCATGAAGATTCTAATTTTTTCTACGCAGTGCAAGTTTATTTCAAAACGGAGCTACGCCCACTCTAACGCCGACAAATCGCGAAACACTTAACATGTCTGTCACGTCGCTCTGAGACATGTTAGACCTTAGCTGTTGTACTCTTTGTATGTGTATTGGTCATATCTATCGATAGACACAGCAATTTTCGCTGTTCTGCCGGTAATCGCTGATGAAGAGAGACAGAAAAAAAGAATTGTTCGCGGGGGGTGGGGGTGCTGCACGCTTTAAGCTTTTGGTGTTGGTTATGCAGTTCGACAGATGGCGCCACCTAAACTCCGATTGTTTTGTGTGGCAATATTTAATGTTCTTAAATTGATCCCGTTCAATCTTACGAATGAGCGTTCATGAAGTGTGAACAAATGGGCTAACGCACTTTTTTAACCCGATCGGGCTTTATTTTTGTACCGTCTTGACCGAATCGAAAATCTGCCAATCGAAAGGTACCGCAAAAAGTAAATGGTGCGCATACCAACATTTTCCGTAAATAAACTTTGAGCTGTATTTAAAAAAAAAAGAAAAGAAGGAAACTTCGGCAAGCCGAAGTTCATATACCCTTGCAGCTATTGCAAAAATTAAATATTTTTAAAAACATTTAAATGAAGATTGACTTGCGTGGATGTTTACATTGAAGCTATGATGATTTGCAGCGCAATTATTTGATAGTTCCTATGGCAGCTATATGATATCGTTTTCCGATTTTAATAAAACTAAAAGCGTAATTCTGAACTTTCAAATAATTAAATAATCAAAAATAATTTATAAAAAAAATTACAAAATAAAAAAGTTTAATTTAAAAAAAAAATTTTTTAAATAATTTTATTGTTTCTATGGGAGCTTTATGTTATATTCGTCCGATTTTGATGAAACTTAAACCGTAACTCTAAGATATTTGAACATTACTTTATCTCAAAAAAACTAAAAAAAAAATTAAAAAACACCAAAGTTATAATTTTTTTTTATTTATTTTTCCGATTGTTCCTATGGAAGTTATATGCTATAGTCGTTTGATCCGGCGCGTTCCGACTTATATTTTGCAATAGAAAGACATCTTTTGGGAATGTTTCATGCAGATAGCTTTAAAACTAAAAGACTAGTTTGCGTAGAAACAGACGGACAGACGGACGGACAGACATGGCTAGATCGACTCGTGATGCTGATCAAGAATAATATACTTTATAGGGTCGGAAATGTCTCCTTCACTGCGTGGCAAACTTCTGACTGAAATTATAATACCCTCTGCAAGGGTATAAAAAAGTGTTCATAACGTATAGTTTCCAACTTACAGCCGGATTAAAATTTCAAGTGCCTTGCTAAACAATTATAAAAGACCGTAAACTCAGCCGTGAAAGGGAGCGAAAATTTATTGCGTCACACGCGTTTCCAAATAAAAAAATTACAATTATATGCAGCTGCCAAGGTACAATTAATACGGCACACACTGAACAAACTTTTAGAACTCAGTACTCGTAATCTACCCCTTAGTCGACTGGAAGGGGACGTGAAACAGATATGTTTCAATCAGAATTTTTCGGTGTTCCCTGCACGTGTTCGGTCGCAGTCCCTTAACAGAGTGCAATTGCAATTATTTTCAGATCCCAAATTTAACGATGGGAAACCGCAAATTGCGCGGTAATGAAACACTTTGAAGAAAATTCAATTTCGATGACGCCCATCAGAACTTTTGCAGCGTGGGAATGTTGTTTGTTGTGGTTTTTCTATACACTTTTAGGGCGGCTCTTTCATTGTGATCTCCTGATCTTTGGAAAGAGTAGTGTACTACTTCGTGTGGTTACAGTTTTAAATAACTTTTGAACGACATACGACAGTGTAATAAATTATGGCGACAAGCTCAACGAGGCCCTCCCTGTAAAGCATACGCATACAGGAAATTTTCGATTCTGAATAGCTTTGTTTTTCGCACAAACCACTTCGCATTGCAATTCATTTCATGAGGGGGAGGGGTGGGATTGCGTTTGGTTGGATGCTTTGTAGGTAATTTAAATTTGTTTGTGCGTAAATTGAAATGCACCGAAAGCGCATAAACATTCCAATCAATTTGTTGGCAGATGAATTATGCATTGAAAATTGCATCGTTTGGTTTTGAGGCCTGCATGCGGGGATTGCAAAGGGCACAAATTTATGTATTGACGAATCCGAAAACTGTCTAAAGTTATAGCATATGTTTGCCGCCCTCTTCTTTGGATCGATATGCTTAAAAGTGGCATAAAACGCTCTGTTTGTCATCTAATAACAGTTCGGGGAATGCCAAGCATTTGAGCCTAAACTAATTTTATGCGATCCATTATGCACTTAAATTATATTAATGATCTCTTAATAAGGTAAAAAACCCACGGTCAAAATCTACAGAAAAGGCCAAATCATTTCTGTTGGCCCAATTTTGCGAAGTGTTTTACTTGCAATGCTGCATTTTTTGGTCTCTTTTGAAAAAGTTGCACAAACTCTTTACTCAATAAGTTCGGATTAATAAGATACAGTTTAATGTTTTATCGGCAACCAAAGCCTGTTTATATTTTTTTTGCTCTAAGGGGTCTTAAATGGGATGCAAACCTTAGCTTACCATTTTACTCAAATGGACTTATTTTATTTATTTAACCATCTTTATCCAACCGTAGAACAATGCTTGGTATTGCTTTTATTCGAAAACTTATTCACGTGGATGTGGAGAGTACCGAGCACTATGTCGCCTACATTTCGCAGTGCCTTATCGAATCACTAAACTGTATTCCTCTTCTCATTAAACATTGTAGATCAATCAATGATATTAATAAATTCTGTCATATCATTTCTACCACTGAATCTTTTACCAATTTTTATCTTACTTAGCACGTAATTAGTATTATTAAGTGGTTTTTTAGCTTTGGATATATTTTATTTTAGTCTGTCCGTGCTTTTATTGTCCCTTTTCTTTCACATCTCGCGATCTCGATTTTACGCCGCCAGCGGAAGAGGGCTCCGCGCGTATGATGCTGCTTAGTGTTGTAAGGACCACTTTTTTGTACTGATGAAAGTCCGAAGTATATTTGTCGATCATGTAATCGCTGCCGTAGTCGGACGTATTTTTTCACTTTGATCCGTTCTTCGCAGCGAAATTTATTTAATTCCAAACAATTGGTACATGCTGTGCTGTGGCTTGTGTTTTTAATAACAATATCACCTTGCGGCAGCCAACAATTTTCTGCTTTGTGACAACATTGCACTCGCTGGTTGCGCCGGACTCGGGAATTTTCCCATTTCCATTCCCATGAAGTTAAAGTGATTCTCAGAAAAGAAAGAAGCGTACTTCTACCTTGCCTAGTACTCTTCTGTAAGTTCCAGACTGGCGTTGCACCAAAATAGATTATTTTTGTCTTCCGCCTAATTCTTTTGAAAACGATGTTAGAACCCATTTAAACAGCCAAAACTGTGTTGAAATTCATTTCTAAGCAGAGACGTGAAATAGTTTTGTTTAAAATTGGACTTCCCAAGGTCCTCGATATTTTTATCGGCCAGAGCATTTCATCTTTGGTTCCAAAAAACTAACAGATTTCTTCTCAATTTTACTCATTTGTAAACTCAAAACGCAAATCCAAGAGTTTTCCACCATCTTTTTAGTTTAACAACACATCTGCATCAAATGACCAAGGAAATGCTAATTTGATTCCAGAATTTTTCCAAGCAACTTCCCCAAACTGACTCTAATTTCATTCCCATTATTGATAAAGGTAAATTTTTACATAGTCTTGACGGGATCATTTTTTCCAGGCTCGGATATGGTGCCAAGCGGGGTTCTCGAAAACTGTGCCGGCTCAATTGCAGTTCCAATAATCTTTCACATAGAAGGAATTCTTTGCTGATATAAGCAACTACTGCAGTATTGCCAAAGTTAGAGCTATTCCAAAGCTTTTTGAAAAACTCATTTGCGACCAACTGCAGCATCATTGTTGCTGTATATTATCTCCAACTTAACTAATCTGCAAAAGCTTACTATCGTCATTAGTTGAGGCTTTCAATCCCCAAAACCATGGGATGAAATATTTCGGAGTTTGACTCGGTGAGCCATGGGCTTCAAATTCACAAGCTTCTCCTTCTTGTATTTTCTCCAAATCTATTCTTATTTAACAAGTCGCACCCAAAAGGTCCAACAGCATAGTGTCTTTTACAAACTTTTCGGATGTTCAACAAGGTAGTCATCTTTGTCCGTTACTATTCTGTCTTTTTATTAATGATCGACCTCAAATAATTGAATCCTACATAGTTATTATGTATACGGATGACGTCAAGTTGTGTATGCATACGAGCATGTCCTCACCAAGTTCCTTTAGGCTGCTCAAGCTCGAATAAAAACCATAAGTCCTGGTATATGTAAATCCAAGTCATTTTATCGATCTTGTTTGTATGCGTAAATGGGCAGCAGTTCCCCATTTACTCATCTCTCTATCGTCAGTCCATACGCAGTCGTCAACCAATGCAGATCCAAGTCTATCAGCGGTCCGACCGTTCGCAGACCCGAGTCATCACTTACAGCTATCATCATATCTTATTTTATATCTTGCACTGGTAATATTATTAATACATACCTAAATGCATACCTAAAACGATCCAATCCATTAGTTCGCACATACTATATTGACTGTTAAAGATCTTGTTGTCCTGTTCGTCCATAAGATTTGCTTTAATCACCTCGTCAGTACCATTTCCAACAAAGCTAGAAGCCTATTAGCTTTCATCAAATGCTGGTCCAAAGAATTCGAAGATCTATACACTCTGAAATTCAAAAATTTACAAATTATGTTTTGAAATTTGTTGTTCTAGAATTAAACAAAAAGAATGTGCAACACTAATACTTATTAAACTGATATCTTTTTGAAGTGTATGGTCAAACAAATTCAGATCTTTTAATTTTTTTCAAAAAAACAGCCTCGTACAGTTTTAAGCATGTGCATTATAAATATATCTGAAAGTAAAATTGTTTTTCAAAATATTATATAAACATACTTATAATAATCTAAAAAAATTAAAATGTAATTATTAACATATTGAATTGGTGTATCCAATAGGATAATAGATTTAATTTTTTTTTTTAATTTAAAACTAAATTTTTCCATACTAAAATAAAAATGTAACACACTTTGATTTAAAAACAACACCCCTCCTTGCTAAATCAGTATCGAAAATATTTAATTCGAAGTGAAAATATTTGAACTTACATAGATTTTCTTTTGGGTGCATATGGGAATGGTAATACAAGACCGCGCGCATCTTTGTATATTCCTTTTTGTTCCCTTCATTTGTTTTTCAAGTGTACCGCTTTTTCGGTTACAAATGCAGTCACAGTGTCATGGAAAAACATTGTGAAATGTAAAAAAATGCGGGACAAAAACACTATTTAAAAGTAAAATATTAAATGCATTCATTATCTGTACTATTTTTTTTTAAAACAAAATTGTTATAACATCTATTAAAAAAAATAATAAATTATTGAAAAAGGTTCAGTTGATGTTGGAAAATGGTAAGTTTTAAATTTCGCTCTCCTTGAAAGTTTCTCAAGTCGAAAAAGAGAGAATCATGCAAGATGGCGACAAAAATCCAATACGTTAGAGGGAGAAGGACAGTTACGAAATTCGAACTCCCGAATTCTTCACGTGTTGTCCCGCTTACATGGCTTTCGCATTGCTTGTTTTTCGGTCTTTTGAATTTTTGTGGCATTAATTAATAACTTAAAAACGAAGCAATTTTCTCGTGTTTTGTTTTTAAATGAAGTCTATGATACGAAGAGCTTAGTTAAAAAATGCTCTTTCATTAGGGTTTTCTTTATTGTTTGCTCAATACTAAAAAAATTTTTTTGTTTTATTTAAAAATTAATGTTAAAAAATTCACGTTTGGAAACTAAATGGCCGTGGTCTTACCTTTTTATTGAATATCACAGGTTTTTTTATTTTGGGAGAATTTTTTTTTTAAACACAGAAATTGTATTGAAAAAAGTTTAAAAAACTCTGATAAATCTATTTCATCTTCCTCCAGATCTCCTGTGTTATTAAGTTCGCAAGATAGTAACTTTACAACCTCATTTGGAAGGCTCTGCTTTTTTTTACACGTCTATCTAGGCTTATACTGGATATTATTGGATCTGATGTATCCATCGCTCTTTGGAAAACGTCCGAAAAGTTAGCCATCCGACTGCATTTCCTTGCATGCTGAAGGCGATCGGACTTATAGAATTTTTTCCCTGATTTTGCACCCTCTTCTCCAAAGTGGCCCACAATAATAACACCAGAATGCACAAGGATTTTATGGACTGTCGCAGTCATAAGCAGCCAAGGATACTCATCGATTATAAGTTTAACAGTTTTGAAGCAGAAGCTTTGAAAGTTCAAGCTGGATGAGAGACATATTAAAATAGTTCTTAGATAAGCCTAAGGGGTATTCCAGTAATTTATGAAAAGCAGTATTGCCATCGTGGTGTTCTGTTATTCCACAAAATGTTGCTTGATGCATCAATTAGTGTCAGTGGAGTAGCTATTGAAGGGTTCCTCTGATGAGAATCCTTGCTTGTGGCTTGTCTGCCCAGAGCTGTTATCAAACCCGTAACTTAATATAAGATGAGCTGCTATAAAATCCGTGCCTTTATCTTTCAAAACTTTAAAAATTCCCTGTTTTTGCAAGCAGGCAATTCGACCTGCTGTGTGGTCGAGAAGGTTTTGCAAAGATACCTCTGCCTTTGTCTCCGAAATTTACAAATCAATGGTTCGACAATTTTTTTTCTGGGCAGCAACCTCCATACATTGTTGCATGCTTTAGTCCTGGTCCAAAAAGAGAGCTTAAGCTTAAAACCTTTCGAAAGATTTTTGCTTTTTCGGGACATAAAGCTGCACTTGCAGCTTGAACTAGTAATCTAACATTGCCCGCCTGCAGGGATGCTAGATCTGTCGCTCCTTTTCTTTGCGTTCTATATTTTTCGTTAGAAAGGACAATATAGGCCGTCCAACCGAACTTAATGTTTTATTTATTCTAACATTTGAATGCGAGCTTAGCTAAGAAGAATGCCTCTGGTTGAATAGACTTAAGTTTCTTTTGCACTTTACCCACTTCTGTGTTATATTGTAGCAAAGACTTTGACTTTTTTTAACCAAAATTGCCTCATATTGCTTGAAACAAGGTCCACGTATTGCCGCTTTCATAAATTCGAAAATTGCAATCTCCTTTGCACTCTTTGACGCCTCTGCTTTCCATGTGTTAAGCAATTCGGAGTTTGCAAATTTGAGGTTAGAACCTAAAAAGATTAATTTCAGAAAAAGTGCGCAAGGCTGCACTTTTATACTAACAGAATAGAAAAGTAATTGAATAATCTACAACATGTGACAAGTTTTACAGTTTGAAAGTGCTTGAATCACTTTGTAACTCTAATTAAAAATAACAAATCACTAAAGCTTTTAGTTTTTTTGTGGTTATAACTTACACAAGATTACAGTAACATCACAATCGATATCTACAATTTAGATTTACAAACACATATTACAAACCACTATAGTTGGACTGCATGCCAAAAAGTTGCACTTGAATTGGTTTCTTTATTTCTTTTTTAGTGTTAAATTTGGAAGAAATATTTACGATTTTCGAATTTTAAAAAATGGTTTTGGATAAAAAATGTGATCGATGTCCTTATAGTGCATCGGTACGAAAGTGAAGTGCACGAAAAGGTGAGTAGTGTTTATTAAACTTTATGAATAAGTGATAAGTGGATGATATGTTATGATTGTAACTAACTAGTTAAACAAGTTATTGTATTGCAATTTTCATAATTCTTTTGTGTTGTGTTTGTGAGTGGCTATGTTGGCCGCCAAAAATGTGAGTGTATGTGTGTGTGTCTATCTCAGACACATTTAAGATCACTTATGCATTAATTTTGCGGGCCGGCACTAAAAATGTTTAAGGTTTAAGTTTAAAATCGACTTTTAGTTAACTAACTAAATGAACTATTTTCATTTTACTTTATATTTTCGTTACAGAAGTTAAACCAGAAGCTTAAGTATCAGCAGAAACCGCATATACATATACGATTCAACCACAACATTTTGGAAAATTAATTTTCAAAACAAAAAAGTTGTATTTATAAATAATAAATGTATAGCATAATTGAGCTGCAAATCATCATAGCTTCAATGTTTTTAAACATATACGCAAGTAAATCATAATTTTAATGGGTATATGAACTTCGGCTTGCCGAAGTTTGCTTCCTTTCTTGTTTGATATATATTGGTATTGTCGATAAGTAGATTTTTACATTTCGAAAATATTAAAGTATTACGTCAAGTAAAACGCATAAAATGAATGAATAAAACGGAATTTTATCGGAATGAGATTGATATGATATGAATTACCACTTTTTTTTTCTGTGTAGTCACAGTGTAATACTACAAAATTAACCATAAAACTGTAATTTTTTAGATTTTTTATTTTTCGTTTTAATTTTTAAAAGTAAATTTAACTTATATTACTAGTTTTTTGTTTTAATTGTTTAAAGGTGCTTTTTATTGTTTTGTAATTTGGGGGAGATTGTATCATAAACGGAATACATTAATAAGCCACTGCTACTTTGGGACCTCCTACTTTGCTAAACTCCAAATTGCTGACTATTCCGGGAGCCACGGCATCGACCACTCCTGAAATTGGCTTCGCCATAATGTGCTGTATCAGGCTGCACAGATCCTGCATGTGTAAACTAAAGTTCTAAAATCTATCCAAGTGTTCAAGTTAAGGTCAAGAATTCTACAAGAATGGTCTTACATTAAACACATAACTGACAACTACTAATAAGCGCATGCCCCACGAGTCACAGAGACCAAAAATTAATATGCCACAAAAGAAATTGGGAATTAAAAAGAGTTTAGAGACTAATAATCTTATTTATTTAGGTACGATACTGATTTTGCTGACGCAACAAACCATAAGTGAGGGCAGTTGCTTTAGCTATACCCAAAAAATACATATGGATTTAACATGCAAGGAATGGACTAAAATAAAGTAATATGGACTAAAATAAAATAGTCCAAATCATAACCTATGTTTAAGGTGAAAAGGTTAAAATTGAATTTAACAATATAGAAGTCTATATATCCTTGCAGCTATTACAAAGTTTTCCAATACCTGAAAAGAACAATGTAATATATAAGAACCAAAGCGCTGGGGATGGTGACGAAACGTGCAAAAAAATATACATATGTTGGCACTACAAAATCAAAACAGGACACAAATCAGACATGAAACGAAAGGTACAAAAAACTGCTCTTGCGGCAGCACTGTGCACTGTGCACTACACTGTGCGGACACAAAACGTTTGCCAGACTTTGCGTCGTTCAGCATATTACAACAAGAAAACAATTTCAACAAGCGGTTTACTCTCAAATGCTCCATATTAACAATACTCCCACGCACACTAGACTGAACTTTAAAACAGACACCGAAAAGTTTGCACATATCTACAGATATTACTCCGAAGCGGAAAGAACGGTCGCTGTGTAAGTACACTCATAAAAAAAAATTTCCAAAATTCAAAAATCTCGCCTATAAATCGGCCAGTTTTTGAATCAATGACAAAAATGTCATGATTCAAGAAAATTTTGTAATTAAAAATGGAAATTCTCACTAATTGTAAGCTTTTAAGAAAAAAAACGTTCGTAAAAATAGGAAAAAAAAATTTTTTTTTTTGATTTTTTGCTTTAAAGGTGAATTTGCCCTTGAGATCCATAGAGCAATATCCTTGAAAAATAGAAAACCAGACTTTTTCTTAAAGCCCACGATGTCAGTCGGATGACTTTGCCGAACGCTCAGCAACGTTATTTATTAGGTTTATATACTATTGCAGAGGTATTATAATTTCAGTCAGAAGTTTGCAACGCAGTGAAGGAGACATTTCCGATCCCATAAAGTATATATATTCACTAGGAGGGTCGATCTAGCCATGTCCGTCTGTCCGTCCGTCTGTCCGTCCGACTGTCCGTCCGACTGTCCGTCCGACTGTCCGTCCGTCTGTTTCTACGCAAACTAGTCTCTCAGTTTTAAAGCTATCTGCATGAAAAATGATAGCTTTGTTGTTTTTAATTTTTTTTAGTTCTTTAAAATATAGTAATGGTTAAATATTTCAGAACTACGGTTTAAATATTATCAAAATCGGGCGACTTTATCATATAGCTCCCATGAAAGCAACAAAAATAAATAAAAAAAAATTTTTTTTAAATCTAACTTTTCTTTTAATTATAGCTTATAAGTTTTTAAAAATATACGCAAGTTAATCACAACTTAAATTTTTTCAAGAGTATTAATATATTAATATTCATTTTTGCAATAGCTGCAAGGGTATATAAACTTCTGCTTGCCGAAGTTTGCTTCCTTTCTTGTTAAAGGAAAAACAGGCTTTGAGATCAAGAAAGAAGTATCCCTCAACAATATAAAGATCAGCCTTTAACCTAACCTAGCGGCTAAGTTGCCTGACCAGAAATCTGAGCAATAAGTCTAAGCAGCAAGAGCTCGAATCCCATCTTGGGATTTTTTTTTTTCAAACTCTTCTTTTTTTGTATTTGATGAAAAAGGGAAAACACTCACGTATCCTAATGTGCTTAGCAACGTTAAGGCAGAAAAAAAAACTTTAGGAAATTATCTAATACGATCATAACTTTTTATTGTTAAAACATAAAAATAAACAATTTCTGAATAGACAGTACAGATTATAAACCATCTCTGAAAATGTATATGTATTTTAAGTGTTTTGATTTTTTTTAACATGACTCGTCCAAGCTGACGAAACAGTCTTTGCTTTTGACTTTCATTCTTCGAGTGCGGAAGGCCCGTGTTCGCTTCTCGCCGACGACCGAATAAAAATGTGAGTTTATTATCAATTTGTATACCCTTGCAGAGGGTATTATAATTTCAGTCAGAAGTTTACAATGCAGTGAAGGAGACATCTCCGACCCTATAAAGTATATATATATTCGTGATCACCATCACTAGGCGAGTCGATCTAGCCATGAACGTCTGTCCGTCTGTCCGTCCGTCTGTCCGTCCGTCTGTCCGTCCGTTTCTACGCAAACTAGTCTCTCAGTTATAAAGCTATCTGCATGAAACTTTCCCAAAAGTTATCTTTCTATTGCAGGTAGTATATAAGTCGGAACGAGCCGGATCGGACGACTATAGCATATAGCTCCCATAGGAACAATCGAAAAAATAAATACAAAAATTATAACTTTGCTGTTTTTTAATTTTTCTATTAGTCCTTTGACATATAGTAATGGTTAAATATTTCAAAATTACGGTTTAAATTTCATCAAAATCGGACGACTATATCATATAGCTCCCTTAGAAATAATAAAAATATATAAAATAACTATGTAATAATTGAGCTGTAAATCATCATAGCTTCAATGTTTTTAAACATATACGCAAGTAAATCATAAATTTAATGTTTTCAAAAATTTAATTCTTGCAATAGCTGCAGGGTATATGAACTTCAACTTGCCGAAGTTTGCTTCCTTTCATTTTGGAATTATTTTGTATCAAAATGTTCTAATGTGATTTTTACAAATTATGTTTAAACTTATCATATTCCCCCTAGTTTAAGTTTAAATCTAAATGCATGTGTATGTTTGCTAGCTAGCAACATGGATTGTCCCGTCCATTCGCTCTCGTCGCGCTTTATTTGAGTGAGTAGTTTGCACGGCGAAAATAATCAATGTGTGTAAGTCGCCGACTGAAATTTCTTACAAACACTGTTAAATTATCTTTTTTTTTAAGAAATATATTTTTTGTTTAAAGAATTAATTTCTCTTGTTTCCAGAAATATTTTTTTTAAGTTTTAGAAATATTGTTTCTTGATTTTACAATTAATATTTCCAGACTTAAAAAATATTATTTCTTGATTTTAGAAATAATATTTCTTGATTTAAGAGCTGCATTTCTTGTTTAATGATAGGAGTCATTATTAGTTTAAGAATTTTTCTTCAAATGAAATTGACTTGCCTTTGGCGAAAACTCAAAGGCGATTTTACTGGATTTTAGATTTTAAATTCTAAATAACCTAAATAACCACTCAACCAGTAGAAGACCCCCTTAAGAGAATGTTAAAAGCTTGTGTTTTGTCAATATTTTGTACAGCCCTGAAGACGGACCCCGACGGGGTTTGAAACATATTGAAGAATGAGAAGAAAGGGTATTTTAATCAAAAGAAAAATAGGCACTATTTAGACCTTGAGCCAGCCAAAACACACCACAATAACAAAACCAGGTCACCAAGAATATTAAATATCTCTAATACAATGATTATTAAGGATTTTTATTTTTATACCCTTGCAGCGAGTATATAATATCAGTCAAAAGCTTGCAACGCAGTGAAGGAGGTATTCCGGAATATAAAAAGTATATATATTCTTGATCAGCATCACTGGGAGAGTCGATCTATCCTTGTCGGTTAAATTTCTTTGGCAAAAAACAAAAAGCCCTTAAGGGTAGCGGTGTAATCTTTATTCAAGGATGTGAAACAGTTCTTAATAAAAATTCAACACAGACGCCGGAACTTACGATTGAGTTTTGTTTTAATAAAAATAAAAAATTATTTAATTTACGTATAATGATTACGGTACCCGATAATATAACTAGTATTTCCTCTTTTAAACCTTTTTGAAAACTTTAACTATTTTACTAACCGACATATTTTAAAGTAGTCTGTGCACTTTTTAATTTGAACAATATGTGGGGCGCTGAGTAATAAATTAATTTACTTTTACTTTATCTAGGTGCATCGCTTACATGTAAATTTATAAAATATATTTATAAATATATATAAGCATATAAATATATATACATTTGGGTTGGTTTTAAATACATAGTCTTTGATAAAATATTACAAGAGTTAACTAGAAAATTATTTCCTTAAACTTCTTATAACTTACCTAGGTAAAAAAAACCGAGTACATTTCCCAACACTAGTAGATTACAGTCTTTGATTGTACAAGACTTTAACGAATGTTTACGAAAAGAGCAAATAGAGTTAAAGTGAATTATCTCTACAGTTTTTCACAATTGGAAACACTGACGATAATACCAATCGACTCAAAGTTATTCACCCTTAATGTGGTGTAGACGGTTATATGCCTAATAAAATCTAAACTGATGATAGACAGCAGCTGAAGTTAAACAACCCGTTGAATGACTGATAAGCTGAGTAGGTTGATATGGCTTATCTGATACGGTTTGACACAGTTTAAGGCGAGACCTTGTACAATAATGACCAGTATATTTGCAGTAGCCGACTTAGTGAGATGGCCGGAATTTTAAAATGCCTTGCCCTCCATATACTTGCCATAATTGCTGGAGCCCATGGTGCTGACATTCTTGGCCTATTCACCAGCCTGAGTCCATCGCACTTGGTAATCCAGATGTCGATGGCCCGTATACTGGCAGAAAGAGGGCACAACGTGACTGTTGTAACCGTCTTAGAACCTCCGTTTCTACACAAGGATATCACTCACATCCTTGTGCCACTAGAAAAGGATGACCTTCAGGCCTTCAACTCTGTAGTTTCTGGATTAACCAAGACGGACAATACCAACGCCTACGCATCAATGTTTCGCTCGGTAAGGCAAATGAGCGAGGCGTTCTCCAAGATGGGCAGCGTGATGAAGCACCAGACAGTCAGAAACCTCTATGAGCACCCAGATAACAGGTTCGACCTACTCATCGTGGGCTACTTCATGAATAGTTTCCAACTGGCCTTGGGCTACAAGCTTAAGATACCAATAGTGGTGGCCCTCTCAAATCCACCATCCCTCTTGGGCGACGTTCTCGGAAACCCCTGGGAAGTCTCATATGTGTCGGCAATGCACTTAACTAACGATCATGGCAGTCCCATGGGATTCGGAAAGCGGTTTCTCAATCTCTTGGGAAACTTGGGCCAGCGGTTGTTTATGTTCTTGATTGAGTATAGAAATGCGAGGACTTACAGGTTGGTATTAACTCTTTTCCGTGCCACTTCATTGCAAACCCATTTCCCCCTTCCATTCAGGGAGATCTATGGCGATGATCCTACTCTTCCCAGCTACGGGGACTTGAACAAAAATATTTCACTTGTCTTCTTTGCCTCTCACGGCATAAGCGAGGGTCCTATCAGACCCAACGTTCCAGCTGTGATCGAGGTGGGAGGAATTCAAGTCAAGGATCGTCCGGATCCTCTACCCCGAAACATGGCAGAGTTCCTGCTGGAAGCTCCACACGGAGCCATACTTCTCAGCTTGGGATCAAACCTGAGAAAAACCCACCTCAAGCCCGACACGGTGCAGAAAATGTTCAATGTCGTCTCGGGCCTGAGACAGAAAGTGATCTGGAAATGGGATGATCTGGAGAACAAGCCCGGATCTTCGGAAAACATACTCTACTCAAAGTGGTTGCCCCAGGACGACCTTCTAGCGCACCCCAACATCACTCTGTTCATTACACACGCGGGAAAGGGGGGAGTGACCGAGGCTCAATTCCACGGTAAGCCAATGCTGGCCCTACCTGTTTTTGGAGACCAGCCCAGCAATGCCGATATCATGCAAAAGCAGGGCTTCGGACTGAAGCAAAGTCTTCTCACTCTGGAAGAGGGCTCCTTCCGCAACGGTATCCGAGAGGTACTCGAGAATCCAAAGTATGCCAGGGCTGTAAGATCCTTCTCTACTCTCTACCGTGATCGTCCAATGAGCGCTCCACAGACGTTCATCTACTGGGTGGAATATGTGATCCGGCACCGAGGAGCCCAGCACCTCCAGAGCCCTGTGGTGCATATGAGCTACATAGCAGCGAATAACTTTGATGTATACGCACTCTTTCTTGTAGCTATCGCTGCAACATGCTTTATTATTAAGTTATTTATTGGGGTACTTTTTAAGAAGGTGAAGGGCAATTTGAAACAGACACAGCTTAAAAAAAAATATAAGGTAAACAAGAAGGAAAACTAACTACTTCAAGTCAATACAAACAGTTTAACCATTGAATTTTAAAAATATTGAAAAGTTTTCCGTTAAAGAATTTCCTTGGCAAGCCACAGTTTATTTACCCTTCAAACTATTGCATAGATTAAAAATTTTTTAAAACATCTAATTCTTAAATATTTTAAGCATATGCGTATATGTTTAAAAACATTAAAGCTATGATGATTTTTACCTCAATAATTCGATCGTTCGCATGGCAGCTATACGATATCGTTTTCCGATTTAAATAAAGTTAAATGCGTAAATGTAAACTATTACACCATTACTTTGTCCAAAAAAATTAAAACAAAAATTAAAAAACATCATAGTAATAATTTTTTTAAATTTTTTTTCCCGATTTTTTCTATGAGAGCTATATGATTTAGTCGTCCGATCCGGCTCAATCCGATTTATGAACGAACCTCTATGTACTGTGTTGACTGAAATCATAAAAGAAATAAAGGTGTTTCAATTTCTGATATCTTGGCAAAGGCACTATAAATCTGTAAACAAATTTTTCTGACTGGTTCAGGTTCATCTATAACTAAACGAGTTGGTCCTGGAAATTTTCGCTAATGTTTTGAGAGGGATGGGTAAAATCTGTGAAATTAGAAAGCTGTGGGGATTGCTTTAATTAACATGACAATCCTACTTTGTACTTTCTTTCTTATGTTCCCGTAGCGCAGAGTAGGTCGAAAAAGTATCAATACGGCAAGCAGATGTCACTGCACGTAGGTCTTAGAGGTATTACTGAAACTTTGCAAGCAAAATAAAATTAAACAAAACTGGACAAAAAAAGCTTGTTTCTTTTGGCTACTTTCTTGCGATTTTTTTATGTTTTAGTTATTTAAAAACTCTTTTGAATTAAAATTACCCTAAGCCCCTTTGCAACACCGACCCCTTTGCAGCACTGGAAAGACCAGATACGGCGAGTGCTAATTTTAAATTAAGGCTTTCAGAAGCTATGGTACATACAATACATTGTTTTTTTTTTTAAAGCAATAAGAAATACTCAAGCCCTTTCAAAAAGAGAAAGACGTAGATATAGTTTGATTTTGAGATATACACTTGATGAAACAAAAACGGTAAGATTTTATTTAAAACAAGAAAGGAAGAAAACTTCAACAAGCCGAAGTTTATATACAGTTATTGCAGTTATTGCAAAAATTAAATATTCTTAAAAAAATTAAAATTATGATTGACTTGCGTGTATGCTTACATTAAAGCTATTTGAAGTTTATTTGATTGTTCCTATGGCAGCTATATGATATCGTTTTCCAATTTTAATAAAATTAAAAGCGTTAATCTGAACTGTCAAATTATTAATTAACCATTAAGAATTTGTAAAAAAATTACAAAATAAAAAATTTAATTTTTTTTTAGATGTGTATATGTTTAAAATCATTGAGCTTGTTTCTCTGGGAGCTATATGCTATAGTCGTCCCATCCGGCTCGTTCCGACTTATATACTACCTGCAATAGAAAGACAACTTTTGGGAAATTTTTCATGAAGATAAATTTAAAACTGAGAGACTAGTTTGCGTAGAAACGGACCGACAGACGGACAGACGGACGGACAGGCGGACACGGCTAGATCGAATCTCCTAGGCATGCTGATCAAGAATATATATACTTTATAGGGTTGGAGATGTCTCCTTCACTGCGTTGCAAACTTCTGACTGAAATTATAATACCATCTGCAAGGGTATACAAATATATAGAAACCAATTCAATTCGCTTGATTAAAAAGCCAAGACAGAAAAGCCCAAAATTCTCGAAAAAACCAATAACTGATGGAAAACAGTGCAGGAAGATGATCGTTTGGTTGGGTTTATACTACCTGCAACAATAAGTGCTTCGAAATGGACACACGGACCTCCCTGGCCTTATAGGGTCTGAAATATCCCCTTCACTAAGGGTATACAAATAGAAAATCTATAAGTATTATTGATTGAGGGGTTTATCTTTTCTTTGTGTAGAAATATTTTTTTTCGCTTAAAGGTTTCAGGTCCCAAGTAAATTCAAACTGATTTATTAATATGAATAAAAGTGTTTTCCATTTGCCGCATACCATTAATTCGTTCGATTATCTGCCGCTTAAGCAACAAAACTAATGGTTGCCATGTGCGTGACAAAGTGAAAGCGCATTCACACACATTTATTCATATTTTTTCCCTGCAAATTCGTAATTAACACGCACACTAAAAGTCCCACAGTCTTACAAATAAATATTTATCAGACCTTGGGCGCGAAGCTCACATTGCCCCATTGTTGGTCAGTTGTCCGCTGAGATTGCCCTTCATCCAATACAGCAAACCGTGCTTCCGGTTATTTTGTTTATTGTCAGTGGAACCGTTCTTTTGTAAATTAAAGCATCAATACTTTATGATTATTGAATGGCCAAATTTCGTAAGAGCCCGATGTTTTGTGACCCCGCTTAGTTAATACATCTAACGAACTTTAATGTTACAAGCCCTTCCCACCAAACGTCAAATATTTGATTGGCCCCGTTAGAACAACCCCTCAAGCAGCCCTCTGGGATCCCAGACTGACCCAATTACGAGCGCAAGGGTTGTTCGCTCCGTGGAATAATTCATTATAATTCTCGCTCATTAACCCATGTTTCCATATGCGCTATTCTGGAGCTTGCCACAACTTTGTCCTTACACGTTGGAAGGGACTAACAAAATAAGAAAAGCACTTTTCATAATTAAGCGCTGAAATTTTTGTTTATTTCGCTTGCCGGAGTCTTTGCACAATTCCACTTTGCTGCCCCTTAACATGTGCTTTTGGACCGTTTGCCAAACCTTATTTAGTTTTCTGCACTTGGCAAACATATTATATTTTCCCTTATGGACATATGATTTCTTTTGGATTGTGGCTGACCCTTTGCTTCCTCTACTCATATTTCATAAGGCGAACCGAGACTCACTCCTTATTCTTCATATCCGACGTGTGATGGGGAGGCAAGATGGACTGGGCTTGCCAATTAATGCTTTATTTAATTTACCCACTGAATATTTGTGGTCCGGGTGTTTGAAAAGCTATTCAGATATGGGTGGGTGCGAGCGCTAAGGAATTTTCAATTAGTGCAATCGAAAAATGACACTGGTCTCCTACGTCTACAGACTTTTCATAAAATGGAATTTCCATAATTATGCAGAGCTGGCAGAAAGTTGTTGAATTTACATTTACTTGGTAGTAAATTTAATTAGAAAACCAACTTCTCGCCTGAATCATGTCATATTAAAATGCGCTTATCCTTTGCCACCACATCCTAAATTCCAACCTGCCGAATAGAAAATCCCTTTCAGGCCTTGCACAATACCGTTATTAGCGGGTAGCTACCAAAAACAAATTTAAGTCCAAAATGTCTATAATTTTTACGTACATGGCAACTAAGGCCTTCTCGCCCTCAGCACAGTGCGCCGCCCGTTTTTGGAGCATTAGTTATTACTACCAACTATAATTTAAAATAAATGCCAAAGTAGCCGAGGTCTAAACCGCAGAGCCTCGAGCCTCGAGCCTCTCAGCCCAGATCTGGCTATTAAGCCCACCCCGAGCAGGCTGCCAAGAACTTGCCCCACCTTCGTTTGCTCCCACTGCTGTGTTGCTGTTGGCTTTATAATAAATTTATAAATGAAAATATGAAAAACGGTCGCTGCGTGTTTTTACCAAACTAAGCAGCAAAAAAACAAGGAGAAAAACCCCTAAAATGTGCTCTTAGAGCAGAGAAAGCTAAAACCAAAAAAAGGAGTGCACAAAGTGGGTGAGTTGGGCTTGCGGTAGTGTTTGGGTGGATGTTGTTGACTTTTAAAGCTAACTTAAAGCCGATGCCAACTTTCTTCTGCTAGATGTTATTACTTTAAGGTATAGTGAGCTTTATGGAATAGCATTTCTAGAGAGACTAAGTTAAATGTAGACCCCTGCGTTCGATCTGGCCAGCCAAAAAAGTGAAATAGAAGACATATATGATCGATCCATCGCAATATGAATTAGCTATGGAGTCTCAAAACTCATTTGTATACTACGTTTTATATATGTATGCAAAGTTATTCTGTTATTCAACTGACCTGAATACATGATTGTGTCATTTTAGTTTCAGAGTCCGGAATACCCAACTTAACGAATATTCTGTTCCTGTTCTGGCCCGTCGCTTCCCCCACGTACAATTTCATGGACTTAATGGATACCAAAAAGTACTGCAAAATATAGCAGTCGAGAGGCGCGGGGACAAAACAAAATAAACTTTCACTGCGCGAGGGACGTGCGGAGCAAAATGTGTGTGGGGTAGCCAACGAGAAAAGAGCAAATGGCCGTGAGCAACAGCAGAAAAACAAACACATCCTCGACGCTGTCCTCATCCTGTTTAAAGAGCACATGGTCACCAGCTCCACCATAAGCACAATTCTGATTAGATGCTGCCATTGTGTATACACAAGCATATACTTTATGATTGTTGTTGAGTTCTGCAGGAAAAGTTACTGCCGGGGGGTATTTTACCCTGAATCAGGAACCACCCGCAAAGTTATTAAAATACAAAGTTAATAAAATGTTATCAAATTCTGGTTTAATGGCGATTTTATTAGGTTATTTTGTTGGGTTCGATCACAGCTTTTAAGGAGGTCGTGTATAATTTTTCTGGCTGCAATTGCATTTTATTACGACAAACTAGTTTTTTCTTCCCATAAATATCGTCTACTATTTTGTTAGAAGTTCATTTTAGAAATAAGTTGAGTTTCTCCACTCCACTCTTTCCAATTTGGTGTATTGAGGTATTCGGGTCAACTTATATCTGTTTATATTCGGGTTTGTTAAGGACCTTTTCCATATTGTTTGCTGTGAGTTTTGTTGGGGCTTCGACTTGCGGCTGCTGGTTGCCTTAAAGTTTGCAGAAGGTGGACACTTTTTCTTCGTTTCCACTTCAAAACATGGATATATAATACAAGAGATGGTAAAAACTTTCGCCATTTTCTTTGCCAACTTTCCGTTGCACTTGCACTGAGCTAAATGTCTTTTTGCCGAGTAGTCAACGGCGCATATAACTCAACAGGGCATCCCCCCAGCCGCCCTCTTTCCTTTCCCGCCCACCGCACCACTGGCTCCATCTATCTTGGCAGCACCCTCTGGCGGCAACAGCTGCAACAGTGTTGGACTAAGCTGAGCGTAAAAAATAGAAAAATTTGCATATCCTGTGACCCACTTATAATCATTTTTCATACAGCGTTTGCCAGACAACAACAGCGGAGTAGCACTGCCAGCAGCGTAATATTAGCCAAGAAGGCTGATTTAAAATGAGGTTATGTTTGCTGTAGGGCAGCCCCGAAACCCCCGGCATTCAGAAACCAACCGCACACAGCATCATTTGCATAAATTGTGCATGTCAAGGTGTGGGTACCCGAAAAACAAATAAAGTAACTCGGGGGAACGGGAACGGGAACGGGGAACACTGTGTCGAAGATGCAAGGAAACGGAGTGAGGAGTGTATTTCCTATAAACTGGGGCCAAGTTATGGACTGAATTCTATTTCGGTGCTCATTAGCGTAGGCATAGACTGTCAAAGTAATTAATAAGCAAAATAAGAAGACAGCATACAGAAGTGAATTGTGACCGGGGTGCTAAGTATTTTTATCGTCTCCACGCGCCAAAGATGGATATTTATTTGTCTGCAATTAATCATGGCCTCAAAGGAGCTTGATGAGGAAAATATGTTTTTAAACTTGAACATCCTTAAACATTTAACCAAGTGTTTATTTTTACAGTTTTTACGCCTTAAACAATTTTTGCACTATTCGGAGATTTTTATTGAATCGAAAGAACACGGCTGTACTACTGGATTGCGACAGCAACTCTAGCTGCCTGTGCAAATAATCAGCTTTGAACAAAAATTATTTCGGGCAAAACCAACCATCATATACAAAATTTGTGCAATGCATTGCAGAGTGCTCATGCTTCACTTTGGTTTTGCTGTTTGCATTAGCCCTTATGCAGATTTGCACAATTTTTCATTACAGGACTCGCACAAAGCGAATTTTGTGAAGCGTCAAAATGTATTCAAATATTCTAATCAAGTTTTCGCTTTCCTGTTCGGTGAACTTACAATTCTTCATAAATTTTTCAAATGCCAAATAACAGAATTACAATAAGGGTATGGTAGTTTTTCGAAATAATAATACAAAATATAAGCGAGACTTTGACTAAAATCATATACCTTCTAGCTTTAATGAAACGATATTTAATATTTTGCTAGAGATTATATACAAGTATAAACACAAAATGATAAAATTTATGTTTGCCTCAAAAAAAGTCGCCATAGAAAACAAATATATGCAAAACCATCAAAACTATCAATAAATATTCCCTTTACTACCGCTTAAGAAAAGGATATTATAAGTTTTGGGACACTTTAAACATCGATAACCTAGAAGATACTAAAAATAATAAATGACGATGTATGTGAGTACTTTTTTTTTTCATAACTGATGTTGCTATCAACGGTTTCCTCTGCGAGATACAAAATTGGTTCGTTTTTCCAAAGTACGATATCATGTTAGTATACTTTAAATTGTATAGCCTTCAACAAAAATTAAAAATGAGCAATGAAGTAGTGTCATAAGCGCATAATTGGTTGTTGCGGATTTCATTGAAGCCTTGAGTCTGTTAATTTATCTCACTCTCACAGCCGCGGCGTACCACATGCCTAGATATCGCTTATGTTAATCGGTTGTAGGTTTTCAGTTTGCGGCGAGAACGTGACGTGAATGGGATTTAAGTGATTTTAATAGTTCACGTGCTGCCCTTGACAGAACGCCGACCAGGAGCAGCTCTAAGATGAGGGGTGAAGACGAGCGGCCACTTTCAGGCAGGGCATATTCCAGCACTTCCGTTTCCTCCTCCTGCACCCATTTCGCAGCACCTCCTTCCACCATTGAGAGCCACCGACTACAATTTCCGCGCTGCTTGGCCCGATTCTCGACGGTCTAAGTAAATTTAGATGCCTGATTTGATTTGCAAATGCCGCAAAGGGAAGGCACGTGACTTAAAACTGTCAGTTTGGCTGGAAGAATGTATTGTCCTTCTCCTGTGTTCCGCTAATTGGAGATGCGACCGTGATTGGATTGGAAAATCGAGTGCCTGACTCGGAATACTCGCCTCCATATCTGGCTATCTGAAGGAAATACACAAGTGCACACCTTGAGCATGTTTTGATTTTCTGTGTTACGTATTACAGCAAAGACAGTTTTGTCACTTTCCCATCTCTAGTTTTACTACCTTTCTTTGTAGGTAAATTTCCTTTTCTTTTTCAAACAGCAATGCGTGTAATGGACACGCGCCAACTGACTTAATATCAATTTCGGCCACAACCTTCCTACCTGTGCTCGTGCTTACTTTCGGTTTTTTTTTTTGTACTTTTTGTCTCAAAAAGTTTTTAAGTCAAATGAATTTTTTATGGCGGTTGGTTGTTGGCTTGCTGCTGTCCTTACGTGTTTTGAGTTTTAATATCTGTCCAACTGAGCCCACGAAATAAATGGCTTTAAAATACTTTCAATTGGTTGGAGGGTATCAATTCGCTAATGCGAGAATTAAAATTGGCTGACTAATGATTAGGGAGAAAAAGCAGTACATTTATTAAGGGTACGGGATTTAATCAACCTTTCGTCGAATTTGTAAACCAACTTAAAAAAAACATTCTCAGAAAGATATGAGTGTGGTGTCCTATTCCATATCGATAACAAGTCTTCCTTTCCCCAAAGTACCATTTTAAAAATTCAATGTATTTTAAGCAAGACATTTTATTCCCAGCTCTTATAATAATTGGGTCATGTACATTTCAGCTATCTTACCTCTTTCCTACCGCAAGCTGGTGCAAAATTCATTCGGTTTATTGAATGTCTAACCAATTTTGCGACTGCTGGGACTCCCGGGCAACAAAGCCTACATTGAATACATCGGACAGATCTGTGGTCAATTCGAGATTTTCTTCGATAGAAACTGCTCTGTCTGCGAAGTTGTCAACTAATTGAAACTTTGCCTAATACCTGTTTATGACCCAAGCAACGACATGGGTATGATGGGGCAGCGCAGATTGCTGGCTTACCAGATTATAAACAGCAAGCTAAGACTTGGCAATAATTTGATAATTTAATTACACTTAACCTCGTTCAACCCCCACCCCGCTCGCGACACTCCTCCTCCATGCATAATTATTGCAACTGCCAGCGTTCTATGTGTGTGCGCCTCTGAAGCTGTAGGTGGCGATGGCAGCATTTTACTACTACAAACGAATGCATAAATAAGTTGAGCGCAGAGGCCTCACTCTGCCTTCGACCCTCGACCCCCGACCCCCGACCCCTGATCCCTGGAAGCAGCCCAACCCGTCTCCGATTTGCTCGCCATAGCCACATAATTGTCGGCCATGTATCTTACGAATGCAAATTAGATGCAAATGTTAATAATCTGCGTGGATGAATTTTAATGAGCAAGCAAAGTGTTTGGCCGGCACGACGCACGGTGGTGGGAGCGACCCCAAAAGTTAAGTTCAATTCAACCGACCAAAAAATAAAGAACATTATAGGTTTGCACTTAGAATTCAATTCTATAAGTAAGTTTTTTTTAAGTTGCTTTCATGAAGTCTTCTCTCCAAAACTCACAACTGTATTAAAACAACTTATAACCTCATCAGGCAAAAATAAAAAAAAATTGAATTCTCTGTATTATAGATCCATGGTGACCAAAAAAATCTTAGCACAGCGTGTAAGCTTTTTGTATATTTTATTAAATACGCTTGTGGTGTTTTCGCGATTCTGATTCGAAATCAGCTGGTTGAGGTTTTTAAAATTTAAAATCATTATTTAATTTAGATACACAAAAAATCAAACTCTGTTTCAGAAAGTTTCAAGCGCATCGAATATCTTAACTGGAAGTTCCTGAAAAGATGCGGCGTAGACATTTTGTGTTGCAGGAGCCCTAATGCTAAATTCACTAACATTAAACACAGATAATAAACGAAAAAAAAATTTTAAATGTTTCAATATTTGTTTAACGGGAATATGCATGCTATATCCCAAATCTCTTACTCTTTTAGTTACCGAGATCCCTACGGGCAGACAGACGGACCTGGCTAGATCGACTCGGCTATTGATCGTAATCAAAGAAAATATTATAAAGAAACACTTCCTACTTCCAGTTATATTGTTTTAAACGAATACAATATACCGTTTTAATCTACGACTAATTGATTTAAGATATACAAAGTGTCAACTTTTTTAACGTTTTGTTTTTTTTGCGAAGTTATATTTTGTGTTTTGAAAAAATCGCCACTTTTGAGTCGCTTGCTCCACTGTGCGACGCCCCACGTCCCAAAACTTCTCGCAGTCCCTTCGTCTAAGTTCTAACTGCACAGTCGAGCGAGTATGACACTCTGGAAATTAAGGTGTCTAACATGCTTCAAGGAATACCTCTGACCAGTTGGTTTTTGCAGGGGAAAGGCATTTGGAAATGGACCCATACCAACCAAACCTCTGATATATTATACCAACGTGATGATCAACCCGTGCTTAACACTTGATTTTTTCATGATTTTAGTTTTGTAAGCCCCGTGGACTTTTTATGCCCTTGCAGAGGGTATTATAGTTTTAGTCAGAAGTTTGCAACTCAGTGAAGACCCTGTAAAGTATAAATATTCTTGATCAGCATCACTAGGAGAGTCGATCTAGCCATGGCCGTCTGTCCGTCCGTCTGTCCGTCTGTCTGTCCGTTTTTACGCAAACTAGTCTCTCAGTTTTAAAGCTATATGCATGAAAACTTTCTCAAAAGTTGTCTTTCTATTGCAGGTAGTATATAAGTCGGAACGTGCCCGATCGGACGACTATATCATATAGCTCCAATAAGAACAATCGGGGAACAAATTAAAAAAAATTATAACCCTGCTGATTTTATTTTTTTTTTCTTCAATATTGAGTTTTGGTTTGTTATTTTGGAATTACAGTTTAAATTTGATTAATATCGGATGACTATATCATATAGCTCCCATGGAAACAACTGGCTCGACTCTCCTAGTGATGCTGATCAAGAATATATATACGTTATAGGATCGGAAATGTCTCCTTCACTACGTTACAAACTTCTGAATAAATTCAAAAATTATGAAACCCTCTGCAAGCGCATAATGAAATAAAAATTGTAACTTCACAAATTTTTAGTTTTTTTTACAATTTTTTTTTACATAGAAGTGGTTTACAAATTCAGAATCATGCTTTTAACATCATTAAAATCGTAAAACGATATCATATAGGAACAATCGAATAATTTAAGTGAAAATTTTAATGGGTACTTATATAATTTGAAATTTAGATGTTTAACTTTTTCAATAGCTGCAAGGGTATATACACTTTGGCTTGCCAAAGTTTGCTTCCTTTCTTTTTTTGATTAAAATTCCGGTAAAGATGTGATTGTTCTGAATAACTCGTTTTTAAAATTTGGCTTAAACTGTCTTGTAAGAAAAATTAAAAAAATGGAACTTCCCCCATATTAAAAAGGTATGTACATCTTGTTAGTTAGGCAATTTGCGTTGGGGTATTTGTACAACGCCCTTCTCCCAGATTGCCCTGCAGCTGTGGCCAAGCAGACACAAGAGGCTGCGGCTAATTAACGCCGCTGTAAGTATCACCAATGCAAAGAGCTCGTAAGGATGTGAGGCGTCGGAGACTGACATAAAAAAATATTACACGTGCCTTTAAAATCTGGAGTTCTGACGAGTGCTACGAATTATAGCTATGGTTTCTGACACTTTTTCTGGTTCCAAATTTAGATACGAGTGGCAGAATGACGGCGACTGTATAATTTGCTCTTTATTGCCCCTTTAGTCACGAGCACGAGAAAACCAAAAAAAAAACAAGAAAGGAAGCAAACTTCGGCAAGCCAAACTTCATATACCCTTGCAGCTATAGAAACAATTAAATATTCTTGAAAAAATTAAAAAAATAAGTTAAATTTTTTTTATATTTTTATAGTCGTCCGATTTTGATGAAATTTAAACCGTAATTCTGAAATATTTAACCCCTACTAAATGTCAAAAAACTAAAAAAAAATTTAAAAAACTGAAAAATTATAATTTTTTTTTCATATTTTTCCGATTGTTCCTATGGGTTCTATATGCTATAGTCGGTCGATCCGGCTCGTTCCAACTTATGAACTACCTGTAATAGAAAAACAACTTTCGGAAGTTTCATGCAGATAGCCTTAAAACAGAAGGACTATTTTGCGTAGAAACGGACGGACAGACAGACGGACAGACGGGCATGGCTAGATCGAATTTCCTAGTGATGCTGATCAAGAATATATAAACTTAATGGGGTCGGAAATGTCTCCTTTACTGCGTTGCAAACTTCTGACTGAAGTTATAATACCCTCTGTAAAAGTATAAAATTGAAAACAGATGTTAAAAATGAGTTTTATTGTGAGGGCAACTCTTGTGGAATCTTAATTGTGGCCGCAGAATCATAGGAGCTCGGCAGAAACAGCCGATCCAGACCACGACCTGTCACATTCGAAGTCACATTTGTATCGAGGTTGTTTGATAATTCGCCATCCTTTTTTTTATATATTTTGGAATTGCTCGAGTAAAAACGACTGTGCGGGTTTTAAAACAACAAGAAAGGAAGCAAACTTTGGCAAGCCGAAGTTCATATACCCCTATACTAATTATTCTTGAAAACATTAAAATAATCATTTACCTGCGTATATGTGTGAAGCTATGATGATTTGCAGCTTTATTGTTCGATAGTTCCTATGGCAGCTATATGATATCGTTTTCCGATTTTAATAAAATTCAAAGCGTAATTCGGAACTGTCAAATTATAAATAAGTCAAAAAAATTTTAAAAAAAATTAAAAAATAGAAAATTAAATGTTTTAACAATTTTTTTTTCATTTTTATTGTTTCATGGGAGTTGCAAATAATAATTTTTGTTCATTTATTTTTCCCATTGTTATTTTGGAATCTATATACTATAGTCGTCCGATCCAGCTCCGACTTATGTACTACCTTTAATAGAAACAATTTTCGGAAAGTTTCATGCAGATAGCTTTAAAACTGAGAGACAAGTTTGCGTAGAAACGGACTGACAGACGGACGGACCGACGGACATGGCTAGATCGACTCTCCTAGCGATGCTGATCAAGAATATATATACTTTATAGGGTAGGAATTGTCTCCTTCACTGCGTTGCAAACTTTTGACTGAATTTTAATACTCTCTGCAAGGGTATAAAAAGTTTAAAACACTACCCCCCTTAAAGTAGGACATCTTTATCATACAGCTACCATAGGAACGACCGAATAATTCAGCGGAAAATCATCATAGCTTGACTTTAAACATACACGCATAAAAATCAAAATATAGATTTAAACAATTTTTAATTTTTACAAGAGCTGCATGGGTATTTAAACTTCTGTTTGGCGGAGCCTGCTTAGTTTCCTGCTTTTTAAGCTAATTGTTAATAGGCTATAAGCATATTCGGCATAACTTAAATCTGCATGTTAAATCCCAAATCTTTGGTTTTTAGAGTTTCCGAAAAACAGAAGGACATGCCTGGCTCGACTCGGGTATAGAACCTGATTAGGAATGTATATCAAATTATTCTTGGTTCGGAAACGCTTTATTTACTATAACTAAGACTTAGCCTATTCTACAATTTTAATGAATTTAGAACTTAACTCAGGACTCCAATGCAACCAAAAAATAGGTCAAAAAATCAAAACATAGCATATTTTGTAATTTTAATAATTTGCCCATCTCAAAACGTTTTGATTTTTTTTCCAAAACTGACATAACATTTCGATCGCCGTTGAACAGAGCATCGAATCAGTATGCATTACATAAATTAGTGAATTAACGCGTTTACAACCAATACAAAGAGGCATGCAATTTTAACATACGTCGCACACGTGATGCATTCGCAGACCCCGTTGAGGGTGAACTGAGAGGTAGGGGAATTGCATGAGTTTTCTGTGAAACAACTACGCAATATATCAAACAATACACCTGGGACTGGCTGGGAGAAATCGGGGATGATTTGGCTGGAGCGTCGTCATGGCCAAAAAGGAAAAATACACAGCACTGTGAAAACAATGGGAAAATCCAAATGGAAAGCGAATGTGTATAGAACAAATTTTATTTATATGCGATTAAGTGCAATGGCAAAACGACAAGGGGAGGGAAGTGACGCGAATCGGAAGGGGAAGCAGAATTAAAAATAATGGATTATATCAAATTTTGGTAACCATCCGCAGAAGGGATGAAGGACGAAGGACGATGGAAGGTGCGTTCATGGTGGGAGAAACCCAAGAGTAAACGGTCGGCTTCCAAAGTTTTCATCGATGCAACTGCAGACAAATTCATCGGATAGGAAATGCTAAATAAAAAGTTTGGCCGTGTAAGGAGGAGGGCATAGCAAGAGAAAAGTTAAGAGTCCTTAAAAAAAATGAAATTTTAATTTGCGCAGCTAAAATGTTTCCTTTTGCTGAACGGTCATCCCAACCATTCCCGTGTTACTTTCGAGTCTCGCGTCACGACCCACGACCCACGACCACCCATCCGTCCCATAGTAATCCTGTAATCGAGACCCACGGCTGACTCTGCCAACTCGAAATACGGATTAGGTCCACACATTAGCTGTCTACCCGGAGCTGGGAATCTGTTCCGCTAAGCTGACATGACCAATGACGAGCACTTGTTAATTTCTCATACTAATTTCCCGAAATATCATTTGTGGGTTTTCTGCGCTGCGCTGAGTTTTTAAAGGCTTTCTTCATTAATCACACTGATCGGGTTTTGAGCACGAACTGCGACCCGGCACTCATTGCCGTCATTTTTTAGGATTTGACGCAGTTTTCCCAGTGGGAATGCCTGCCTTAGTAAAGTTAATTTCCCCAGTGTTGTGTGATAAATTTCTTGGTAAAGCGCATGATTAGCGCATTTGTCCCGTATTGCCATGGAACTATATTGCCTAGCCCACCAACAATGTCGCCTGTGAATGTATTTAATGCTTAAATAACTTTTACTTAGCATCTCTCGTTGTTGTTTTTCGCCAAAAAGATTTCTGCTATCGGCTGTTTATGGCGACGAAGAGTTTAGCCATCTGGGAAAACTTTCGATCTATTGCGTATGTATTCCAATAATAGATTCAACGGAATCCCGAACCTCCTAAAGCTATCAATTTATTCTCATGAGGCTTCTTGATGGTCATCTTTGGTTTTCTTCTTTAAGTTATTTGGAGTAGAAAATGAGAAAATAATAGAGGACATTAAAGTGCTAAGAATTTAGAATTATTTCCGTGCTATGAATATTGCTTTTTTACCCTGGCCAAATATTTTCTGCATTTTTGCGTTCAAAATTATAGTAGTTATTTAGCTTATTGAAATATCAATCAAAAACAGTTGAAAAGCTACTTTTGAAATTTTTTTAATAGTTGTTTTTAAACTAAATGGGGCAGATATAAAAATCCACACTTATCATAGTTATAGTTCAGATGAGCGGCAATTTATTGTAAAATTTTTAAAAAATAATTTACTACAGAATATTTAAAGTTGAATTTCAAAGAATTATTATCAGTTTTAAAATTTAATTGAAAAACTAAAACAGTATCAAAGAGTTTTCAAGTTTAATTTGTCTGATTAGTTGGTAATTAATATGATAAAATAAAACAAAAGTTGTCTTATACCTTGAAGTACTATTATTTTGACCGTCTATTATTTCAACCTCTGAAATCGAAATTGCCTCATATACCTAAAATAGGAACAATCTGGAAAAAATTCAAATAATTATTTATAATTATAACGTTATTGTTTTTTTAATTTTATTGTTAGTTTGATATATAGCATAGTAAAATAATAAATTTTAGAATAACGCTTTTAATTCGATTAAAATTGGACGACTTTATCAAATAGCTCCAATGGAAAAATTTGAAATATTAAAAACAAATATAATATAAAAAATTAACTTCCATAAAATTAAATTTTGCTTTTTATTTCTTTTGGGAATGGTAATGGTTTTATAACTCAGAATTACGTTTTTAATTTTATACAAATCGGGTAACGATATCATAAGGTTGACATAAAAACAATCGAATAATTGAGTATATACGCATATAATTTGAAATTTAGATGCTTAAAAGTTAACTTTTGCATTAGCTACAAAAGTATATAAACTTCGGCTTGCCCAAGTTTGGTTTCTTTTTTGCTTTTTTTTTAAATTTTAGTAACGGCTTCCGTTAGTTTAACCAACCCGTCTCCTTCCTTTAAATGTACAATATTAGCTATTATCAGAATCAGAAGGGGACTTGTTTCAACTAAGCCGACTTGGCAACAACGTAAATACCCGCCATTTGCTAGTCTTGTAAAAATGCAAACAAATATGTTTTTTTGTGGCGGCGGCGCGCGCTCTTCCCTGGTACTTATGTCCATGCTTATGTGCCAGGCTCTTCAACATCTGTGCAAATAAATAAAAAGTAATCCTAATTACAATTGCAAGTTATAAGTAAACATCAAATGGCGAAAGCAGATAATAATAAAAAAGTCCCAAACAAGCCATAAAAGGGATAGCTCTATCGGAACAAAATGAATGAATAAAATAACTAAAATAGTAAAAGACTCTTCAGGGTTGGTGATGCCATAACTAATGGAGGCCAGACAAATAGCCACATGTCCTATCTTTACGTGTGTGCCCAGTTACTACTAATACGTAGGAAAATTGAAAATATTGCTTGTAAGGTGCCCTTTACTTTTAAGTATAAATATTCCTTAAAACGTTATTTTCGCTTCTCAGTTGAGAAAGAATATTTAAGTTATTAATTAATACTGTATTAATTAATAATGTATTATAATTAGACATTGAACAGTGCATTCAAAATAACATTAAACGAGTAAGAAAGCAAACTTCGGCAAGCCGAAGTTCATATACCCTTGCAGCTATTGCAAGAATTAAATACTTTTGAAAACATTAAAATTATGATTTACTTGCGTATATGCTAAAAAACATTGAAGCTATGATGATTTGCAGCTTAATTAATCGATATTTCCTATGGCAGCTATATAATATCGTTTTCCGATTTTAATAAAATTAAAAGCTTTATTCTAAACTATCAAATTATTACAAAGTATAAAAGAATTAAAAAAACAAAATACAAAATAGAAAAGTTTAATTTTTAAACAAAATGTTTCTATATATTATTGTTTTTATGGGAGCTATATGATATAGTCGTCCGATTTTGATGAAATAAAAACCGTAATTCTGTAATAATTAAAGTAGAACTCATAAAACCGTATGTCGAAAAAAATCATACTACCCAAAATAATGCAAAAATTAAAGTGTTACAGTAGCTTTTATTTATTTATTTTAAGTTATAAAATGCAACAACAAAATGCACACATCACATTGGAGTAACTATTTTAACGGTATTTTACTTTTTAATACTAAGCAAAGTTACAACAAAATACATATACTTATATTATTAATAGTTAAATAAATTTAAATAGCTTAAAAAACTATTTTTATCTGTGCGCGTTGGTGACATTGGCCGCTTTCTTTCTCAACGGTTTTAATTGTTTCCAGCTTCATAATACAAATAAAAGGCCACTGCTGGCCTCAGCTCATTTTTGACAATCAACGTCCCTAAGAAAAAATAACGCACGTCAATCCAAAAATTAGTAGGGATAATTTTTTACCCCTTTTGACTTTTGTCAAAAACGACATAATTCCCAAGCGTTGTCAACTCACCCGTCCGTCTGTGAGATCAGCACCCCAGCAGGTTTGCATGGAGTCGCCTTTCTATGAAGCGTTAAATTGAGGATGCTATATTTGCATAGAGAAGTTCGCTCTATTCGGAACCGCCTAAAAACAAAGCAGAGTACAAAGTCGTCCATCCAACAATCCGTCCGTCCGTGCGGTGCTGTGCTGAGCGATGGCCACTGCAACTAATGCAATTCATGTGCTGACGTTTCCCTTCGATCCAACCTCTATCTGCATCCATCTCTAACTACCTTTTGTTTGTTTTTCCCATGTCCTGACAAACGTCCTGTCTATCAATTTGCATGTTACCTTGCATTTCAGTCGGTATTGAATTACCGTCTCGCTCCCTCGCAGTCTTCAGAGCTTATCGGCTGCAGCTTCCTTCCGCACGTCCTCCCCGGCTTCCTTTGACCCGCCTGTGCAGGTGGGCACTTGTATTTGTTTATCTAACTATCAAAGTGCAGCTTGCGTAACTCCAGATTCGAGTGTGTTAATTGCTGCCCTCCTGGCTCACCCTTATACGCTCTGTGTTACATATGTACAGTGTTAATGTTTTCTTTGCAGACTTGGACTTGCTAATATACTATGCGCTTTTGTGTCTCTGCTTAATGTGCAAAAATCATTTGTTAACACTCCAACAAAAAACCAAACTGATTGCTTCGATTAATTTTAAGTTGGTTATATTTTTCGGGTTACACTTAAGTTGAGTAAGTTTGTCTCAAATCGAGAGTTAAGCCTTTTGGTCAATTAGTTACAAATTAAGAAAGAAGAAGCTGTCAGGCTAAAGGGTACATATTGATTAAATATTGTAAGGTAGTGTAATGGACATGTTCAACTATAAAAAGTAAAAGAAGTGCCACTGGGGCCTGACGTTTTACCTATAATTAGTTCACGCTCGTTTGTCACGCTTCACGCCCTCAAAGCCTTTTCCGCTGGCAGATTAAATGCTCCTCGAATATCCAGCTGTCTAAAGCACACCTGAGATGGGCAAGAAGGGCGGGTCGAACCCTTTTTCGCAAATATTTTCGGAAGTTCCGCATAATGCGACAAATAAAGTCATTCAGAGGGACGACAAACGACGACGAGTGTTACAAATTGAAAGCCTGTGAAATGAACAACGGGCACAAACCGAAAAGTGCAATGAAAACAAATAAAGTAGAATAAAATCAAACAAAATCGTTTAACACTCAGCGTTGGGTCCCAAAGTTGACAGAGCTGACAGACAATGCGACGAATTGGCAGAAATTTTCACGCATTTTTACAAACAGCCCCAAATTCAATGAAATAATCACACTTGTTCTTTTTTTCGTAAACGGGTTTCAAATAATTTTGCCGGGCATGTTTGACAGGCAGGACAGCTGAAATGCGCCGCTAAATAAAAGGCTGTCAATCAGTCAGTTATCCTACCATTCTTTTATTCTCCCGCTGGTGTCGAAAAATCGAAAGTGTCAATTAAAGTATTTGGAGAATATAAAATCTTGTGCAACCATTTTCAACTATCATTTATGTCGTCTACCCAAGAACAGTAAATTTTAATTTTCCGACTCTTTCTTTTGGTACCTAAGATCTGATGGTCAGAACTGATTTTTAACTAAATGTGATTCCTTAATAAAGTAAATATGGAAAGGAAATAAGGAAGAGCAGACGAGATATTTGTTAGCCTAAAACATGTGATATTACTTCTTTTTTTAAATTTAAATTTCTGTTGTATTTGCGCATACAAATTTTCTGCGTAAATGTCTCTTTTTAATGTACCCTGACTTAAAAACTAAACGTTCTGGAAAAAAAATTAGTTTGAATTACTAATCCACATGCAAATATTAAATAAAAGATTAATGAAAACCCATTACCATTACTTCCACAGGCGATATTTACAGTAGATGCCCAAAGCAAAGTCCGTATTATTCGAAAGTTGATCCATTAAAGTGCAAAAGAGCTCCTTATTCATTCAAGGGTTAAAATTGACAAAATATTGGTTTGTTTTTTACCACAAAAATAAACAAATTTTTAGTAACTTTATTACTTTTTGAATAAATGAAAAGTTTAAAGTCTTTAAATTTTTTTTCATTGATAAAAAAGGCATAATCTTAAAAATTTTAAAAGAATCTAAGAATTGTTTTGTTTATACGACAAGTTTTGTTGATATCAGGTATTATATTAATACTCTGTCTATGTGGGAGACCACTGTGCATTGTTCGTCAGTCGTCGATTTGCGGTCAATAGTTTAATTATATTATTTTCGATTTCTGCTTTTGGCCGGAATTTGTGTGGAATTGAAACAGATGTCAAGTGAGCGGTGCCGGACTCACCCTCACAGAAGGAGGAGAAGAGCACAAGTGCTTGATTAATGCCCCAGGGGACACCAGGGCCTTCTGTTCTATATAAACACCAACTTATGTTTACCTTCTAGATTTGGTCCCAATGGATGGTTTTTTCTCTTTTCAGATCGATGAACCACATATTGGCAGGTTTTATAGAGTGCCGTTAAGTGATGTTTACAAAAACTCAGTTGGTGGATAATTGTTTATATTTGGGAAGTTTTTCTGTTTATTCAGTATCTTAAAATAACACAGAATTGTCAGTAAGGAGTCCTGTGTTGCATTGCTGTTCATTTTTCCAACGAAAATTCGTTGGAAACAATCATTGATTTTAAACCAGAAAAATCAGAAAAGAAACGACAAATTTCAATTCAAATCACTATATCCATCATAAAGACATCAATTTCTAGGGATCAAAATTAAAAGATTGGATATTATCGCTTTAATACCAAGGGGTAATAATATGTATAACATATTGAATACATTTATAACAGACACGTACCTATTATTTATTTAATAAATTCATGGTTCAACATTGATATTAAGAGAGTCATAGCTGAAAGAGACAAAGCGTAAGCACAGTGGAGCCGGTATAAGACTGTTTATCTATACGACCTGTTTAAGACTGAAAAAGCGCGTGCAATTAAGCTGATATTTGACAAAAAAAAGAGAATTTTTAAGCCGAGAGTTTACTATTGCAATAACAACTATACAAGTTTAAAGGGATGTAAGAAACCTGGTCGGCTACAAAAAATCAGGGATAAATGAGGTCGTAGATGTGAACGGTCTAAAAAATAAATTTCTACAAATATTTCACCACTGAGTCTATAGTAGGTTAATTGTTTTGAATTTATTTGTAAAAAAACTAAATCGAATGCAACTGGTCTAGATGATATGAATCCAAAACTCATAAAAATATTTCTTCCAAAAATGTAAAGCTACATCGCCTATTTGTTTAATACAGCGATAAGCACGTCTACTTTCCCCAACTCCTGGAAAACTGCAAAAACCATGATGAGTATATACCAATCTCAATCCTCCCTTATCTGTCAACAATTTTAGAGAAGCTATTGGCCACACAAATAAACAGCTACTTGGTCGATAATAGTTTGTTAGAGAAGACCCAATCTGGTTTCCGCCAAAAAAGAAGCTGCACTACAGCGGTCCTCAAGATAGTAGAGGATATTCGGCGTAAAATGGGTAATAGTAGGGTAACATTTTAATCTTAATTAGACTTTAGAAGGCATTTGACACCGTTAACCATGCGATTTTGTTGACCAAACTACAAAATATGTTTAATTTTTCCCAGACAGCTGTTAGAACTATAATATCATATATCACTAAGTCGTCCTCTAAGTCGAATCAATGAATATATAAATGTTTGTAGTACTAAGCAATTGGGCTAAGAACAATGGTCTGAGCCTAAGCCCTTCAAAAACAAAATGCCTTGTTATATACAAGAAACAATTTATTTACCGAAGTTACGATTACGAGACACTGATTTAGAATATGTGGAAGAGGCTAGCAATTTAGGAATTTATTTCAACAAGACACTTTCGTGGAATAACCATATTAATATAGCAACCAAACGAACATATGGATTGTTACGACAACTATATGCAACACTGTCTTTTCTTCCAACAAATATTAGACGTTTAATTTCTAAAACTATTGTGATACCTACCCTTTGTTACGGTCTTGAAATATTCGCAAAATGTGACGCCATAAGCCCGCAAAAAATAAGAGTAACGTTTAACAATTGCACGATATGTTTACAATTTGAAACGAACGGACCATGTAACAGAAAGCGCAAAGAAAATCTTTAAACTATATGTTCATACCTCGATGATTCTAGAGTCTTAATATTCTTACTTAAAATAATAATAACAAGAAAAAAAGCAAACATCGGTAAGCCGAAGTTCATATACATATATGCATATTCATATGCAAAAATTAAACATTCTTGAAAATATTAAAATTATGATTTACTTGCGTATATGTTTAAAAACATTGAAGCTATGATAATTTGCAGCTCAAATATTCCTATGGCAGCTACATATATGATATGGTTTCCGATTTCAATTAATTTAAAAGCGAAATTCTGAACTGTCAAATTATTAATTTGTCAAAAAGAATTTCAAAAAAAAAATTACAAAATAAAAAAGTTAATTTATTATTTAATTTTTTGTTTTTTATATTTTTATTGTGCCAATGGAAGCTTTATGTTTTAGTAGTCCGATTTTGATTAAATTTAAACCGTAATTCTTAAATATTTAACCAGTACTATATGTCGAAGAACTAAAAAAAATTCAAAAAGAACAAATTTATAATATTTTTTCATGTATTTTTCCGATTGTTCCTATGGGAGCTATATGCTATAAACCTCCGATCCGGCTCGTTCCGACTTATATACTTCCTGCAATAGAAAGACAGCTTTTGGGAAAGCTTCATGAAGATAGCTTTAAAACTGAGAGACTAGTTTGCGTAGAAACGGACGGACACACGGACTAGATCGTGCTGATCAAGAATATATATACTTTATAGGGTCGGATACGTCTCGTTCACTGCGTTGCAAACTTCTGAATGAAATTTTAACACTCTCTGGAAGGGAAAAGCAACCTGAGTATTTGTTTGACCTTATCAGATTTACTTCCTGACAGACAGTTCTTCTTCCAAACCAAATTAAAACAATTAAAGGCACATAACAATTCGAAAGCAAACTTAAAACTTATATTTGCACACATAAGAACATAACACATAAAACATAAGACATTAAAGCACTTAGAAAAAAAACTTAAATTGTTATTTTAAAACAGTAAGATTTAAATCATGTTAATATTAAGTTATTTTTATATATTTATATTATCAATGTATTTAAGTCAGATTTTCTTGTGACTGGCGCATTAATGTAAAAGTGTTATACTTGTAGCGTCAGGATAATAATAAATAAGTAAATTACAAATCTGTCATTTTCACTGCGCGAAAAATCGGCATAGAACGGTACGGTAGCTATGACAGATAAATGGTACCTCTCTGATATATTCAACCAATTTTTACACACACAAAAAAAATTGGGGACCATATATTTAAAGTGAAAGAAAACGAAATTCAAAATTTGTACCTGGTTTTTTCTATGGCAGCTATGGAATAAACTTGATCTGCGTACACATAAAAAAATTTAGATTACATTAGTTTCAAGTCTCTAGCTTTTAAACATAACTATGTTTAATTGTCTAGTCCTGCAGATCAAGAAAATTTATATTTATAGGATCGAAAATGTCTTCTTCACTGCGTTACAAACCTCTGCAGGGGTAAAACCAAACAAGTGATAAGTGTTGACGGTGTTTCGTTCAAAAATGCAGCATTGTTTATTAGGCGTCTAAGAGATAGAATGTATACAAATGTTTTATACAGCTGAACTTTTAAATTTACTCGTAGGGTTAAACGGTATATTGTATTCGTTGAAAATTATGTAACAGGTAGAAGAAAGCGATTCCGACCCCATAAAGTATATGTTTTTTTATTCACGATGTCAAGCCGAGTCGATCCAGCCATGTCTGTCAGCCTGTCTATCCATTTCGGAAACTATATAAGCAAGAGATTTGGGAATTAACACGCACAAAAATTTATTATTTTCAAATATTATTTCATTTTTTGAGATAAACTTGCTCTGCGTAGGCATAACTAATAACTGCAAATCTCTAATTCTTATAGTTACCGAGATCTCGCCATTTATTCTGATTAAACACTTATCAACTTTGTTAAAGTCGGAAACCCTTTGTTCTACCAGTTACATTATACGAATTACGGGTATAATAAACAACCAAATAGCAATTAAATCATTAACAGTTCCGATGGAATAGACCAAATCCATCCCCTCCCTATTTTTGGCATGTAACAACAATCAATTTCTTATTAGTGTAGGAAAATACAAATTTTTGACGGAAAGTTTCGATGCAGGAACTGCACCCTGGTAAAATGTCTAATATTAATTTCAAGAACAAACAAGAAGAACAAATAAATTCAAAGCATACAATTCAAAAAGAAATTTTTTAAAAACAAAAAAAATTGGTCTTGAGTTTCAAATGTTGTTAATCAGCTTAAACTTCCGAATCAATTCAGCCATGTCTGTCCGTATGAACGTCAATACTCGAGAATCATAAAATCCATAGAGTTCAGATGTAGCAAGGTGACTTTTGTAACGCCGTCGATACCCAAGTTTGTTTGAATGTTTTTACTGGCTAAGAAATGTTTTTTTTTTATACTAACAAATCGGACCCTTTTTAAAATTCGTCGTTCCGTAGCGGTGTAACCAACTGCAATAATGGACCAAACAAGAACGAAGTTAATCAATTAAAATTGTTTTAATTACCAGATTTTAATAACCCTTATTTTTTGTGCTTTTCTATTTCCACCCAAAAACTCTGCTTAATCCCTCTACCAAAACGGTTTCCCAATGCCTTCATTAAAAATTCATGAGTAAATAACAACGATTAGATTTGCTGTTTAAATAATTGAGTACTATATATTTGCCTTTGAAAAATGTACACATAATAAATGCATTTAAACTAATTTAGAAATTAAACTAGTCGGAATATCGACTTGCAAGCGCACCGCAAATAAATTATTTGTATGATATTTGCCGTGATTTCCAAAAAAACAGGATAACCATTACATTAGTATATAAGTTTTTACAGTGTACTTTTATTAATTTTTACAAAATGTATTTTTAACTTAACCTCTAATCGTTTTAATTAGCTTTCGTTTACATTTTGTTTTTATATTTTACACAAGTCTTGTAGGTAGGTTCGTGATTTGTTTTTGCTCGATAGTAATTTTTCAGTGGCGGACAGTGTTTCATCGTGTATTGCTGAAATTTTGTGTATCAGTGGGCCAGTGCTGGCAAACCTTTGGTGCAATGGAAAGGTGAAATGTTTAGAATTGGTGCAGAAAGTTGAGGAATACATACAGACGTATCTCGAAGCCTAATGTTATTAAATACTTTTAAAAGTTGTTGTAACACTTTTCATTATTTTACCTCGCGTATTATTTTTTTCTGTTAAAACCTTCGAAAAATCTTGCACAAACATTTTAAACTCTGTTTGCGTTGAGCGTGTGCCTATTTTGGTTTCTTTTACGGTTTTAATATTTAAACTAATTGTATAATGTAAGTAGTTTTGTTTATATTTAATGCTATTTCAAACACGCCTATTGTTTGCCTATGTATCCGGTTGCTTAAAATTATGTAATCTTTGCTGCTGCTTTATAAGTCTACTACGAAGCTGCTACTTTTAACTCTTAGTAAGTTTTCGGGTGATACTAATGCGCATTAAACTAAAAAGGAACATATACATGATTATCCATTAAAATTAGTTATAAATACGATTTCTTTTAATATTCATAGTGCTTTCATTATAGTCAGAGTCATTTGTTTTGTTTGCGGGTAGTACATTTCGATAAATAAAATTTAGCGTTAAGAACTGAATACTCGCATCTGCGTGTCTATAAATAGTTGAATATTGAATCACAAATCATTGATGAAAACTTCATTTTACTTGGTTTAGGCGAAGTCGCTCTGCACGCTCTCTTGGTCCGTTAAATTCCGTTACAATTTTATCATCATCTCACCTCGGTCGACGTTTTCCCTACGTAATTTTGCTTAACGTGGCGTTTCCATCTATAGAATAACCTATGCCTCTAAGTTTATACACAGAAAATTTACAGTGGGGCTTAAGTAGTGTGAGTGTAGGCGCTTACAGGGGTCAGATAGTTCAGGTTTAGTTTTACTCAGGGGTAGGTTCACAGGCATGTACAGTTAGTTTGCAGATTTTCAGTGTTCTTCTCGAAAAAGTACTACAAATCAGTTAAACATTATTATAAGCTAGTTAGGTGTTACTCAATATAATAATTCCTCCTTCGTTTTATAAACAAATTGTGTCGCTAAACGCTAGACCTTAAATTCGTCCTTATATTTGCTTTATTCGTGTATATTCTTGCCCAAGAGCTGTGCATAACACACACGATGCGGCCTGGTATTATCTTTGAAATTTATCTCGCAGCTATTATATGCATGTTGTTCACTACCGGTTCCTAAACTCGTATATTTACAGGGTGTTCTAAACATTTTTCGTTACCTACGTTGTTGGCATACTCTCAACTCTACTCTAAAAATGATTGGTAGGCGACTTGATTTCGTTTCCGATCGCTTCGTTTCTTGATTGCTCAGTGGGGTTAATTGTTCCAACTCTTTGTGCTTCGCTGATCTCTGTCCGCTTTTCATTATTGGCGTGGGCTTTCACTAGAGTTACGTCCTCTTAAAACTTGATGCATTTGCATTTGGATCTCCGTGTAGATGATCTCGCTGTAGATGATACAAAAAAGATTACGCATATCGGGTTAATTTAATCAAACTCAAAAATGTGTTTAACTTTTTTATAGGCTTTAAGTGTTCATCGTTAATAAATGTAAAATTAGATAGCTAAAGCTCAGTAATCAGATCAGTTACTGCAATATTACCAAAAAAAAATGCAATTTGATTACAAGAAATCCATTATCATATAACAAACAAGTGTATAGCTGCGGTCAAAACAGTAGCGCCGAAAGTTCAGTAGATGCTAGATCCTTTCAAAAAGCACTCATTTAAACCGAAATTAATAATCAAACCTACAACTTGTTTAGACGTAGTGTAACTCACATAAACTTGGCTTGGTCCATGACCTTATTGCACTGGAATGAATCTATCTGAACAGTAACAAGTTCAGAAATTTTGTATATTTCCCTATAACATTTGAGTCAATACGAGCAGATCTATTTTTTGATAGCATATCTATTTCGTGTAATAGGTCTTATGGATTATAATATGACTTTTTAAAATAATTATTTTATAAATTTATGTTAAAGCGATGAGATAGGAGACTATTATTATATATAGTCGCAGAATTAAAAATCTGCTGTGAATTTATGACCTTTTGAAAAACTAGCTTGTTTAACAATAAATCAGAAATAAGCCTAACTTTGTCCTCGCTGCGATAGATAATACCTGGCTAAAGTGGTCCGATTGGGCACATTTTTAACGTGTAGTTTTTGAAAAGAATGTTTAATCTTTTTTCGCCACAAAATTTGATTTCAGAAATTCTGTTATGCTTAAGGTAAGATCGTTAACACTAAAAATCTGAGTTGAACTAAAGTGAAAATGAAAAAGTTGTAATATTACGAAAGTACCGAGTGGAAATATGGAAGTTCGCTCAGCGATAGTATTGATCTTTTGATGCTTGGACAGTTTTAAAACCCCCTATAACAGGGGTAATTGCACACAGTGTAGCGTTTTGTTTCTTCTTTGTATCAATGCAAGACAAGAACAATTACGTGGTTTTTTTTTTCATCGCTAATCCGAATGAAAATAGTTTTTCTCTTTTCCTCGACTCTACTCCGACGTTATTTATTTTAGTTTTGTTTCATTTGTGTTGGTCAATGCACTGCCATATGACAGTTCTGAGCTCCCCGATCAATAGTATTGATAGGGTATCGATTGCGCACGAACTTACCTCAAATCCATTCAATATGGCGTTTTCATCAATGATACCACAGCCTGTTTTTCTGTGCCCTCATGGCTCCGTTCGGCATTCCGCCTCCCAGTCCACTGCCGGCTGCGCACTTAGCGCCTTCCCCCATCGACTTGGTGATGTTGCCCAAAGCTTCGCCACTGGCAGCCGCTGGCTTTGCACCGCCCTTTGCGTGCACGCCCACCACATCTCCGGCGGAGAGGTGGGTGACCTCCTCCAGGGCGGTGGGTCGCCGGTAATCCGATGGCTCCGCCACGCCCACCCCTCCCGCCTCCCGCGTCAGCCGCAGGGCCTTGAGGTGCTGTCGGTGATGTTGGTGACCGTCGCGTAGGATCGCCAGCTGCGGGACGTGCTTGCTGGTGTTGTGCAGGGTCAGGCTGTGTTTCGCCTTGCTGGCGACGCTTCCGCTTCCGCCTGCATTTCCACCTCCAGCTCCGCATCCGACTCCTCCTCCGACTCCGCCTCCGACTCCGCCTCCGTAGCCGCAGCCGCCCGCCATGTTGGCGACCAGGCTGAGGTGCTGCGGCTTCTTCGGCATGGTGGTGCTGCCGGCCGGGGCAGCGGCGGCCCGCTTGGGGGCGCAGCCCGCCTCCGCGCCCCCGGGCCCCGCCGCGGCCACCAGCTGGAGCGAGGCTTCGAACTAGAGGTTGTCGGGGTAGCTGCGGAAGTTGTAGGTCCTGGCCCGCTGGAACTCCGCGGCGGCGGAGCTGTTCCCGCCGCCGTAGGGATTGATCATGGGGGCGGTGGCGTTGGAGTTCATGGTGCCGATGCCGTCGTCGTAGATGCCGCTGTGGTCCTGGCTGCTGTGGCTGTGGCTGCTCTTGCCGCCGCCGCTGCTCACGGTGTTGGTGTTGCTGCTGCCGCTGCCGCCGCTGCGCTCCGAGCCCGGCCCCTTGAGCGGCTTGAAGATGGCCGTGGTGGCGTAGTACTTCTCCATGGGCGGCGGCGGCACTGTGGGCGGTCGGGGGAAAATGCTGCTCAGCGGCGGGGGCGGGGTGCGCCGCACGTTCACATAGCCGGCGCCCCCTGCCCCCCCACCGCCCATCTTCGACGAGGGCATGTAGTCCTGCATGTGCGGCACGGCGTAACCACCTTCCGGCACGTCTGTGGGGATACCGAGGGGAGAAAAGAGCAGGGAAAGTGCGCTTAGCCAGGGGAAATGTATTTGCCGCAGAAATGTATTTGCATTAGTTGCGAACGGCGCCATGTTTTATGACTCTCTTCGCGCCAGCCAGCGGAAACATCCTCCGCTGGGGTTAAAAGGGGCCAAGGGGCCAAGGGGAGGGTTGACGGGGCTTACACACCTGTGTAGTCGGGCGTCATGTTGCACTGTAAATCATTAACCGCCGCATAGCCGTTCACGCCACTGGTGTACATGTTTACATTGAAAGGCTCGTGGTAGAGACTGTTCTTGCCTATGGAGTCGTTGTCGTCCACGCTGGCCTAGAAGCACAAAGAAAACAAGGAACAAAGTCAGTGCAAAGAATGGAAAAAATGCCATTAAGAATGTTCCCAGGCTCCGGAACATGATTACTTATGCACACGCGCCTTGAGTAGAGAGAATTAACTTACTCGGATTGTCCAACCTTTCTTGCAAGGCCAAACATGTTTTCTTTGGACCCGTTCTCCAGCAATTAAATTATTTTCAGTATGTTTTCCTCGCACTCGATTAACGCGAAAGTTGCCCAACTAATCCTTTATCTTCGGGGCCATCTGTTGCACCGACCTCCATCTCGATGGTTTCGCAGCCAAAAAATCGTGTTTCTCCCCCATTGCGATGGTAAAGTTTTCCGCACACGGAACTCCAAATTTCCACTCGAGAACAAACTTCTTTAATCCAATTTTATCACTAGACTTAGTCCAATCTCCTCCTTTCGGTGGGTCGAACTTTAAAGTTTCTCCCACCCTGGCCCCTGGACCTCTGGCCACTTAAGCTTGACCCCCACAAATCAACAGAGTACGCACACGCACACGCACACTGTCGTCGAGCGTTGAAAAGTCCCATTAAATAAATGCCGGACGGAGGGCTTCTCACGTAGGACTAAGCAGTGTGGAAACTCCACGCTACATTGAACAATTATGTGGAATTTCGAGGCAGGAATCCCTATCTCCACCTCCACATCCACCTTCACCTCCATCCCCGTCTCTATGGAGATGGACTCCAGCACTCCATAATCAACCCACCTTGATGCTGTTGCCATTCGGGCGGTGCTTGTCCCCATTGCCGCCGAGGGTGTTGGGATTGAAGCTGTACTGGAACGCGTCGAGGACGTTGCTGCCGCGGGCGCGCTTCGTCCGCGAGACAATGAACAGGATGATGGCCACCAGCAGGATTATTATCGTGGTGAGGACCACGATGACCACCCCGATGAAGTTGGCGTCGTTCGGCTCCTGATCGATGGGGCGTGGCGCAATTACTGCAACGAAAGCGGCAAAGCGGAAAAGAGCAAAGGGCAAATTGAAATTTAAATTTAAATTAACAAACGCGCACGTCGAACAAAATTAAATGTAAATATTGTCCAACTAAATAATTAGCCAAACGAAACAAGCGAATGGCCCGATCAGGAGCAGGGCAAAAGCGAGATGTTAATTGGATTTATCATGCTTTTCGGCCACTTACGCTGCGGTCCGTTGTTGAACTTGCCGTTGCCGCCGGAATCGCTGCCCGCCGTGGCCACGCCCTCTCCAAGGCCTCCGGCAGAGCCGCCCACACCGTTGGGCTTGTTCTTGTTGGGCTGGTACTCCTTGCTCTTGGTGTCATCGTGAGTGTCCTGCGCCTGACTCGGTGAAATGCCGCGCTGCTCCTGTTCGTCTGTGAAATTGCCCAGTGCAGGCACTGAAGGTGGAAAAGGATTCAGCAAGTTAGATTGCAGTTTATTCTATTTTCATCGGCGGAGTGGATTTTAGATTGCAGTTTATTCTATTCTATTCTATCTATCTATCGGCGGATTGGCCAATAATAAAGCAAGTTTCGCGATATATTAAGAGTTAGTTTTTCATGCATGCTTGTCATCGGCCTTCCTATGCTCTTATTTGAATACCCTAACGTCCTCTATTACTGAAGCTGCCACTAGGCAAGCGAATACTTGGCTAATACCCTTTCCGCAGCACTTGCGCAGTTGTCCATTGGCCACGCACATCAAAAGTGGCTTTGATCTCTGCGTTCTGGAATGTTTCTTATCTCGCAAACGTCTTGGGGGCACAAACATAACAAAGGAGACATGATAACGGGTGAGTCCTGTTTTCGTCCACCCGCCACAACACGTTTTCTGAATGGGTGACCTCGTTTCTTCAGACAGTTAAGGGCGTAATTACTGGGTAAAGTTCTTGCGGGAATGTCGTGGGGGAGAGTGCGGAGCGGAGTGCAGGAAGAGCCGAGGCTGCTGTTTTGAGTTATGTCCCTGGTCCTTAGACGGCACTGGATGGTGTCTTTTGTTTCGCCTTTGCTATTGTCCTTCGGGTGGCTGCGTTTTTTCCCGTGCGCTTGCCGCTTTCAAATGGGAGTGTATGGCATCAGCCGACTGAGCGACCACAGAGCCATAAAACGTTTAAAATAATTAAAATATTTCGTGCCACATTTATCACACACACAGGGAAAGGGACCCTAGGGATAATGGCGAATATGCCGCACATCCTTTGCCACAGTGAGGAGATCTCACTGTTGTTGTCGCTTGCCCTTTATAACTAATTCCCTTTGTGTATCCGCAGGGGCTCTCTCTGGTCCCGCCATTGTTTTCTTATTTTTTGGCCTTTGTATTTTTAGAAACCTTTAAAAACGAATACAGTCCATATAGCTTCCCGACAACGGCAACTGCAATCACCGCGAGCAAATCTCACAAATTGGGGTTAAATCTGTGCACACTCGCACAGTGCCTGACAAAAATATACGCATACACTCGAAAGATGCTTCCCTACCATTCTGAACGTGCGTTTCCTTTGTTTACCCTTACCCCAGTTTTCGCTATTTGAGGCCTGCACTCGAGGCATTCAAATAAAAAAACAGCTGGTTGCCCCGTGCCGCCCAACCTTCCCTTCAACCCACTCCACAAGACCCCATCCCAAACCGCCTTGTGTGCGTGACAAATGCTGCGTTGCGATGGTTCTGTTTTCTGGCTAGTCATATTACTGCTGCAGGACTCAGCATGGTACATAGTTTGTTTTTCTACTGTAATTTCGCTTTTCGTTATCATCGGATCTTGGTCTCTACTTTGTGTGCCTTGTTGTGGTTTCGGCAAGCCATTCATGACTTCTAATCTCCGAGATCAAGCAATGATTATTGTTTTAGCTACTTAGGAAAGATTGCTTTAACTTAACCCCGAACTAAACTTAATCGTTGGGGTCCTTTGTGGGGAATTAATGAACTACTCCAAATTAAAGTTGCAAATTTTGCGCAAACAACTTTTGATTCACTCTTATAAGACGATCAAAACTTTTCCTGCTTTCTCCCCTCCCTGTGACCTTCTAATTGACTTATAAAATCTGAGTTGGGTTCTATTCATGATCAACCTCCCCTAGCTTCCCCTAGTTGTATTTTATACCATCCTTAATTTAAGTACCATCTGTCCGGACAAAGTAAAATAGAGGAAATCCCTATTCATACAGCACGCTCTATTGAATCAAACTCATCAATCAAACTCTCTTACTGGGGAACTTTATCCCCTGGGTCTGTTTCACACCTACAGGGAAAGGGATGGATTTACGGAAATTCACCACCGAAAACACAATGAGTATAAGCGATATTTGGTTCACTAACCGATCCGATATGCTCAAATCAATTTTTCCCAAGTGTTCGGCAAGGTTTGGACAACAATTCTATCTGAGCCTGTCCCGGAAAGGGACTTGCGCTTGTAAAGTTTTAATCGGGACACGTCAGGGTTTTCATAGAAGTGCATATCTACCCTTAAGTCTCAGATTGTTTACTCTTCGCGTAGGGATTTTGTGCATTCAATTGACTTTAGTCTAGAAAGACAGTCCCTTTTCCCCTCCTCGCCCCTCGTCCGATGTTCATTGTTGTTGGCCAAAACGTTGGAAAATGTTTTATCCCCTGTTAAGAGTAATGCATTGCCTTTTCCATCTTCCGTTGTGTTGTCGCATAATCGGGAGTGAAATGAAGCTGAAAAATGCATTTGTACGTATGCAATTTGTACGTATGCAATATGCAATTCCATTTCCTCATTTCCCCCTAAGTTGCTCTCAAGGAAAATTCAATTCTCTGCCAATTCTTTTCGTTTTTCCATGCCAACGTCTTAAATACTCACCGGATATAAAGCTGATCTCCGACAGCATTATCCATTTAACGGCGAAGTACAAGTTGATTTTCAAATATTTGCCCACGCGATGATGCAGTTTGATGGTTACATCCCGGGCATGATCCATTATGGTGTCGGGCATATAGGAAAACTGCACAGGTTCCCCGGAGAAGTAGCGTCCGCCAATGCTGAAGAAGACCTTGGCATGCACGAACACCTATGAAAGGTAAAAGAGTTCATCAGTACACTTCATTGAGCTTTACAAAACAATATAGCTTTCTTTGATGTAGTTATTTTAACTCAAACAAGTCATCAATAATAATCATTAAACGGTTTCTAACATTTTGAACTTTTCAGTTAAAAATAATCAATTAATTTCTTGACAAATACATTTTAATTTAATTAAGTGTTTAAATTACACACATAAAGCCGACTGTAGCATAAGTTTCACAAAATGAAGTTATGAAATTTTGTAATTTATGGAGACAAAATTGTATGAAATATAATCGGTAAGTTGAGTTTGATTCGACTCAAGGAATTTCGAATCTATATTATATTTCCTAATGCCGAACAATTTTGAGAAAATTAGAATAATTTGCTTACACCTTTTTCTTTTTCGTTTTTTTCTGTACATGTTTTTATCTGGTTTATGACTGCATTAGAACGACCCTGTTTTGAAGGCTGTAGCAGATTTTTGATCAAAGGACTTCCCGCTTACCTGAACATCCTTGGTAAACATGTTGTTCGTGTGCAGCACGATGGCACTGAAATTGCGAACCGTATCGAATTCAAAGACAATTTCAACCGGTTTTCCCAGCAGACCGGGCGTATCGTTCCGCCAGCCAATCCATTCATAACCTGAAATGAATAAGAACCATCAAAATCAAATAAAAAGAGCGCTCGAGAAGGGGAAAATCAATAGAGCAGCTCTATGGAGGACTGACATGTAAAGCTATTTAAGCCTACCTGCCTGGCAGAGCCAATGGCACATTTGGGGTAAAGTTTCCCCAAATGCCCGAAAACAAATAAATGCTCACGGCAGGCGCACGAACGAGGGTTTCAGAGTGGAGGGAAGTCTCTGCTCTGTATAACTAGACACATTGGCCAATGCGACATTTAAGCCATTTGTTCTGCTGCTGCTTTGTTTGCATGGCCCTAATTTCGGTGGGGCAAGGGGACCCCTACGTGGAAGCTTAGCGGGGTCTTCAGGGGAGTGATATACAGCGAGGGTTCTCCTTTTCCAGCGCGAATCCTGCAATATTAGGTTGCAGCCACTAAGGCTGTGTATATGCTTATGGGATTGGAAACCAAGCCCTAACCATAAGTTATACATACTTTCGTGGGGAGCATGAGCACAACGCGGGCAGGAAGTGGCATTCAATACGCCCCAGACCGCTGGAGTATTGATTCCAACTTACAATGCAGATAAGCAAGAGACGAGAAAATAATTCCAATAAAAATGTAGATAGATGTGGGGCTGCCGGAAATCGGTATGCTCCGGAAACTTTCTCGTTGCAATGCATTGCTTTTATGACTCCGTCTCGACCTCGTCTCGAACTGCGACAGACAGAGCGACTGCATGTCTAATTGTCTAACCGAACTTTGCCCCTGCGTAAACTTCTCAATAATTTCGATTATTGGCCATTTGCCAATCCTCGAGGAATTCAGTGGAAATCGCAAGGCAGGCAGTGAACATGAGCGACATGGAAAAACACAAACTGGCTGGCCTCGCAAGTTCCCGAACTTCTGCTGAGTTTGGGGCGGAAACGAATGGCAATATGGCCATAAATTATTAACTATGCATAATGTTTACATTTTCGCTGGCATTGATGGAAGGGAGGGAGTCTTTTTTTGGGTTGCCACGAAGTTTTACTGCGACGCCACCAGAAGATCCAAAGTTATTATATATTTTTATTATTGTGTTGTTCAGGCCAATTATTTGCGAAGACCAAAAGTTTGCCCCAACCCATCGCGATCCATGTTCAATGAAGTGAGCTTTCAGCGCCGCAATGGGGTCAGACGGTGCCCAATGTCTTTGCAGTCGCTGAACTTTTGTCATTATATGATGTTTATCAGTTGTTTGGTTGCCATTAATCTTTGCGATATTTGCATTTGTGACACTGTGGGACATTTTTAAAAAGTAGGTGGCAAAAAAGCGACAAGTATCAGTCAAGTTAATATTGGACTACAAAAGGTCTACAAAATTTGTACGTTCATAGAAAATCAGAAAGAAATTGACGAAAATGATAGTCTAGGACGCAAGAAACTATGAACTTTAAATTAAAAATTTGGTTTTGAATTTTTTTTTTTTTACATATATTCTTGGTTAGGATCACAGCCGAGCCGATTTAGAAAATTGGTCATGTCTCTGTGAGACACGGTTATGTGCTTATTCGGTCATTATGCATTGACATACCAAACTATTTCCGAAGCGAATCGCTATTTTAGAATTTGTTGGCATTAAAGTTATCTTATGACGTCAAAAAATGTCACATTAATGAATATTTTCTATTTAAAATCAAAAAAAGATAATATCGAACAAAACAATTTTATAAACAAAACTAGAAACAAAAAAGTGTAATCGAAATGTTTAAAGCTTTCGGCTAAAGTAAATAAGAAAAGAAAACCAGTATGTTTGTATGCAACTGTTTAAGAACCGTAATAAAAGTAGTGCAATAGGACCACTTCGATGCAAATGTTTGGACAATAAAGCCAACTAGATCTCACACTGTCCCAAATACTTTTTTTCTATTACAAAACTGGTTAATTTTTAACACTCATGAAGAAACATTAAAAGCAATAGCTTGCATACGGAAAGTTGATAAGGGGAAATTTTTAAGCAGCAGAAAGTAAATTCGCCAGAAAACGTTGCATGGTTCAGTTACTCACCCTTGCCAAATCCATGGATGTCGGTACGGAAGTTGTCCTTGCCCTTCTGCCCGTCCACCAATTGACCAAGGCCTTCCACATAGCGATCGCCCTGTTCGTTGCCGTCATAGGTTTTATCCGACAGATCCACTTCCATACCGCGCTGAACGCCCTTTGGAATGCTGTAGGACACGATTCCCTCTGAAACGGTTGAAAAGAAAACGAAAAATTGAATTTTAGAGGGTGGAAATTATGGGAACTAAGACAAAGACCAAAATAACGAAACCTGAGCTGCTGATTAAGGGGGTTTGTAGAGGAGCAATCACACACACATCACATGTCAAACACTCGTTTCATGTCACGTGTGGAAGACAAATTGCTGAGTTCTGTGCTTGTTCTTGGGACCACTGAACAAAAAATTTCAAATAAAAGTCAGAGTTACATTATAGCAAAACACAATAAATCATATTTTTATACCCTAGCAGAGGGTATTAAAATTTCAGCCAGAAGTCAGTCAGCATCACAGTGAAAGAGGCATTTCCGACCCTATAAAGTATATATATTCTTGATCTGCCATGCTCGTCTGTCCGTCTATCTCCACATAAGGAAGATCAGAAAAAATGTATAACTTCGGTGTTTTTATTTTAATTTAAACGGTTTAAATTGTATTTAAATCGGAAATGACATCACACACTTGAATGGGAATTTTTGTATAATCATATTCGTATAAAAATCTAAATATAGTGTTTTGAAGGTAAATTAGACACTTGCCGACAGGGTATATAAACTTGCGGACAGGTGCTGCCTTAAATGTTAAAAAAAGTGTCAAATTTTTTGAAAATAAATGCGATATAGTATAATACGCAGAAAAAAACTTTTTTGGTTGAATAAACTAACGAAGCTGTACATTTTGACGCCGTGAAGTTAAAAAAATTTTAAACTGGGAGAATATTTTTTAAATGTGGCATAATTTAAATATTTTCAAACTTTTTATTTATACTGACTAACACAAGATAAAAAATAACGTAATTTTTAAAAGCTGGGAAGCTTTAAGAAGAACTCTCTATCGTAACTGAATTGTATATGAATAATAAGAACATGAGCACCAGTAAAAGTACTCATGAATGTAATCTCCCAGTAAAAAATGAAGAGAAAATTTATTTAAGAACTTTTCAATCTAATAATATTGTTTTAGCCTTCCGTGTAGCCTACCCTCCCTAATTCTTTGGCTTTTAATACGCAGTAATTCTAAAGTTTCCACTTAATATTCCCCCAAGGCCGGGTCGTTGGAGGATATTGGGTTACTTGAAAGATAATTGCGTTTTGTGGCCACTTGAGCCCGTAGCTTTCGTGGCTATGTTTAGCATTAATCGAAAGGAGTTCGGAGAGTTCCAAGGTATAGTTTTTCAATGTCAAAGGCAAATGTTTCCCGCAACTTGTGTTGTGTTTTCTTGACTTCTTTTAGAGCGCTGGTTCTGAGGGATTAGCTATGCGAAGCAAAAGCGGAAACCAAGGAGTCCAAAAAGAAGGGAATTAGTCAGGGCTTCATCCCTCAGAAACGGAAATGCGGCTACCAATCTGCCACCACTCGCAAAGAAACACCTGACACTAATTACAAAATCGAATAGACGTCCACTCCGCCCTCGAAAACAATTTCACCATGATCAAAATACCAACAACTGGCGCCACTCGGGGTAGCCAGGCACTCGGGGTAGCCAGGCACTCGGTGTAATTACACCCCTACAAAAGAGTGTTCCGCTGGAATTACACACGCTTAACTAATTCACTAGAATTTGTATTTAACAATCGGGTCACGTGGTAATCGGGACAGCCGGGCAAACACTCTCCCAGGATAGGAAGGGCAAGTCAGTCGAAGGAATTTTCCAATAATTACCAAAAATCACATAATTACACATAATTAAGGGACGCCAGGACGAAACAGAACCGAATCCTGGGCATAGATAATGATGGTGAGGCGCTCAGGTGGGCAAAGCACCGTTATCGATCATGTGTATGGAGGATTTGTTCAAATGAAAATATGAATTATTATTCAAGGCCCTTCGGACGGCCTGGACCGCGTTTAATTACATGAATTACGGCGGAACTGAGAGATAAGAATTTAAGCGTTATATGGCGTATTTAATTAACTGCAAAGATATTTAAGGCAGCGCGTTTTACAATTGCCTGGCTGGGACAACATTCACGCAATGTCCGCACACGAGGGGACCCCATGGGGAAAAGGGAAAGGGGAAAAGGGAAAAGGGAAAAGGGAAAAGGGAAAGGAAGAGCTTTCTCCCACCTCCGCTGTCTGGTTGCCTCGTTACTCGCGTGCCTGCATGCGATCCTTATTTGCGTGTCGCGACAGCCTGGGGAGCGACGGAACTCGCGCTGCCCCAAAATGAGCAAGGCAAGAACAGGTCCTTGCTAGAGTGCGTGGGGTGGTGTTGTGGACGGGGGCTCGAAGACAGCGACTGCAATATACAAAATGTATTTTCCTTCTTTTTTGGACGCGGATGTGGCACGCAAGCCAACGGTAACGGCAACGGCAACAATGTCAACGCGCTTTTTGCTGATGACTCAAATTGAGGATACAAGATGGATGGCTGAGTGGTCTCAGTGGACTTAATACAACTCAAAGGGAATATGAAAATAAACTAAAATGTGGAAAAACACTCCTCTGATTTCGCAACGCTACACAATTTAAAGCCCATTACAAACTCTGGCTTCTCCCACCTGCTTTCACAGTCTTCAGAGAGTCCCACCTGGCCCTCTGCTTCCAATTTCCCAACCTCTTCAGTTCGGTGAACGTTTCAACGCTCAGATAGCGAGGCACTAAGGCAGTGGCCTAAAATGCCCATAAATTAAAGAGCCCTGAACAGTGGGTTCCATAAATCCCGTGCTTAACGCTAATCAGTTGCTGCATTTAAAATGCACTCTAATTCGGTTTCGAGGGCTGTTGTTAAATCGTAAAGTCAAGCTCAGCCGTGTTTTGGACATCAATGTTTGAGATAATCTCTGACAACCAACCCGAAACTTAACGCTTTCAGGCCCCTAATCGGAAAACTTCGGGAGCGTCCCTTTTTATGGTCTTAGGGCCAGCCAAATCGATTCATATTCAAATGCCACCAGTCTCGAAAACTTATAGCCGGAATTTATTCAAAATTATGACTCGACTCGGCCCTTTTCGAGTGGATTAATGATCGCGTAATAAAATCGACACAGAAATGAAAAAGAGATTTATTGATTTCTTCGCTCGCCCACTGTCCACTTGTCTGGCAGTTGTCTAGACCCATCTGCTGCTGTGCCCCTAACCCATCTTATCGTGTTTAATTTGCATTTGAAATGCGCCGTGTCGGGTCTAATGCTCACATTCACGTGGCAATTCAACTGACAGTCCGCAAAATGTGAGCGGTCAGGAGTTTGCATGTCTGCCAACCTCAAATCCCCCGTTTATGTGAAAGTGGGCGTGCCACAGCTCTAACCCGACTCCCGCACACACAAATGGCGCCACTTATCAGGGGACCCGAGACTCGGGCTCCCATTTCCCATTTCCCAGTTCCCAGTTCCCGTCCCAAAAGCCCAGGCCCAAACACTGCGTTAATTTACAGAATAATTTTCAACTTCCGCGCCTTTTGCCCTCCCAGGGGACCCGGCTCTACAAATTGCCATTAGACGCTTTTCGCTAGCTAGCTTTGTGTTATCGCTGCCAGCGGAGAACTCTGCACTCAACCTATGGGGTTTTAGAAAAATTTGTTTGTCCAGACTAGTTTCTAGCTAGTGCATACTTGACAATTGCGTGCAAAATTGACAATGTGAAGGTTAGGCACGGAGACCAGGTTGGCAATGTTGTGTAAGTATACTGAGAACAATTATAATGCAAAAAAGTTAAAAGCCAGAAAGGATGCAAGCATCGGCAAGCCGAAGTTTATATACCCTTGCAGCTATTGGAAAATTAAATGTTTTTTATAACATCTAAATTTTGAATTACATGCGTATATGTTTAAAAACATAAAAGCTATGATGATCAATCGCTCTTTTGGCAGCTATATGATATCGTTTTTCGATTTGGATAACATTAAAAGGGTTGTTCTGAATTATTACTGTTTCCAAAATAGTTTTAAAAAAATTGTAACTTATCCTAACATAGGACATAGGAATAATTTAATAATACCATAATTCTGTAATAATATTATTATATAAAAATTTTAACTTAACCTAATTTTTAATTTTTTTTTTTTAATTCTTTTGGACATAGGAATGATTTAACCATATTTCTGTAATAATATTATTATTATTAATATTATAAAAATCGGAAAACGATAATATATAGCTCTCATGGGAACGATTGAATAATTTAAGTGAAAATCACCATAGCTTCAGTGGGTTTTAATGGGTACTCGTTCGAAATGAATGCTAAAGGCGCCCGATTAGGCTCCTTCCAACAGGAATATATTCATGCAGATGGCTTTAAAAGTGAGAAACTTGTTTGCGTAAAAGCGGACGTACGGAAGGACGGACGGACATGGCAAGATCGACTGATCAAGATTATATATACTTTATAGGATCGGAATTGTCTCCTTCACTGTGTTGCAAACTTCTCACTGAAATTATAATACGCTCTGCAGGGGTAAAAAAAAATATATATTAAATTATCTTTAAATTTAATTTGATGGCAATGTAAAGTAGCTAAGCCAAAATTTAACAAACATAAAAAATTTTTTATATCTGATGGATTTTTAGACCTTCTTTTAAGAGTGTAGTAAGTAGTTTTTCGTTTTTCCTTTTTTTTTTTGTTTGTGTCAAACAACGTAGCGTAACATTGCCAGCCCGGCATGTTGTCGTCTGGGATTTCGATTTCGGTCAGGTCTAACCACGAGAATCGCTATGGTATGAGATACTTTCCCAAAGTCTGCACGCGATATACGAGTACAGTGCTCTTGGCATTAAAAAGAAATCCCTACAAAAAACCAGAGCGAAAAAATCAGTTCCAAAGTGCAAAGTGGAGCTGTTCATTTGGGGGCATAAGACGTAGCAGCTGCCTTAATTGGACTGCGTGGTTCAGGCAACATATTGCTAGAAAATTTCTTTCAACAGGGCGGGGGGGACCGCCCCCAAACTGTATGCTAGCACTTGTTTGTGGGTCATGCGATTCGGGGGAGGCTTTTAAGGCTTTCGTGGAACAAGCTAAGAATGTATTAAATGCAAACTAAAGGAAATTATGAGTGTTTAGGGAACTAACTTTAGTCCGCAAAAAAGAAAAAACAAAATTGAAACTGAAAAGGTTTTTCCTTAGGTATGAAACCGTTTAGCACATCGGTTCCGCTTTCGATACCTATATCACGCTAAATCGAACGTTTTTGTTAACGATTTCAATATGGTTTTTTGCACTTAAGTCCAACGTTACAGTTTGTAACGTTACAGCAATAACATCAACAAATAAATGTAATTTAATATCGGTTCCGATTTCGAATTGCTTACCTAGACATTAGCAAGACGAGCAATTGCAAAACTTTTTGACGATCAAATAATCGATTTTTTAAATAAACTGCTATTTTACAATCTGGAAAGCGAAAGACTGTGGGGACCTTTCATTTCCACAATAAAGCGTGTTAATACCCACACTTCAAAGATTATACAAAACTTATGTTTAATAAAGTACCCCCAAATAATTACAGCAACGGGTTTTATACGTCCTGATTTTTAGGTGTTTAGAATACCCCGAGTTGAACTGAACCTGCTCATAAGCACACTGCTCAAGCAAATGAATCGCAAAATGCCATGCTAATGGCTGTCCACAAGCCAATCGTGCGAACACTTAAGCCGCTTTTGCCTCCTCTAATTGCCAGCAAGCTGCCCCTCGGCACTGCAGATGGATAAATTTGCGCTGACACTAAAACTCGGTTACCCCTCCGCACAATCTTTGCTCACGTCGGACTCTTATCGTCTTCGCTAAAGTTCCCCGATTCGATTCGACTCACCTTCCCACGGACAGCCGACGATCTCGGCCCGCAGACAGACGGTGCGGTCGTACTGGCCGTACGGATAGATGCGTATTTTCGAGGCGAAAATGATCGGCTGTAGGGCATTCTCCACCTCGCTGTACGTATTGATGTTGCCGGGCAGAATCTGCGGGAGGAATGAGCATGAGGATGGGGCTGGCCGCGGCGCTAGTCACTGGCTGACTGCGTGGACACCTACCTCCTTGCCTTGGATGTTCTTCCAGCGCTGCCACTTGTCGAAGCCGGGTCGCCAGTACTCGAGGACGTAGGCCTCGGTGTACTCCTGGCCCTGGCCCTTGCCAAAGCGTCCCTGCGTGCGGATCGCTGTGATCACGTGCGTCTGCAGAAGGTCCACCTGCAGATACTCCTTCAGGGCATTCGACACCATGTGCTTGGGGCACCAAGCTCCTCCATTATTATCGGTTTTCAGTCTGAAACGGGAAGAGGCAGGAAAAACGTTACTACCTACACCCAACAAATAATCTCTGAGTGTTAATTGTTACATTTTTTGTTCATGTGGGTCATTTGGACACTACAAGTGGTACCAGTTTTTCGGGATCAACTTGATCCTGTATGAGTGTCAAATAATAATTTGAAACTAAATAAGATCAATTGGCTGAATTTAGGGTCACTTAGGCACCAACAATCGGTTTTTTTCGATTTTCGATTACAATTTATTAAGAAATGTACCATTATGACCTTAAAATGATCCTAGAAATTCCCCAAGACAATACCATATTAATATTAAATAGGGTCAAATGGACCCTTAAATGAACAATAGTTAATGGCATATTGACACGCAAAAGTGCATATTGATAGCTTGATGAATCGGTCACTCCATAGCTGTCAATTTGGTGATTAAAAACTTTATATCACTCAAAAGGGTCGCATTCACACCAAAATAGTCATAATGTCACTATTTTTTTTTTGGTGTAGGCATCATCTTCGGTAGTCGGCTGCCTGGAGAGGACAGTTTTGCAGATTAATTGACATTAAGCGTTCGGCACCACATAAGGCACCACCACAAACCCAAACCCTACTCCGACCACTGGCGTTGGGGTTGCGTCGTCTGGCAACTCGTCTCGTTCGTTAAGCTGTTTGCGGTTTGAGGCACAGCAGGATGTTGTCTGTGTAATTAAAGATAAATTTAGCCTATTCCCAGACTGGGGACGGACGTGGCCAAACTTTAATCAATTTTCAGCCAGTAGATCCACCATCAAAGTCATCGATATGTAAACCACTACTACTTCGCTTTTCGGTTTATATTTCAATTAAGTTTTACATGCTTGATTGCATTTCGGCTGCCTTAATGCCCTGCCATTACTCATGGGCTTGCTACTACTGCTAGGCCTAGACTCACTTCGTTCGGACCGAAGTCAAGAGAGGTGACTTGGACTCCGGCCTCCTGTCGTCGTTGGCTCCGTGGCAAATTGCTTCATTTGGCCGCTTGTCTTTGGCCTCGAACCTGAAGTTGCCAGCGGGTTGTTGGAATTGAATTCGATTGCGATGTTTATTTACTGGTCATCTCAGGTTTTAAGTGCATGCTGCCTCGGAATCTCTAAAAAATGTTCATGTTCCCGCCCCTGACTTCGATTCGAACCATTAGTAATGCGCTTCCGCGTGAATTGAGACATCGTTTAGCTTAAGCCAACCAGTAATAGAGAAATATAGTGAAAAACTATACAATTTATTCACCACACACATTTCCTGCTTGATCTAAATATTGATTACCCCTGGCCGCTATGCAATATTCATTACCAATTGCAATCACTAAAATGCATTGATCAAAGTCCACGCTTCATTGGGAAATGTTGCAGTGTAAATTTATAATAAGGGTACTCTTCCAGGCTGGTAAAAGGTCAATTTAATCTTCATAAAGTAAGGGCTTCCTTCCTTCGTCCGCTTCATCTTCCTTTTCTGCAGAAGCCCTGAGGCAGCCAGAAAAAGAGCGGAGAAAGGAGCGTACAAACATCGTTTAAAATGGTAATATCCGCAGTTATGTGCATTTCAACTTGACTTTAATTATTGTTATTGCCAAAGTTAACAATCTGCGCCACCGTCGGCTGCTCATTTTCAGCACTGATGGACTGGCGAACTGCCTGCTCGCTGGACAGCGACTTCTAATCGGACGGCGCCTGCCGGAGGAGGGTTAGGATTTTTTCTCTTCTCGGCGTTTGTAATGTGTAAGAGGTTGTAAACTTAATGGCCTGACGGTCCTGGTCGACGGGCGCGGTAATGAAAATCAAACAGCGCCAACTGTCATTAAACTAATCTCCGTAATTCAATAGCCCCAGACGGGCCACAAACCGTCAACGCAGTCATCTCTTGGCCCCTTGGGGCTCCAATCCCTTCCAGTGATTTGTCGTAAGTGCATGTCGGGCCCCTTCCCCGAAATGAATTACGGCGAGTTTGAAGCACATCTCTTTCGAGTTAGTTAGTCTAGTTAGGTAAGTGCACGGCAGCCGCAAATTATAATGCTGCCTGCACTTTTGAACTTTTCTGCTTGGCTCTGTGGAACTTTCGGCTAAGCAAATTGCAGTTTGCCTGATTGGGCATGCCGAGCAGTCGATGGCGGGAACCGGTAGACAAAAGAGAAAGCTGCCAGCTCTGAGGAGCTTGAAGAGTTTCTGCCTGTCAGTGCGAGTGGGGTTCGTCGGAGGAACTCAAAGTGTTTTTTTTTGGAAGTGAAAAGTTAGACCACCCAAGCGGAATTAGTGTAAGGTGAATTTGGGAAAAGTTCTTCAACTTCAACCAGAGCTCTCTTTAATTAGAGCTCCAAGGAGCGGAGCCACCAATCCGTTGCGCTTCCCACCTACTCTTCGGTTCCCTGGACTTCTAACCCCCCAGGAATCGCAATCAGGCCTCGTCAACTTCCCTCAACTTCCATATCTCACATTCTCAGCCACGATTTCTGCAGACGGATCGAAAAGGGCCAGATCCACGCCGATTTCTCAGGTGAGTCGGTTGGCATCGACCCCCGATTGAAGAGGCTAACCCGCATCGAAAACCTCTCAAGTTCTCAAGCCCAGTCCCAAGCCAAATTCAACTTCTACACCCCGGCCCTCTGTCTCGGCTCTGCAAGGCAAGTTAAAATCTGGCTGTCCCTCGCCTCCTTGGTACAAATTCCGGTTAGAACCACAGAACGAAAAAGATGCGAACAACACAAGATATATTTTGTTTATCTCCGACGACCTCAACGTGCGTTGTCTTTGTGGCTATATTTTAGTACCGCCATAAAGGTTTAATGGTAATGATGCCTTTGCGGTGGTGCCAGAGCGTGTATGGTGGTGCTTTTCCTGTCGGCCCCGCACTGAAATGTTTTTAAGTGCATGCCTATAAGGGCGAAAAAATGCTTACTTTCAGCCAAGTAAAAGAAAGGCAATGTGTTTGCATTGATTTGAAGCCATAATTCATGTGGTAATTGACATGTTTATGGCTCTGAATGTGCTTAAGCACTCCGCGAAAATATTCCATACTTATAACACGACAAGTGAAGCCCATCTAATGGTGTCATCAATCATGACAACGGTCAGCGCAACTGCAAAACTTCCGCTAAACTCTGTGCTTCGCATTCCCTTACATCGTGCTTCCCGCTTATAACATCACTGGTAAAAAAACGAACAGTGATATCAAACATTTTTATAATTGATTTAACATAATATTTTCGTATTCGAATCCATTATAAAAATCATTGATTTTAATAGAAAACTTATTTAAACCTTCAGTAAATTATGAACATAATTAAATCAAAGTGAAGAAAATTTAAAAAGATATTCCTCATATTAAAATCAAAGTTTTCCATCGTTATTTTTACTATTTTAAAGCTCTGTAATTTTGTATAGTATGATGAATGTTGTTTTATATTTTATTTAAACATTTTAGAAATTTATTCGAAACATAAAGCAATTTGTTTTGAATATGAAAAATGTGAAAAATGCGCAAAGAGGGATTAAGATGATGTTTGGCATCGCAGTTTTTACTATGAAAATTAGTATCTAATTAACATAGTGTAACGAATGTTATTTCATATTTGATTTGAACATTTTAGCAATTTAGTTGAAACATAAACAAATTTATTATAAATATGGTAAATATTAAAATTTGACTCATGTATACACATAAAAACATGTATTTACGTGCGTTCACAAAATATGTGTGTGTTCTTTTTATATGTAATTGTTAAACTGCAGCAATATTTACGAATGCTGAACAACTTTTGAATTAGTTAGGGGAGACGAAGAGGAGAGAGAATTATAGCAAAATGCGCCGAATATTCATATTTTCATGTTCAAGAATAAGTACTATGTGAAATACATTTATACATTTATGCATTTGTTTTATATTCATGTGTAATGTGTAAATGGAAGGTCAAGAAACCAAAAACTGAAGATCGCGTGTTTGATTTTCGTTTTGCATTCTTTTCGCATTTTTTCTACACACGCACATGCGTGAAAGCAAAGAATTCGTACACCAGTGGTCAAAAATTTATGTAAAACCTAAATATGGGCATTTGTTTATTTTGAGTATGGACTAAATTTGAATTATATATTAGTTCTTATAAAATTTAAGTTTCAAATGGTCAAATTAAATATGAAAATAGTAACTATGGTTTACTACGCGGGGTATTTAAATTAAATATTTGTAGCTATTTTGGCATATTTTAATCAAATAGAAAAACATTTAAATCAAATAGAAGAATGATTGAATTTATGATGCGCATAAGATAAAAAATAAATGTGCGAATTAATTATATTTGCTATTTTCATGTGTGGTTCGAAATCGTTAATTCAATGATGAAATAGTTACATTTACTATGTTTTTTTACCAGTGATTCTATCACAACCTTAAATTACCCATTCCATTTCCAAGCAACCCGAGGGCACTTACCTAAATAAGCATAAAAAATGTAAACAAAACTGAAGAGTTGAAATTAAACTAAACTCGTCTTAGAAAAAGCAGTCGTTGGCTTCCACTTCAAATCCAACTGCGACTTCATTCCTCGGATGTTGTCAAAAACTCGCTTGAACTTTGCTTCTGTGGCAGGGGAAACAAGTTTTGTGCATTTCAGAAATCGCATTTAATTAACTGGGCAAAGGGCTGCCGACTTTTTCTTTGGATATCGTCCGCTGCCACATTCATTAAACTCTTCGTTTACATATTTTACGAAAATTAAATATTTTTTGTTCACTCCTCGGATATGCAAAAGAAGATCTAATTTTTATTTAAGTTCGACTCCGGGGCATTGTTTCTGGACTATTTGGCATTTTTATGAGCAAACTGTTTGTGTCATAATATAAATTTCTCTGTCATTGCCGAGCAGCTTGAGCGGTGGCCAAGTTTTCTATTTTATTGACTTTGCCTTATCGACTAATGAAGTTGACTATAAAATTAGCAATTAAATGAGCACGAACCGTAGATAAGCTTCATCTTCGAAGGCGGGCAGATTTGGGTTGAATGGTTAATGACCCGAGTGCTGTGGCAGGGATGCAGAGTTGGAAACACACAGACAGTAACCCTAGTCGATGATTTCGAAAGGGATAGTCTAAGCCAACGACAGTATCGAAACAATCGCACAAAAAATTATGATATATAATATATATGTTTAAACATATCGATCATTTGCCAATGATAATTACTGATTATCTTCTCAGCAAACTATTTGTTTTTATTATGTGTAATTTTCTAATGTTCCGAAATACATTTGCACATATTTATTCGTCTAATAAAATATTGTATATAATATAAGCAACTTTTTTCCGCCCTGATTACTACATTTTTAGACCTGAACTTACCTTGCATGTTGGGGCCCAACAAATCCCATGTCATGGGCTGAACTCGCTGTGATTTGAGCATCTGTAATGACCAACGACTCCATGCCCAGCGGCACATTGCACGTAGCTGCAAATAAACGGAAAATATTTTTTATTTCAGTTTCAATTAAAAATGGAACTGTAACTAACGATGTATTAAAGTACAGAACCGTTGAACTGCAGTCACTATTTCTCTGAGCAACGCCAAAGAAATCTTTTAAATGAAGTCGAGTGTCGGTCTGAGTTTTTGACGATTGCAGGGAGAATTATGCGACAGTCTACGGACTGTCGCTCTCCCGGCCTTTTCTTATTTAAATATAAGCTGTATCTCATTTTGTATAAACCAAACACTTAATCATTTTCAGAGTCAACTCTGGACTGGCAGAACGTCAACTGTTTTACATAATTTATTGCCCACCAATTGCATTGCCAGAGGCAGACTCCTCCTTTTATTTGCGTTTAAACGGGAGAAGCCCGTTCCGCTACCCCTACTCTTCAAAATCCTGCGTCTGGCAGTCGCCTGCTGACGTTTTCGACAGAATCAGCGTTGATTTGATGCGACTTTTGTTGCCCCGGCCCAGCATGCTCACCACGGACCCATCCCACTTTTGATCTCCTACAAGCTGAGGTGGTGTGCATTCGCTTAGATGTTTATAAATATTCACACGGGAAAGTGTGTGGACTCGGATCCGGGGCAGGACGATGGACGGGAAGCCTGAACTTGGGGAAAAAGTTAGTCAACCATTTCAAAATGAGCTTGTGATGCAGATGAAAATTAAGTTTGTTAAACAACTCAGAGTATATATATTTTATAGTGTTATATATAGTATTCAAATTTCAGTAAGAAGATTTTAGCGCAATAAAGGAGACATAAAGCTGCCATACAATCGGTGAGTACATTTTTATAAAAGTCATGAAAAATCTATTTAAACTTAATTTAAATCGTATTTATCGTATGCTTATTGCATCTGGTTTCATAAAAAAATAATTTAAAAGGCAATTCTAAGTGGAATACATTCAATGGAATATACGCTTCGGTTAACCAAAAGATTCCTTGCCTTTTTTCTGGAAGTTTTTCGATTCGAATATTTTTATATTTTAACTTCTCTTTTTTTCACTAAAAGGTAGGGTATATATTGTCTAGAAACAACCACTCGAAGCCTTGCCATCTCTATTGAAAGTTGCAGCTTCTGGTGCATTGACACATGATTGCGTTTGATAGCCCGTTCCGCAAATGAAGAGCGAAGTGCCTGGGTGCATGGGCCAGGTTGGGTCAAAAGCCAGCTCCCACACCCTGACTTCGAATCCGGCTGCGACTCCGACATGCACTGCATACTGGCAGTGCATTCAGTTGGAAAATTGTTGCATGTTATGCCAACTCAACTCGCTTCGATGTGTCTAGCCCCAGCAACAGCAGAGTGCTCCTTTGGCATGTGTTTGTTTTTCGAGCAGAGCAGGGGATATTGCTAAGGCAACACAGTTCTGAGGCCCCTGTGCGGAGCCATCCGAAATGAACATGTTTGTGAAATTGTATTTATGTATTTGGCTTGCTTGATTAACTATAAATATTATGGCAGAGGGATTTCATTTTTATGGGGCGGGGCGTGGGATATTGTGACAGATGAAGTCGCAAGTTGAATGACTTTATATGGGTCCGATAATGGTGGAATGTACTTTGTGGAGCATTTAGTTCAAACTACCTTGTTTGTACTATACTATTCACTGTTCTTTTCATCTGAAGCTATAGCAAAAGCTGAAACTAATAAGCCTATTCCTCCCTAGCCACTCTGACTAAAGAACTACGTATTCTACTGCATCATCCCCTTTTTTCTACTATTTAGCCCCGCCTTCTTTGGTGAAAGAGTTATGAACCGTTGACATGCCGTGGCATTATGCATGGGACATTATCTTAAGTCACCTCGCAATATCTTTATTAAAGCAGCTTTCCGTTCTACGGGATACTTCTAAAGCAAGAAATGCTTCAGCCCCAAAGGCATAAAAACGTCAATATGGCTATTAATGAGCCGGAGTTGAAGCTGCAGGCTCAGCTCGAAGCATAAATACCTTGGCCATGTGGGTAAGTTTAAGTGGGTAAGTCACAGGGCGCCTTTGCAGGCATACGAGATTGCTTCAACGTGTCCAGTTGAGGACATCCCGCGGAGCAGGCGTCTAAAGGCAAGCAAGAGTAGCGTCGAGGGCAACTCTTTAGAACCGATTCATCTGGGCTTTGCACTCACCGATATCAAATGCTGTCGTAGTCGGCGTGTTAAGCATTAAGAAGCCGCTGGCGATCACCAGCGCCCAGGGGCTGAGCGTCCATCGAGGGGTGCGGGTGCGGTTGCAGGTGCGGGTTGGAGTTCGCGGGGAGGGTCTCAGGCCACTCCGGGCAGCGGCTGTGGGTGGTGAGCAGGTTGGGTGGGAAAGGCACTGGCGGAAGAGCATGCTGGCGTTGCAGAGGGTCGCTCCACTTGGCGACGGGTGCTTCATAGTGATGATTGAAGAGTGGCAGTGAGATCTATAAAAAGGAAGGAAAGTATTTCGTTAGTAGGTTGGCAAACAAGCCTAGGCCAATCCCTCCTCCAGAACCCTCTAACCCGCCACTTTTGCTTTTCCGACTTCAAGCAAAGAGCACGCTTAGCCAATACCTCGAGGTATTGCCTTAACCATGCACGAATCGGAAACTAAATTGATGCCAGAAAAGCCAAAAGCCTGCCAAATCTGCAGCAGCAGCCTGTAGTCATCTTCTCCGTTGACTTGTTTTCCGGTCGACTGTGGCTTGAATGAATGCAAAGTGAGTAAGCGAGACGAGCAGCAGTCAGGGAGCGGAGGAGCCGTAGGATGACTTCGTGCTTTTCATTAAACATTATTTCGCAAAAACTGCTGCAGGGGCAGGCATATGAGCAGTGCCAGTGCCAGGGGAATGCCATAGAAAGCGGCCACAGCAAACATGCTGCTCGTCCCCCTCCGGCTGCTTTTCCATTCACCAATGAAAATGAGCAAGCCAGTTTTCGCTTTAATTTAACGCCGGCTAGGCGAGGAAAACAGAGCACAGGACAGACGACAGCTTGCGTAGCACTTTGTGTCAGAAACTCCCCGAGAAACTTATTTAGCCTATGCAAAGCGTGCGGAAGAGTGGGAAAAAGGGCCAAAGGTAGGCGGAAAAAGGCAGAGTGATAATGAACACGCCGCCCATCCAGTCATCTGGCCACGGAAAATTCTGGGCCCTATGTTTGTGTTTAGTTTGCAGATTTCTTTGATGTCTTTTAATTTTAACGGGCCGAGATGTGGATGAGGTGACGGCTGTCCTAAGTAAAACTCATTATGAGCCAAAAGGGACCGGGGTCAGGGAACTGCTAACTGGAAAAGACTGTAAGGCGCACCTGCTCCACTATGTCCTTCTACTGATTTTGATCTTATAATTGAGAACATAGCGCTTTATATGTGTATGTGTAGGCCTGCATGCAAAAAACAGTCATGGGGCAATTTGTCACGCTGCTGATGTTGCTGCTTTTCCAGGTACACCCTTGTTCTGGGCCTGGCCCTTGAAGCCATCACCTGTGTGTGGGCTCTTGTCGATAACTCAGTGCTTAATTGCTCATCTTTCAACGTCCAGGTCGCTCCCTGTGGCCCAACAACAAATTGGAAAAATTCTCCAAGAGCGGAGCGTGTCTAAAAATGCTGGCTGTCATAGTTTCAACTTGCTGCAGACTCACGATGTAGGTTAAATTAATAGTGACGCTCGCCGCTGCACCGTTCGCAGCTGCCATCTGGCGGTGCTTCGTTATTCGCTCTGCTGGCGACAAGTTTCCTGCTTTCCTGCCCGTTTGTTTGTCTGCAGTTTTCACTGGGAAATATGCGGTGAATTGAATGTACAGTTAGTTAATTACACGCTCTTTGGCTCTAAAAGAGTGGCATTAGCCAAGTGCTACAGCCACAATTTTTACTAAATGTCATGGAGAGATTTATCGACTAATAGTCAGGAATGGGCGCGGTCAAACTCAAATGATCACCGCAAGCGAAAGAATTTTTCCTAGACCACCAGTAGAATTAGCTAAATACAAGGTTATCTGGAGTCTTTAGTTCCCGCGTAAGTCCGAATCTCCATCGTCCATGCTGCTTAATTTAATTGACGGCCTGGTGGAAGAGCCATCAATCAACATTTTTTTATTTTATATGTCAACAAATTCCCAAGGCCCGACCATCGCTGCCCAGGCACAGAGAACTTACTGTGGCCGCCCCAAACGGGAGACTCGAGACTAAAACAAATTGCTGCTCGAGCAGTAAAATTTAAACATCGAACTATTCTTCGGGCGGACTTCCTGATTAACTTGAAATGGGAAAAGAGGAAAACAACTGAAAATTCAGAGAATTACAAAAATACCACAAACCAATTGATTAATTGATGAAGCACAGCTTTCATGGAAAATAATCTGGAGCGAACATCAGACGTACTCGAACACACTCGCTTAGTGGGCCACATGGCCCGGCACAATTTGCATAAATCGAAGCACAAAAGCGAGTTGACTGTGCTGGGAATCGGGCACAAAAGATATTTATCTTGCTCTGCCCCGCGACGCTCCGAGTGTTTGAATAAGTGTCAAATTAAATTGATCAATTAAGCAATTGACGTGCCGGTCCTCTGTGGGTCGGAGTGGATCGACAGAGCGAAAAACGCACAGAAAATGCACATCCAGATTTAGCTGAAAGAGGGCCCACGGCGACTTCTGCACACACAACAAGTGACGCAAATTGTGCAGAATGGGCCGTGCTGGGTTGCGTTAGCTGCTTCTCGAGGTCGTAATTTGGGTGTTGTCTAAAAACGACTCTGCTGGTGACAATTTCTGTCAATTCAGCGACGCTAATCAAGCCAGAGACAGCACAGCATTAAAGCAGGGTGTACCTCATGGCTGGTTTTGGGGAGACCTGGAGAAAGTGAGGGAGCTTCTGAGCTAGACAAATTGGCTGCTGTTCCGTTGGGCGGCAGCTTAAAGCCAAAGACATGCAGTTCTACATCCCAGCAAAGAGCCAACGTCATAAAATGCAGGAGCGACGAAGACTCGAACTCCCCCTCAGTTATAATCAACTGACTGTGCAGACAGAGGGGCAGAGTCAGCTCTAACTTTGTGGCAGCCCAAACGGAAGGCAACTGTCTAACCAGGGCCCAGAACACCAACAAGCCTGTTAAAGCAAAATGCAACTCCGTCTGGCCATTGTCACATTTGACGGCCAACACTTTTGATGATTTAATAATAAATGGCCCATGGGGAGGGGTGAAGCGAACGAGGGACTGTCGAGTGCAGTGGAGTGGACTCAGTGAAAGAGTGTGAAGCCAAGCCAACGAACCCGAAATAGCTGTTATAAGTTATGAGTTCGGCAATTATAAGATTTTTAGCCTGCTTAAAATTATATGCACTAGGAGAGTAGGTTCATCAAGTTGGCAGAAAAACTTTTGAAGTTTAAACTTTTTTTATCTAATAAATAAAGGCAAATTCGTTATTTATTCTGCTAACTACACAAAAAAAAAATTTCTACAGTGGCGGTCTAAAAAGAATAGTATTTGTCTTCCAGGATTTTATGACTCAATGTTAGCTTTAAGCAACAAATATATTAAACGTCGAGGCCGACAGAGCTCTGCTCAGAAAGAAAAACATTGTCTACAGTGGCGGATGCACTGTTTTTTTGGGATTAAATCGATTGTTCAATTGAATAGCTTATTGATTAATGTTCCTATAAATAATATCTGCAAGCATAATATTATAATATCAAAATCGACAATTTGTATACTTAAAAAAAATTTACGGATAACAAAGAACAGTTTCATAGTACAAAAGATTACAAAAAAAAATAATTTACGGATACAATACGGGAAACTCCCAGTTAAAAACATTTTGGAAAACTTCAAGTTTCGTAGGGTGTTCTGCAAACTTGAAATTAACTTTTTTTCACCACGAATAATTTACGGATAGATAACGGCAAATTGACAGTTAAAAAAATCAAAATCTTAAAAAAAAACTGAGCGGCATTTTTTTTGTTACGTACAATTAACGGATAAATAACGGCAAATTGTCGATAAGAAATAGTTTAAATTTCAAAACTTGATGCACATAAAGAGAGTAAATCTTGCCATGTTCGTCCGGCCGTTTCTACCCAAACAAGTCACTTAGCACTCTTTGGTAAACACCATTGGTGTCTATCTAGCTATCGAGATCTCAGAAACTATAAATGCTATAGATTTGGGATTTTTAATTCAATTTTAGTTTTTCTTACGCATGGCAATTTTTTTAAAACGTGCCACGCCCACTTTACACCCACAACTCGAAAGACATGGTAGAAAGAGGTTATTTGCTGTATATGTACACACACATTTTTCAAATTGGTCTTTTATTTTAGAAGTAACTGAGTTAAAAAGTCCTCTGCCGCCGCTCTGTAGCTGCTCTGCCGTCTGCGAAACCGACTAAAGCGTTCTTTATTTGTTTTTTTTTTAATTTTGGTTTTTTTTGTGTATAATTTTATTTTAAATACCTAAAAGAACTTAATAGAACTTATTTTTTAGTTCTGGGTTTTCTAACTTTCCTAAACATTTTTGAAATGCGGTTCCCACATTCTGTGTTCTTGCAGCTTTACTGCTGGCGGATCAAAGACCCAACAATTAAGAATCACCGACATCTTGTCGTGCGGAAGCCTCCTATTGGCCGCTTTCAAACTCCCAGCACTCGGTAAAAATTTGAACAACCGTCTCAGGCAAAGGAGAGTTGACAACTTTTTTATTTGCCCCTGTCTGGCAAGGAAGTCTGCTTTCCCTGCGTGACGTATTTGTATATTATTGTGGCAGGGCGCAGATATAGAGCCGAATAGCACTCGACAATGCGATAGGTTTGAAGGGCCGTCGAAAAGTCATGGCGGGGATCAGAGACACTTAAAGCCTGTTTTTATTGATTTTTAAAAGCACCCGGCCCAGTTCATTAAAGTCACATCAGGGGCGGATCTACCAGCCACTCGCCACCCGCAAAACCCCAAATAGACATAGAATACAACTACAGGAACAGCAAACAAACGGGGCGCCCACAAATCAACGCCTAACCGCAGGGGCGGCCGGATGGTGAATGGGGTGGGGGGGTTGTGAGGGGGCCGAAAAAAAACCCAGACGCCGCCATTTTGTCTGTCCCCGTCGAGGCGGGCATTAAATATGCAAAAAGCAACATGCGAAAAAAGTGTTGCATACTTTTAGTTGCTGCGTCAAACCGCAAAAAGGCAGCAGAGTAGTATAGGAAAGCGGAGCGAAAGCGAAAAAAGGAGCTCCCAACAGGAAGCCGGAAAAATAAATAGAACAAGAGAAAGAGGAGGAATAGGAAAACCCCCCTCTCTCACCACCCCTTCTCCGCTCCTCTCAGTCTCGCTTTGCTCTCCTTCGCGAGCCATTCATTAGCATAGACATAGAAAAGCAATATTGAATTTCTTTGCCTGTATGCGGGTGGAGGGCGGAGGGTGGAGGGTGGGGGTGTCAGGAGGAGGGGCGTAGGCGGAAAGGGGGTTCGAGGTCGCAAGGTTGCGAAAAATGTTTTACGCTTTGGTGAGCCGAGGAAATCACAGCGAGGCAGTGAAGCGTGAGAGGTGGAGGCAGGCGGAGCGAAAAGGGAAAAAGGAACGCTTCCTGACAGGCTCAAGCAGCGCCTTGGGATCAAATTAGTCGAGTTTTTGAAAAAAAAAATGCGGCAAATTCTAGACTTTGTGCATGATAAGTGGTGAATAAAGTGGTCGAGGAGGGATTCAGCACGGGGTCGTCAAAACGCTAGAACATGAGAGGCTAAAGCTGTAGAGAGGCCCTGACGTGGCAGCCCGACAGTCGTCACATGTCAGTTAGACAAACAGGAGTATGGAAACGAGGAGGCGCGAGGATATTGACAGCAGTTACCCAGAGGATGGGCCAACCCAGAAGGCGGAAGACCGACGAAAGTTGAAACAAGGATTAGCGAAATAGGCAAGTAGTGTAGTGATTAGTCAGGAAAAAAATAAGACCAGGCTGAAATATTATCAAAAACTTGCTAAGAACTTGCAACTTTTTAGTTTTTTATTGAAATGAATATTAAGTTTATAAAAGACAAAAAAGGAAGCTACCTCATGTTTTTACACTATAAAACGATTAAAACTGTTCGAAAAATAAACACATTTTGTAATTAAAACCGATCAGTTCGCCTGGTGATGCTGATCAAGAATTTATACTCTAAACTCGTATGTACATGTCACCTTCAATGCCACACTTTAATTTATAACATGGGATACATTTGTGATCTTATCATGCACATAAATATAGATTCAGGTTGTGCCTTTCGGAAACTCAAACGGCTTCGAAAAATTTAAAGGATGTGTGAGGCATCAGAGCGGATCTCCTGTCTGGCTGTGCTCCTCCTCCGTCGGACTACTCAGGTCTGTCAATTGAAGGAGCTGTTTCAGCCGTAACTTAGCCGGTCGCTCCACACAGAACACATCCTGTTACCCGCTTTGTCTGCGGTTTGTCATCATCCACATTGTCATCGTGTGTGGGCCTGTGAGGGAATTTTTATGAATTATAAGCCAGCGTCCCTCGACAAGAACCCAAGCATCGAAATATGTAAAAATGCTTTTTGAAAACATTTTCGGAGGAGGATGACAGCGCAGCCAGCGACATTGACAATGAGCCGGTAGTAAGTGGCTGCCAGGCACTGGCAACAACAAAGCGCTGATTGACAGGAAGGCACACAAAAGGGCTGGTCGGGGGGAGTGGCGGGACGAAATGCCATCGCACAGATGGATCCAGAACGGGTTCTGGAAGGAGAGGCAGTCGTTAGCCCGCTCAACGAAGCGCATCCAGGACATGTGGGCTGTGGTCCTGAGGCCTGAGGCCTGAGCCCACGCTCAAGCTCTATCGATTTTTGGGAATTATTTCCGGCCTCGCAAAGGGTTCGATATGCAACTGGGTTCGGGTTTTTGGGTTCGCCGTGCGAACGCAGCTGCGACCCAGCAGGCCGCGCATTCCCATCTTTAACCTTTGTCTTTTGGCCGTGGCTGCATATTTCGGGCCAGACAAATTAGTAACGCTTGATTAAGTTTTACTTTGCGCATTGTAAGTGAAAAGAACAACAGCACCACAACGCGGTGTTTTACCTATCATCATAGTAACTAAAATGGTCAATCATAAAGACTGTCTCGTGGCATTGTAACCAAACACATTAGGCCTTGTGACCGTTGCACAAGCACCCATAAGTTGGCTTGCACTGGTGGTTCCGGTGTTGAATTATTGAAATCGTGCCTGTACGAGTAATGCAGAAATTGTGTCACTGCCGTCCCAATTCACCAGACCGGGGAAGCGGTTCTTTAATGGGTCCCCGAAACAGGGCGGCAAGTTGAAAAGCAAACTTGGGCTCCCTCGTGGGTTTTGCGGTTTTTAGACCGACTGCCACCTGTTTGTGCTGCTGTTTTCCAATAGAAGCAAACCTTTATTAGACCTGGACCTTAAGATATCTTTATCAAGGTAATAGGCATTAGGCGAATGGCAAAACTAAAAAAAAGCTAAGCGGCAAAAAAAAAGTTCAAAAGACGAATAGTAAGGTACAAAGAAGTAACAGATCCGAAAAATCTTAACTCTTTTATTTACAACAAGAGAAGAAATCGTTTTCCGATTTTAAAAAAATTAAAATCGTAGTTCAGAAACTTTAAACCATTACAATGTTTAAAAGAGTTTTTCATAAAAATTAAAAAATATAAAACTTGCTCTTTTTATACCCTTGCAGAGGGTATTATAATTTCAGTCAGAAGTTTGCAAAGCAGTGAAGGAGAAAGTATATATATTCTTGATCAGCATCACTAGGAGAGTCGATCTAGCCATGTCCGTCTGTCCGTCCGTTTCTACGCAAACTAGTCTCTCAGTATTAAAGCTATCTGCATGAAACTTTCCCAAAAGTTGGCTTTCTATTGCAGGTAGTACATAAGTCGGAACAAGCTGGATCGGACGACTACAGCATATAGCTCCCATACAAAAGTTTTTAACGATGTAGGAAACAAATTCCTTAATGAAATCATTAAGGAATTATTTAATTTTCTTTAATTTTCTTTAAAGAGAACCGCACATTAAATAAACAGAGACTTTTTTTCGAAACAGTCACTCTTTGTGGATGCATAGACTTCTAAAAGACGACGAGAAGGTTTTTGGAGTTACAACTGCTATAATTCAGCTTATTGACGTAAACACCGACGTGAAAATAAGCTGAAACACCAAAGATGAATTTAAAAAAAAAAATTGTCATCTTCCACCAAGCGCTCTTCATCAAACAAACCGCAAAGTTGGAGCTATTTAATAAACAACATATTTAAAAATTATTCACCCGTTTTTTTAAAGCCATTTTAAAAATTCAACTTGTTACACTTTTACAACACAAAAAAAAAGGACACATATACAATTTTTTTTAATAGAGCCAGCATGTACTCGTCATTTTAATGTTGCTCTAAATCAATTTAAAGCTTCAGACTTTTTTAATCCAAGTGAAAAAAATTCACAGAACAAAAATTAAGTTATGTGTTGTCTTTGGAACAAAAAACTTAAAAAAGTACACAGCAAAAACTTCTCCGATTTTGGTTTCCGTAAAGATTCTTTACCAAAACGGTAACTTTACTAGTTCGCATCACTAATACAAAATTTTTCCCTTTTTAATTTTCTCCCTCGTTCTCGTTATGTAAAATGTGACGCCAAAATAATTTTTACTTTTTAAAATGTTAGAAAATAAAATTTTTGTTTGTAACTTTAAAAGTAGAAAGTTACAAACAAACGACTTTAAATAATTTCCAACTATAAAATTTACCCTTTTATACCATTGCTGATTTTGGCAGAACTCACTGAATACAGGATATTGTGGATTAGTACAGTGAAGGAAAAATTTAAGGTCCTATAAAGCATATTTGTTCATGATCAGAACAACTAGGAGACTTGATGTAACTCTAACACCAAATTGCACTGTTTCAACACAATAATTTGTGTCACTCCCTTTTCAATTTTATTCAAATCGGAGGACTATATTTGTATTTAGCTGTCATATATCCCGCCAAATCCAACATTTTGTATTCTATTAACTCTTCATTTTATTTTTCTTATTTCAAACGCTGTATGGGAAAACAGCTATATAAAAGATAATATATAAATGCTGCTGGCCAAATCAGAAAACTGTATGAAACGTTGAATTTTAAACACGATATAATAATCATTTTTCGTCAGAAAACTTGTAATCAGCAATATTGGATTTTGAAGGTGCGATCGTCACAATTTATTTACCTCTTTTGGGGGTATTTTAATTTGAAATCATTCATATGCGAAAATTGTCTATTACAGTGAAAAACGCTTGCAATTAAAAGCAACTTTTTCTTTAAATGAACATTTTCTTGGCCTACGAATTTGTATTTATATCAGTTTTTATTTCCCATTGCAAAAGTTTTTTGCCTTTCATCCCTTTCGAATGCATCAACAACATTTAGTACTTAACCCAAAAAAACCTTCCCTTATTAAGCAAACATGTTGCCCATTTATTAGCCCTCGAAGTTGGTCTGAGCCCCTTAATGATAATTTGTTTGACACCTGACGTGTGGCTCCCGATGAAAATCTCCCGGGAAGCGGACCGAACCATTTACATGGCATGGCTAGATTAACCTAGCCTGCACTTTCAAACTTGGGTGGACTAAGGTGTTGACTACCAAGGACAGAACACGTTGCATGTATGACAAAGCTTTGTCAGCGATTCCAATAGTAGACGTTTACAAATTAGCTGAGTTTGGTTGCATATGCGTTCATGGATAGTTCCCTCAATACGAGTGTTTGGCAACTAAAACCCTAATTACCAAGCCAAATCATTTGTATCGCCTCTTTGCCTGTTCTGAGACTTCCCGCATTTTGGTGGATCTGTGGGTTGGGCTGAGTTTGGATTGAGAATGGGGCCGGATCTAGGGCTGGGCCCGACCCTGAGTCCATTGCAGCCAGAGCACGGCTAATGACGCTACATTGTTTTGTGATGCGTGAAATTTGGATGACTTCAAGTCCACGATCTATATTCTGGGACGAGCCAGCGCCAGCGACTTGCCTCAATGCCTCCGACAAATCGTTATGCACACAGGGCTATCATTCAGTGATCAGACATGAGCCTAGGAGCATGCGGGAAGTCGTCGTCAAGTTGATTAGCGGCGATTCACTTCCGCTGCGCATCAGAGGGGCAATTTTGTCTTTCAAACACAACTCTAGTATGCTCCGCAGCGATCGCAATTTCGCGCAGTGAACTGTAACCGAAAGTTAATTAGCTCGACGAAATCCTCGCCGTAAATGTCTTAGCTAGGGGCACGCCCGGGTACATTTACATACAATGTAGAACAGAGTTCTTCGAGAGAACGGACAACCATAAGGGGCTAACATAAGGGTCACCAACAGAAAGGAAGCCAAGCAGGAAATCTTAATGGTTGTGTGGTCGGACTCGAGAAAAAGGGTTCGTCCCATCTAGGAGGAAGTGTGAGAACATTGTCTGAGGCATTGTTACGGGAACGGGAGCCAGGGTGAGTTAATAAGATCTAACCAACAATCGTCCGCTGTTAGATCTTGCCATATGGCAGTACACTTTTAAGTTTCTTGTAAATTGTTTTCAACAGCTTTTCCCAACTTCTCTTGCTTCCAGAGCTGTCCAGTCTTGACAGCTTGAAATATTTGGGATACTTTAACACACCCAACTTTTTCTGAACTAGTAACCGCCGCAAGGGTGGAGAAAAACTGCGGAGGGAAAAACGCTGAAAGCCCCAAGATGTCTTTAAGCTCCCTAGACGAGACAAATAATACTTTTGGCAAGAACAAAGCAAGCGCCAATTTATTTAATGAAAAATTCTCACCAACCTACCAAGTTGCAAGAATACTCTCAGTGCTACTGGCAGAACTTGTATGACTGCTTTACAAGCACTAGACAGCGTAATTAATTCACAAGTTAAAAAATAAGTAAAAACTTTGGAAAATTCACAAAGGCAATACACCACCGAACAAAACTAATAATCGAGCCCATCAGGCAACGAATTGGTGTGTACCTGCTCCTGGAAGAGGTCCGCCAGACACTGAAGAAAGTGTGGCACCTTTGCGCCTTTGCGTCTTTGTTTGCGTATCTTCAGTCTTCTGTGCATCTGTTTTTAGATCTGGTCTGTCTTTTGTTCGCCGCTGGCGAACCAAACAAATAAACTCGGGGCCAAGTTATGACAGTCGACTGCTGTCACCGTCGAGGGCCGCAGGAAACATTATTCTTAGTTAGATGCTAATTAATTAGAAGACGCGGAGGAGTGAGGTTGCCTGGGGACCATTCGGTAGCAGCCATGTGGGCAGCGACACAATATCGTCGAGCCAGCAGCAAAAATGCTCGAAACGCACACGAGAAAAGACACTTCTGGAGTATAAATTTTGTTGATTGTTGTATTCGTCAGGCTTTGAAAAATGACCTGGGGGAGGCGAAGTGAAAAAATAAGGCTAAATGGGAGTTCAATACGAAAAGAAGACACTAATATAAAGTGTCAAACGACGGAGCAAGTTTTTTTTCAAATCAGAAGACAAAACGACAAGTACCAAAACTAATATTTATATTCAATAAGTCCATAAATATGCAATGATACAATTTTAATTTTTAACAATTTGTTATTCCCTTTTTAAATTGCAAGTATTCGTACAATATATAAAAAAAATTTAGTTAAAATAGTTTTAAGTTTAAAACTGAAATAATCATAGTAATCTGAAATTGTGCACACCAAATTAAAGCTTAGTTCTAAATTATAAAACCATTAATAAAACCCTAAGAACAAAAAAAATGAAAATAGAGATGCTAAAGAAATTATTTCTTAAAAGTTATGTTAAGAGAAAACTCTTAACGTTTAGTATACAAAACCCCAGCCAATAGTAAAAATTGTTTAATTTTAAAATTGTTTGAAAAAACAAAAAAAATTATTCAAAACTTGTTTTTATTTTGAAACCTTTACATTCCAAAAAACGAAAAAATAAACCCACAAGCTTTGCACTTATTATAAATATCCGTAAAAACAACCTAATTATAGCGTGTTAATACTTTTTGAAGAATCTGTAATGATCAGAAACATTTTTTTTTGTTTTCACAATATTGTTTACGATGTTAAAGTGCGAAAGAAGAACTTTCAGAAATGATTTTTGATTTGTGAGCGATATTGATTCGCTCAAAATATCAGCCTTTATATACAAAATGGCGAGATTTAAATATGATCAAGTAGATTGAGCCACGGACCAACAAGTTTATAGGTCACTGTACTTGGTGTAGTGACGATACCAAGAGCGTGTGCATAGGAGGCTACTATATATCCATAGAATTGAAAATCTGCTGTAATGATCCGATACTAACGAGTAACATAACTAAATGAATAAGGATTGGATACCAAAACTTTAAGAACATTAATTGGTTGAGGAGAAAGGGCGGTGAAAGGGACAAACTAAACATTTTTTTAAGTGGAGTTCTTGAGCTTGGGTTGGTAAAATATAAAATCGTCGCGCTGAATGAATCCGAATGTAAACATTTAAAGAGTGTATTTATTCAGTCGAATGCTTATCAATTTTTCGGCACAAAATTTGATATTATTTATTTTATATGTTGAAGATGCGATCATCACGACTTTTTTACCTCGTTAAGAAGTGTTTTTATTGATACAAAATAGTTGTCATTTGTCTCTTTTTAAAAATCGTTTTAAACTTTCAACTGGTAGTTTTTCTATCAATATATCTTACCATATAATGGTAATAACAGCAATAATAATATAAAAATAGGGCCTTTGTCTCAATTACAATTCTTTGAGCTAATGGTCATAACAACATAATTAAATTGAAGCAAATCGTGAACTTTTAAACAGAATGTAACATTTATTCCATTATTATGCTTAATATAGCAAACCACTTATAAACCAATAATTTCCAAAAAATTTATAATGATTAATACGTTTTACAAATATAGTCAACAAGGTTTTTTTTAAGTTTCCACTTGTGCAACAAGATTTTAAGATTTTAAGTAGATGAAATTGTTTATAGCAGCGTCAAATTTCTTTAGTAAAAAAGACTTGAGCACCAATTCTGCGTCTATGGCGAAACTTTTTCCAGAGGGGAAATAATATTTTCCCTCACAATGGACCACGAAATGTTTACTCAGCGATGCTATAAAAATGATTGCGCCCCAAACGGCGATTCACTCGGATTGAGAGACGCGCCCGCCTGCTGCCAACTTGTTTACACAAGTTTTAATTAGAGTAATTATGATTTTTACACGAAATTAATTATGCATGCGCGATTGCGGGCGCATCTTCGCATCTCGCGGCTGAGATAACCGAGCAAACTTAAGTTCCTAAACCATCCTAAGTGGGCACGGCAATCATTCAGGCTATACACGGCGAATGAGGGGAAAGCGAGATCTGGGAATTTTAATTGCCAAACAATTTCCACTTAATTACCTCGGAGAACAGAGGAAAAATTATGGAATTCGGGGCCAGAGACCCAGCCTCATTGCGTGTCTAGCGAGCTGTGAAGTTGCCAAAGACTCGGGATCGTAGTCGTGATTACGAGGCTGATACTTCAAGTAACTGCATCTGCGAGATAACAATCAGTGCAAGTGCCGTCGGAAAATCTTTCTCCGTCCCATACAGTCACTCGCAGTTCTTCTTTCGGAATTTACGACACGGCATCGTCAGATGCCGCCGCTTTTCTTGTTTGTAAAATGCAGCAGGTTAGTTTGATTAACCCAACATGTTGACAGTTTGACTCTTTCTTAGCTTGTGTTTGATTAATGATACGAGGGGGACCGCCACCGAATTCAAATGTGAAAAACGGGCTTAGATAATGGATAGCAAGATAAACTTGTTTGAAATGATAATCGGCCACATTAATGTCCCTTTTCCTGCTCAGTGGCCCATTCAATTACCAATAATAACATATTTCTGCCTACCAGCTTACTCAATTGGCTACGATAGGTGACAAATAAACTAGTTTGTGTTTTTCGATAATCCGGTTTATTAACATAATTGCCACACAGGGAAGTGTTGCAAACTCCTGAAGTTTCGCCACCCAACTCACCTATGTATATATTCTAGGTGTTTTGAGTTAGACCTAAGTTGACTTAAGATGTATATTGATTGTATTCCGCTGTCAAAAGAGTGCAGTTCCCAACTTTCGAGCACTTCCAGATAATTGATAATGGTCGTTCACTGGGGCACTGATAGATATTCTAGCTGCTGGTGTTTCGATATGTCTGAGCACTATGTCTGAGCATTTCTCAGCTATTTCACACACATTTCACACACTTTGCCGCGCACTTCGCGTGCGGCCGCAGGTGCAAGTGCCGCATCTTGCTGTGGCGTGGCCAAGTCGCACTTTATCCAAGTCGAATCTCTGCACTCGCGCACTCCGATTGGCTAATCCCGACTCGATCCGATCCGATGCGATTCTATTCGATTCGATTCGATTCGATTCGCCGGGGAAAGCGGGGCAGGGCAGGCGGTACTCGGTACTTGCGACCGCGTTGTTCTTGCCACTGGCGCTGGCGCTGGGATGGATGTGAGTATGGATGAGGCTGAGGGCCCAACGGCAGGGCGACGGACTGCGGGTGGCGGACTGCGGACTGCGGACTGCGTACTCCGGACTGCGACTCCTCGATCTTGTAACGCGCGGAACGAAAGTTGAACGAAGATTGAATCGAGTCGCCGAGCGCGTTACTTGCAGCGCCACGGGTTGTTGCATGTAAGGCTGTGGATTGTAAGAGCGGGCCCAAGAGAGGAGCGTGCTTCGTTGAGTTGAAAACGAAACCGAATCCGAAACCGAAACCGAAAACGAAACGGAAATGAAACGGAAAACGAGCTCTTGCCGATGGCTCTCTTCTGCGTATTGAGAGCGGTTGGCAAAGGACCTGCACGCAGTTGAAACGATTAAATCATTCAACACGAGGTCATGATTCATGATTATGTTTAAACCTCTTGTCTTGAGAAGGCGTAGCTCATATATTAGCTCGAGGTGCTGCCGATGGACAGCCAGCCGCATGGGAAAGAATTTTCCTGCTCATTGGCGTTGTGCCAATCAGACTCTCCGAGAGCTGCGTTTACCTGCCCAGGCACAGCAACTTCACCTGTCCGCTCTGTACGCCGGAATGAGGGCTCTCTGTGCGCTGCAGCCGCTCTTCCGTTTGGTATAAGAGATTTCTTTGTCACCCGTTCCGCTGGCGGCACGGATGGTAGCCGAGTGAAACAAAACAAGAGCGAATTCGAACTGTTGATTTGTTTTTACCTTTCCAGAGTCTAGTTTTCCTTTCGCTCGGTTTTCCAGCCGAAATTATCTTGCAGTCCAAATTGAAAATGGTGGGCTTCCCTGAATTTCCAATAATTGTGGCCGGCATTAATCAAGATTTCGCAGATACAACTTGTCACAAAGTGGCCTTCTTGACCACTATACTGACATTAGAGTTCATATTTTTCCATAAAATTGTTTCTGCCTGGAAACCCCCATGTTTACATACAGTGCTGGAACAAATAATAGCAACGACATTTTCATATCCGCTTGAAAGACATTTCCTAAATACTAGTATGTAGGAAAGCTGTTGCGTTGTAAATAACAAAACGTAGAGCACGTTTTCCATACTTTATTTTTGTTTCTTTTTGAGAATTCATTATGTCTAGCAAACTTATGTTGGGCTGGAAAATAAAAGAAAAACGCGACCGAATTGCAAAGGTTAAAGGTTAAGTTAAAACACTTTAGGATAATTAAAGCATTGTTTATTTAAGGGCATCAGTCTTCACTTGCTTAATAAAAATTAGCATACTGGAAATAGTTTTGAAGGCTAAGAAAGTTACATTTATAGGTAATACATTTTTACCCTCGGATATCGGTCTAATATTCTGGATCTAAAAACAAGTGTTTATTGCCGTCATAGTATAAGTGAAAAGGGACTTACATTAGGAATTAAGGCAGTAGAATGACCCTCAACGCTTATCAGCCCTCAGAAAGAAAATAATTATTGTTTTAAACCTAGTTACTACCATGATGCAAATCCGATTTAGAACTTTTAAGCGGGTCCTTAAATTAAATTCGAATAAATGAAAAAATCATGGGACAAATTACAAAAAAAAAAGTGCCAGTTGTCACCAATTTTGTTCCAATCTATAAATTTATATGTCTTGTTAGTGTTTTGCACCCTTAAAAACTGATTGATTTACCATAACAATAATACAGTTGAAGCAATTGAAAAAAATACTATTTTTAAACCTTGGGTATTAAATTTATAATTTTTTCCAAGAAAAAATATTGATAAACATTTTTCTTTTATAGATTCAAAAAATAAAATAAAAAATGTCATTAAATCGTTTGGTTTTTATACCCTTGCAGAGGGTATTATAATTTCAGTCAGAAGTTTGCAACGCAGTGAAGGAGACGTTTCCGATCCTATAAAGTATATATATTCTTGATCAGCATCACTAGTAGAGTCGATCTAGCCATGTCCGTCTGTCATTCCGTCTGTCCGTCTGTCCGTCCGTTTATATGCAAACTAGTCTATCAGTTTTTAAGCTATCTGCATGAAACTTTCCCAAAAGTTGTCTTTCTATTGCAGGTAGTATATAAGTCGGAACGAGCCGGATCGGACGACTATAGCATATAGCTCCCATAGGAACAATCGAAAAAAAAATTAAAAAAAAATTATAACTTTGCTGTTTTTTAATTTTTTTTTAGTTCTTCGAAATTTAGTAATGGTTTAATATTTCAGAATTATGATTTAAATTTTATCAAAATCGGACGACTATAGCATATAGCTCCCATAGGAACAATCGGAAAAATAAATGAAAAAAAATTATAAATTTTCTGTTTTTTAATTTTTTTTTTTTTAGTTCTTCGAGATATAGTAATGGATAAATATTTCAGAATTACGGTTTAAATTTCATCAAAATCGGACGACTTTAGCATATAGCTCCAATAGAAATAATAAAATTATATAAAATAACTACCTAATAATGAGCTGCAAATCATCATTGCTTCAATGTTTTTAGACATATACGCAAGTAAATCATAATTTTAATGTTTTCAAAAATATTTAATTATTGCAATAGCTGCAAGGGTATATAAACTTCGGCTTGCCGAAGTTTGCTTCCTTTTTTGTTTACTATAAAATATATGCCAAAATGTGTTTATAAAAATAACCAAAAAACGAACGACGAATGTTTTTAACAAATTACAAAGGTGGAAACTTAATTCCGCCTCTGTAATTCGTTGGTAACAGCCATGTTTCATTAAAACAATTAAAAACTATAAAGTATATTTCATAAATGGCATTCTCTTATGCCGATACATTCTTTCAAAACAATAAGCAACTAAAGTTGCTTAGATTAAAGAAGTACATGCATTCATATTAAAACATAACTCAAACAATAGTTAAAAATACAAAATAGTTAACAAAATAAATAAACATAAAGGGTAAATTTGAAAATAGAAACTAGCATTGGAATCGAACTCGTTTTCACTGCACTTTTAATACAGTAACAACTTTCTATCTTTTTTATCTTTTTTATTATCTTGGCCAAAAATTGTAATATGCAGACATGAAATTCAAAGGCTATGAACAGATGACTAAATAAGGAATTGAAATCGGGAGTTCAGAGATTTATTTGAGTGAAAATATGTAAAATTGTATGTGAATATTTTAGTCGTTTCACAAAAATTGTATAAAAGTGCCTACAAGAACCACCAAACAAAGGGTTTTTATGCCTTTTGATGTGTTTTCATTCTTTTTCAAACATAAAGTATTAAAAAAAAAAAAAAAAAATAGTTGCACTATAGCAAATGATGAATCAACTAAGGTTCCAGATGTAAAATCCAGCTTGGCCGTTATTATGCGTCAAAATACCCTTTGATCGACGTTTTTGGCACTTTGATGTCCTTTTTCGCGAAATTTGAGGGAGGTGAAGAAATTCAAAGGAAGAGTTCCTGTTGAGATCATCGAGATTTAATAGACCTATATAGTCGCACCAAAGTATTTTCATTTATTTTTGATAAATACCTAAAATAAAACTTAAGCGTTATTTCTAAGTATATCCAAATAAAAATCAACAGACATGATCATTGAGGATTTGAAAAGATACATTTTGCAGCTATTATGAGTGGGTGATTTTTCACTTAAAAAAATTGGAATAATAACAACTTTTGGTTCTGAACCCAAGATTTTAAGCATAAATATACAACACCTAAACTGTTTCTTATCAGATTTTCATAAGGCCAGTGAAGCGTTAGTAATAGTATAAAATAAGTAACTAATTATTTGAATTAAATGAAATTGTATTCGCCGAAACGCGGATCTTGAATTTCTAAATGTCGTGAATGATTTACGGACGCAAGGCTTGATGGTGGATGGGGGACTGATAAATGCAGGGCATTTGTAGATTGTATCGCTGGCTCACATTTGATTGATTGGCAGCACCCGTTGACCTGGCTCTTTGTTCTTTGCCACTTTCGAATGTTTGACTCGGTGGCTCAATTTCGAGGGGCGACGAATTGCTCAAGTGGATCGCGCCCAATCAACCGATTTCTTGTCGAGCCAGATCACCTATCAGAAATGGTTTTAATAAGACTCACGACAGTGGGGAACGCTGAGGTAAAAGTTGTGTTATCTTCGACCTGTAAACAATTTGTAAAATAAACATAATTGGTCCCATTCGGACTGCCCTCTGATTGTTTTCGAACTTTGAAGTTATTTTTCAATTTGACATACAAAAGCAAATCAACCTTCTTTTATGTCATGAAAATAATGTGTAATTCTATATACAACAATGCAAGCAAAATTTTAACAAAGCAAGTTATGTAAATATTCCAGATATAAGAATTTGGTTTCCCTGATTCTGAAATTTACAACCAATTTTTTGTGCCCTTGAGGGTATCCTTTTTTTATATTCTTTGGGATGTGTGGCTTAATATTTAAGAAATACGGGCTTAAGTCTGATTTAAAATTAAATTTATATTTCAGGTTTGCTCAGCCATTTTTCGAACTGCACTGTCAAAACATTAAACGATCTTTTATTTAATTTCCTATTGGCTTAGAATATTTTTTTTAGCTACAATACATTTGGCCATTTGAATGATCATTTTAAGACCAGTGTTTATTTTACTCAGCTAAAATGTTTTCCCATCCCCTGCGACCGCAAACCAACCCGATCTGATAGCCATCCAAAAAGAGCAGGCAACTGAATGCGACGAAGATTGTGCCAGTATCTCAATATCGGGCTGATAAAATCATGGAGTCCTCGTACGCGCAATGTAAATATTTAGCCATGATAACGTGCCAGTTGTTGAGTTGTAGGCGACTGCCTGCGTCTGCCCTCCTCAGCATTCTACTCTTGTGTTTGGCCAGAAAATTGTAAGTTTATCTGCGCAGCTGATGGCATTTTTGTGTAAATTCCTGGCCACAGCCACTTAACCGTCCGCAGATCCGCTGATTTGTTTGACTGCCAGGCAGGCGAACAAGCCGCTTGACAGACAGCGCATGCCCAACGACTTCGACCGCAGCGGACTGAGTTATGGATGGACGTTGGCCTGGCCTGGCATGGCATGGCATGGCATGGCATGGCATGGCTGTGCTCTGGCTGTCGCCCGCTCGTTTGCATACTCGGAAATGACAAATGGCTAATTGATAAGAATGGACATAGGCGACACATTTGGCGTTTCCTGCGGCAAAGGAAACTGCGCCCAGCCCATGGCACCACCCAGCCCAAACAGTGGCATCGCCAGGAGTTCATTCATTTGATTCCGCCTGATACACTTTAAGGCTCTCATCTCGGGCTGCCAACTTCAAAAGTTTCCACTGACTTGGCACACAAGTTTGCATTAATCTTCCTGCCCGTCCCCCCTCCCCCCCGTCCCTCCCCCTCGAGCGGCTGCCACCTTCCGCTTACATCAAATCAATTGCCCCTCCGTCGGGAAAGCTCGGCATTCAGCTCACGTACACGCATATCAATTGTTACTGCTTCGAGGCTCTGGCAAATGAGGCTCTGGCAAATGATGGCCCGGGAATGGGTGAATGACTGAATGACTGAATGGCTGAATGGCTGAATGAGTGAATGAGTGAATGAGTGAAAATCGAATAAGCGAATAAGCGAATGGGTGGGTGAGCGTGAGTGAGTGACGGGTTGCCTGCTACAGCTATAGCTTGTCGATGCCTGGCCATATCCAGATTCTATATGCACATCGACTGACTGCTTTTGTCGCCCGTTTGCACCCACAAAAGAAAAATCAAAATTAACATATTCTTCAGTTTTTGTTATTGATACTCAAATATTTTTGTTATTATCTCAAACCATTTTTTTCAGGCTAAATCGTAACAATTACAATTTGTATTACAAAAACTAGGAAATACAAATTTTTATTTTTAATCATTTATAGTTATTTAAATGATAATAATCAAAAATAATTATTAACTATCAATTTTTATATAAAACGTGAACCATAACAATTATTTTCCAGTTTAATTAACAAAATTAAAAATTAAAATTGCTTTTCAATTCGTTTGATAAAAACTGAATTTTAATAAAAATTAACACCTCTCAGACGAATTATAATATGTATGAAAATCATTTAGATGAGTCCCTGTATTAACAGCTTTCACATTCGTAACTTGATTTACCGAAATAAATTCATTTTTATTTATTTATAAGCTTGATTTGCGATTAGCCGCAGTCAAAATACTTTTATTTTACCACTACTTTGGGTAACTGATTGCGATTCGTTGTAAATCGTTATAAAATTGTTTAACTTTTTTTTGATTTTCAGTCTGGAAATGATGATTTGATTGTAAAATTAGTTTTGATTGGACCAATAAAATAGTGAACCTGCCGAAAAGGAAACAAAAGTTCCAATAAAAATGTAATCAGTGGGAATTTTTTGCTCTTAAGTTGGAAATGATTGATTTCAGATGCCTATCTGTAGAATATTAAAAAAAGATTATCCTAAAAAAAATAATTAAAATTATTATGTGAATTGAATCTTTGAGTACCATGAAAACACACAACATGTCCACTTCACTGTATACATTTTATACATCTTCTGAAAGGTTTTGATGTGTAGATCATATGTATAGTCTGGCTTGCAAATTTAAGAATGACACTCCAAGTTTAAAAGTAACACACAATTTTTTTTTAAGTATACTAACGTTTTTTACCTTCTTATATTATTTTGTACATCCAGTTCAGCTTAAAAGAATTGGGTTATCGGTAGCTTATTTTACTACAAAATATTCCACATACAAGATAAAGTGATACAATTTGTTTAGGTTTTTAAACGTGTATTTTTCAGTTCAGTTCAGCTTTAACTACTTTAACAAACTTGGTGCTCAAACATCTATTTTATGAAACCTTCTAATTGTAGTAAAATAAGCTAACGATTAAAAATTACAGGCTTGACAACAGGTGAAAATCGTTATTTACCCTTTACCAAAAAAAACAGGGAGACCAACTCTACCGGAAAATCAAGGTTTGATCTCTTTTAAGGGTTTTGGTCGATTTAAATTTGTATCTAAATTTAAATTCTATAAATTGTAATGTAAATGACGATAGATTATAGATTTCGAAAAATGTGAATCGCATTATTTCATACATAAAATTATTATCGCAACGTGCACTGACAATTTGTACGAGCAATTTATGGGTCATTGTAAAATGTTTAAAAAATTTAATTCAAATTTTACTGCGTCACGTCAAAACATTTTCAGAAACTTCGACGCGTTTAATATTGCTTCCGTTTTTCTTATGAATTTATAATTAGACAATTTACACGCACATTTCTGACACCTCTCGATTGGGTTAACACCACGACGAGTCGTAAAGACTTGAAACCGTTTTACGACATTTTTATTTAATTGCAAAGGTAAGCATTAGTGCTATTGAATGAAGACTTGGGCCCGGATCCACAGTTTTTTATGAGAGCTGCCCACCATTCTGACTGAAGTTGTTGCGCAAAGTGTCAGTCAAGTCATTTTATTACAAGCTTGCAGTAATACTATTTTAGTTTTGAAATGGCATGGGTGGGTTTAAATCGTGACTTCCGATTTAGAAGTACTAGCACTAGTACTTAGTACTCAGATCGAAGAAATTATAGAGAGCGCGAGGCAAGTAACTGGCGGACACTTTTGATCAGGGCTGCGATAAGTTCCAAAAACATCGTCACACTATCCTAGGTTTAAGCCTAGTAATCAGCTATGAGAGAGAGCGAGAGGCAAATAATCGACGAAAAAATACCATATAATTGCAAAGCGTTGCCACATTTCTGAGATGAACTCTGGGTGAACGTTCGCCAGACCCGGCGAAAAGAATAAAAAATGTAATCTTTTGAGTTTGGAGCATAGTATTTGTCAGATCAAAAAACGGGCGGACGTTTGTCAACAAGCCGCGCGGTCTGAAAGTAAGACCTTGACACACACGCAGTTCCGATGAATTCCCAAACCTTCGGTCCAACTAGAAAGAATAAAGTTTTTCCGCTGGCGAAACTGTTCGTTGATCTGAGCAGTGCTGCCACTTTAGCAATTTAGTTGCTATTACTGTCAACTTTCAAAAAAATTTGCAACTTTTGTTTTGTAAATGTTATTAGCCACAAATCTAGCAATTTTTGATTCTCTTTAGCAATTTTAGCAACCTAATTACAAACGACCAATTTTTTATTTTCCCTTTAATATTGAATACCTTAATTGTACTGGTATGACACTACATTGTTCGCCTCATTCACTGACGGATTCATTGAAGCTCAGAGACAGAGACAAATGTATGGATACTGCTTGAGATTTTTTTGGTAATAAATTTACGGTCACACTGCCTTTTTATCGTTATTTTCAAACTTTATTGTTTTGTTTATTATATTGTGTTTATCCCGCTAATTTTAACGTTTAAATGTTTTTAGTTGTTACCTTTAAATGGTAAAAATAAAAAAAACTAAATGAGCAATGAATGAGGCCAACAATGTAATGCCATAAGCCCATTACGATAAGTAATGGTTCACAACTCAGTGAATCGATTATATGAAAAACTTGAAAGCTTGGTCACTCTTTTGCTGAGTTGTGTGCTTGGCTTGCTTAACGCTAATGCAAGATGAGGAGTTCAAGCAATCGATTCGCAAGGATTGCACTGATACATACATACTGTGCGTACACTCATAAAAATGTTCGTCCAAAATCGCCCTAAAACTAAGGAAATCGACCTAAAAAAGCATCCCAAGGCGATTGGCCCAGGATTTTAGTGCGAATTTTTCGTAAATTAATTGCGATTTTTTCATAAATTTTAGGTAAATTTTCTTCAGTTAAGGGCGATATTTCTAAAAATTGTAGGTCTATTTTTCTTGATAATAAATCGTTTTTTTCTTAGTTTACGGACAATATTTCCTAAATATAGGGCGAATTTTTTTTGTTTCAATAAAAAAAATGTTTACACATGTATGTCTTAGCTGAAGCTGAAAAAATGATTTTATTTTTTATTTTTTAAGCAAACATTTATTTTGTTATAAACATACATATTAATGTTAGATAATTACAGCAGAACGACAATTTACTGTAAATGAAAATGTATCAGGGATTAGAGAAATAAACACATAAATCACAAAAATAAACTTACTTGTTTTGAGAAAAAGATTTCTTGACATGCACGCTGCCGGACTCGAGTCCGCGGCTTCTGGTTTGGATTCGAATTCGCTAACCATAAGCTATGGAGTCACCGCGAAGAGAGATGATCAAGCTTTACATGATGTCTTCTTTTTTTTTGGTTCACTACTCCAAAAAACATGTGACTGCGATGTGCGCGATTACTCAAAAAAATAAGTTGACTTTTGTTCGTGAGTCAAAAAAACATAGGAACAGGAACCGTCACTATGTCTTCACATTGCCAATTTCAACTAGTAAAGCTGCTGGAAATTTTAAATTAGGCAAAACTAACTTATTTATGTCGAAAACGAAAAATTTAACGGTTTAGCATTTTTTTGGCAATTTTTACAATATTTTTGGCAACTGTTTTTCCCAAGTCTACCAATTTTTGCTTCGGAGATTCTGACAGCACTGGATCTGATTACTAGGCTTTAACGCCGAGATGGTATGCGCGAGGACTAGAACTAAAACCAAAATTGCCGCTCTCTTTGCCTTCCCTGCTTCCATTGGCCCCATAAACTTGGATATTACCAGCTCAATGTTTCTAATATTTTGCAAATTTTAAAACCAAAATACCGCCTCCAGATTGCCGCATAATGACCGCTGTTCATCATGCTGCCCATGCATTGCAAGTTTTGACAGTTGACTGTCATTACTCCAACCAGAGCCAAAAACCAATCCGGAATCTAGTGAAATTTTGCAATGCGTTTGCATTTTACGTTAACATTTTGCTGCCTTGCATACTAAACAAAAGCCCTCCAATCCCGACAAGAGCCGTGCGGAGTGGCACTGTTGCTGCAGCCCAAAACCTCAAAATGGACAAAATGTGTTCAATTTCAGGCCTTTGATTTTTCAATGGACAACTGGGCGCCGAGGACCGCCCTAGTTTTTGACGGTTTGGGTCAGCCGGCATCGGCATCTGCTTTGTCGAATTAACATTGATGCCGTGCCTGCCAAAACCTTCATTTTGTTTGTTGCTTACCTGCCCGGCTGACGTGATGGCGTTCATTAGCACGCACGTCGGCGCCATTTTGCAAACGCATTTCCGCTGCAGTCGTACGTGCAGTTCAAATGGTGCTTGCCTTCTGGTCTCTGGCTGGAGATGATCTGTTGCCATTCTAGGAACTATTTTTAAAATATATCGAGCTTGATAAAACTATCACTTTATGTTAAATGTTTCCATTCGGACCGCTTCATCCAGGTATTTTGCCTGCACAGGCATTTTTTTAGCGTGACGAATGGGAAAATTTAATAAGTGTATTTTTTCAGTCGAATACTTATTAATTTTTCGTCACAAAATTTAATATCAGTTATTTTATATGTTGAAGGTCACGACTTTTTTTTTGATTTTTATGCTTTTGTTTTTCATAAGCCGCCTTTTGATATCGTGGTCTGATTTTAATAAAATTAAAACCGTAATTCTAAAACAATAATCCATTACTTTGTATCGAAGTCAATTCAAGTCAATTGAAAAACAGCCATTTAAGATTTGTTCATATAATTTTCCGATTGTTCCGATGGGAGCTGTATGATATTGTCGTCCGAACCGGCTCGTTTCAACTTCTACTAATATAAACAACTAATTTCAAAACTGATGGGCGTGTTTGTGTAGAACCGTGTTGACAAACAATCGGACTCTCCTAATGATGTTGTTAGGGTCGGGAATGGGTCCTTCTGACTGAAATTGAAATACCATTTTTAAGGATATAAAAATTAAAGGGAAAGTTATCTGGCCCTATAGAACAAAAAAAATTAATAACTTCGTTGCATTTAAGATATTTGCTTAAATCTTGCTCATTTTTTTGCAAGTATTTTTGCAAGCCGTTTTCGTTGTTAGAAAAGAAATTCGAATTAAATTTATGAAAAATTCGACCTACAATCATGTTCCAATTGCCTTTGGATCCTTTTTAGGGCGAAAATTTTAAAAGTGTAGCCAATTTTTTTCTGGGTGTATTTACAATTACGCGTGCGAAAAATCTATGCAATGAAAACAGTATTACTTCAGCTTTTATAAGTTTATTTAATAATTTGATTCTATTTATTATATTTTTTAAGCTTTTTTTCCTTTATATTGTAATTTTGGCTCTTTAAATCATATAAATCAATAATTATTAAGAGATAGTGATGTTTAAGTTAGTAATTTTAGAATTATGTTATATTATTTTAATTGTATTAACAATTATTAGTAAAGCAACAGTATACTACGAACATATTATATACATACTGCATACATACATATTATATCAGTGACTTTGAAAATTTTATTTGAATACCTTTGAAGTTATTAATTTAATTCTTATCTCATCTATAAATTTTTCATACTCAGTAGTTTAAAATTCAGGTTACAATAGTTTAGTTAATATGACAATTTGTTTTGGGTGTAGAGTCTGCAAGTCAAATCACAAATTTCTAGATTATATTTAGTCCGAGATATCGACGTTCATATGGACGGACAGACTGGTAAAGAATATATATACTTATATAGATTCGGAAACGCTTCCTTTTATACCTTTCAACAAATACATTTTTTCGTTAAAAGCTTCGGAAGGGAAGTCATAACCTCAAAAGGATTAGGAATTGCAGGCAATTACTTAGATCTTTAAGTACAATAACATTTTTTTTTTAGGTGGTGTTTAATTTTGTTTATTTAACGTTTTTAATTTTTCTAATTTCAGGTAAGTGATACAACGATTAAACAAAATTTTAAACGCCAGATATCAAGTTAAATTTCGGTAAAAATAGTTGGTGGTCTATTTTTGGTGCAGCCATCGTCCATTCAAAGGCATTTTTAATTGGAGATGTATTGGCAGCTTTACACAATGGGGCCACTCGCAGACCAGACAGCACATGGAGAGGAGAGGTAGATGAAATAGCACCCTCCATCGAACCGAATCGGGGCATAAGCCCAAAATACCCGAAGCGGCCCGGCAGAGTATAGGCGATAATTGGTAACGCTTCACGTGTAATGCTCTCAAAAGGCAAAAATGGAATTTCTAATTAAGTTTTACAGGGATTTAATATCGACTATCTGCAGATCCTATTACAGCTCGCTCTTCCTCTACTGGCCTGCAGCTAGTGTGTACGAAATTTTGGTCAATTAACACATCAACGAGTTTAGAGGGAAAGCCCAGTCAAAACCAAGCACAAACTGGCCAACGGAAAAGGGGGGTATTTCACTTACTTTGCAGATTTCCTGCTCCTGTGATGCACTTGCCGATGCAATTGCTGCTGTTGATGCGCTTGAGGGATTAGCAAGTATGTATTGAAAGTAAGTCCAGTTCGATGTCTATTTGGAAACGAGATGAGTGCAAAAATTGTTTTCAAATGTTGATTTCGCAGCAAAATTTATAGTAATTTTTAGTGCCTGCAAACATAAAGGAGTAATCTGTTACGCAAAGAATTTAAAATATGTTTTCCATATATTTGTTCATTTATTTTAATTCTGAGTCAATAAATTCGTTGTATTAGTGTAAAGTATTCTGGAAACTCGATCGAATTACTCCCGATTTAAAATCCCACCAATGGGAAATATTTCTCCAAATTATAAAAATCAAACGTTGCGATGAATCCTATTAAGAAAATTATGACGAATCGACAAGAAAAGCTGATCAATATATTGAATATGGGTAAGAACCAAGTGACTTAAAAAAATGATAACTTCTTAAATAATAGTACGATTTGGAGGATTTATTGTATGAGTCGGTATACATTGACCGAATAAACGACTGCTTTTCGCGATCTGTGGCGTTAGAGCAGGCATGGTCACATTATAAAAACAAGAATGAACCCCAGTGTCGAGTTCCCCGACTATTAGATAATTATTTCCCTACAAAACAATCGGAGTTTAGGTGGCGCCATCTGCCGAGCGGCAGCGGCAGAGGGGCGACAGAGGAGCTGCAAAATGGCGGAAGAGGGGCGGCAGAGCGTCGGCAGAGAACTCAACAACTTCTAAAGCTTTAACTCGATTTTAAAATTGTTTGTGTCTATCGACAGATATGACCAAAACACACACACAGAGTATAACAGCTAACAGCTTACATGTCTCAGAACGACGTCACAGCCGTGTTAAATGTTTTTAGATTAATGGGCTTTAGAGTGGGCGTGGCTTCGTTTTAAAATAAACTTGCGCTGCGTAGAAAAAACTAGAATCTGCATGCCGAATCCCATATCTCTAGCTTTTGTAGTAACCGAGATCTCGACGTTCATACAGACGGACAGACAGACGGGCATGGCTAGATCGTCTCGGCTATTGATCCTAATCAAGAATATATATACTTTATAGAATCGGAATAGCTTCTTCTACCAGTCACTTACTTTTCAACGATTACAACATACCCTTTTACTCTACGCGTAACGGGTATAAAAATTGAGTGGAGTTGAGGCATACTAGAATCTGAATGTTGAATCCCAAATCTTTTTGTAGTTTCCAAGGTCTTGACATTTATACGGACAGAATAACGGACAGATCAGATCCTGATCAAAAATATATGTATATATCTATATATTGTATATATTTATGGGGTCTGGAACGCTTCCAGTGAGACAGTTGGGCTGCAATTTTGGCGATAAAACGACATTACAATTTTTTAATATTACTATTATTACCTTTTCTTGCAACGACCCGAGTTTTTCCAATTTGTTCCTTTAAGGACGTCTTTTTGATCCTTCTTCTACAAGTCCGGGATACTAAAAATTTCCCAAGTTTCCCGATTTACTGGGCTGTACTTCCGAAAAGCACAATCATTTCATTATCCATGTATTTTGGTGTCCTGGTAACGAATTAATATTTGACCAGACCGGTTTCTTGGAAAACAAGTGTAAAAACCTTTATTTTTTTTTTTTTTTGTTATTTCTTGAAAATTAGGACCTTTATCAAAGAACACATCCAAACAAAAGTTCAACCTCAAATTAAAATACACATTTGAAGTTTTGTGACACTTTTGAGTAAAGTTAATATTTAAGCCAAGTACTCAGATCGACGACAACAGTTCGCCGCCTATGAGAGAGAGCGACAGTGCCTTTTTGCACGTCGGTACTCAGATAGACGGAAAAAATACTAGAAATGTGTAGAGCGTTGCCAGACGTCTGGGATGAACTCTCGATGAACGTTTGTCAGGCCCTGGCGAAAAGAATACAAAATTTAATCTTTGTTGTTGTTGGATTGGAACTTGCAAGCAAAATGGCGGCAAGAACGACAAAAACACGATAAAAACGGCGTATCTGCCACCACTCACCTATTAGTGAAAATCTGCCAAGTGGGACTCCTAAACTAAAAGGTCCGATTTGCATGGATCTTTTTGGGTTCACAACAAAGAAATACATTTGGGCCGGTTTTGAGAATTTCGAAGTTTTACGAAAGTTACAGGGGTTTAAAAAGTCAACTTTGAACACTGCACTGTGGTTGCGCCCTTAGGCCAAAATTCACAAGATCGACAGTACCAAAAATTATCGATAAGTATACAAATTGTCTCAAAAATGACCAAGCTTCTTAATGGCAAACCGGATTTTTCTGGAAATCTAACGGGACTTTCTAAAAATAGAACGCAAAGTGTGAACACTTGTTCAATTTTGCAGCGCAGCAGCGTTACTTTAGCTGGAGTCAGTTTTAAAAAAGAGTTGTTCAGTTAAGTGAGTGAACATGTTCATGTTCAGTTGTTAAGTTACTCAAATGTTCAGTTGCTCAGTTCAGTTGCTTAAAGATCTTTATTCGCTTAATTGTTTTATTTGCTGACTAGTTCTTTCCTTATATTACTTACTTAAATATGTTTATGATCATTTGACATTGTACTGATTTTATAATCATTGTTAAGACGGATGCTAGCAATAACATAAAGAGAATAAAATAATAAAAATATAAGCCTAAAAATACGCAAGTGGTAATAGTATAAAGCAATTCGTTGATAAAAAATCGCGTTATTAATTTAGAAAGACTATAATATTTGATTTTATAAAATAAGGTAAAATGAATTTTAACCATGAACTTTGCAGTTAAGAATTTTTTGAGTAATTGTTTAAAATAAAAAGGTCGAAATTATCTTTTACTCGTATTCACAAAATAAACTTGCTTCCCAAAAAAAGTCTCAAATAACTTTTATTTAAATTTCATGAGGTATAAGAACCAATAACAATTCTGTATAGGGCACAGCACATTAAGTAACTTATTAATTAATTATCAATACCAATAAAACAATTCTGTGACCTGTGTTAATGCTTGTTTTATTTCTTGTCTCTTATTCTGTTGGTCACCAATAGCTTATTTTTTTTTTTTAATCATGTTAAAGGGATAGGTTTCCTAATATAGATGCTCGCTTAAAAACAAAATAATTTTCTTGCTTTGTCTTTTATACTGATTTTCCAATTTTTGAAAAATTACGATTTTTGGCAGGTAAAACATATGAAAAGTGCCATTTGCAGTTGTTAAAAATGATAAAAGGGGTCTTACGCTCCAAAAATAAAAATTTTTCGAAAGCACAAATCTTCACTATACCGGAAAGTCAAGGTTTGATTTTTGGAAGATTTTGTCGATTTAAAAAAATGTGTAAACCAGTGAAATATATTGGCTTTAAAGATTCAAAAATACTTCCATATATGCTATTTACAATCCTGCTGGAAATATATGACAACTCCAATATAAAGCACTGTCAACAACACAGGATAAGCAAACTATGGGAAGTGCGGAGGACAACGTACAAATTCAGAGGGCGCGGTTTAGTCCATGTTATGGTCTTGGCCCTTTATGTCAGCAGCGATTTGCACACACGCGTAATCCATTCCCAAAACATTCCAAACTGAGCCACTCTCAGTGGCGTGTCGAATAAATTTTATTTGAATAAATAAATTTTCCATTAACCGCAAACATGGATTTTGGTTCCATTACATAAATGTAATGCAATAAATGAAGTACAGCCAAACAGTACATTGTGGAAAGCGCAGTTGGAGGTTGGCTTCAATCTCCCATTGTTGTTATTGTGGCTGAGGCGTGATAACGCTGCCGCTTTTTGGATACGAATGCAGTTGGGTAATAACCCAAATTTTGTTTAAAAACCCTTTTTTTTTAATTTATATTTACGAAAGTACCATTCTAATCGAAAGCTAGATACCTTTATTTTAACAAGAAAGGAAGCTAAATTTGGCAATTCGAAGTTTATATGTTTAAAAAATTGAAGCTATGACATTCAGCTAAATTATTCGATCGTTCCTATGGCAGCTATATGATATACTTCTCCGATTTAAATAAATTTAAAATCGTTGTTCTAAATTAATAAACCACTTCTATACAAAAGAAATAAAAATGAATTAAAAATAGAAAAGTTAACATTATTTTTTAATATTTTAATTATTTCCACTTAAGCTCTATGATATACTCGTCTGATTTAAACCAAATTATATTTTGAAGAACTACAAAAAAAAGGAAGCAACTATTGCGAAAACTAAATATTTTTGAAAACTGTGTTGGTTTTATTACCTTGTAATTTGTATACATAAATCAGGCCCGTTCCAGTTTTCACTCGGAAGTGAATTAACATTGGCGGATTTCCCTTTACAATAATCAAAGTTCCCTTGCTTGCTAGCAAATTTCCTAGGGAAACTACTATTTGGGAGGAAATAAAAAAGCTGACTGCCGCAACTGCTTTTAACAAAAGCCTATGATTTGCCTTAGTTTTCCAGGCAAATCTCTAGTCAATATTTGTCACGCTGCTGTTCCTAATCTTTGTGCATTATTGGTGCACACATTTATTGTCTAAAATCAGTAAAAAAATCATTGGTAGACAATAATAACAAATTTTACTTATTTTAAATGCAGTGATGGAAACTGACCAGCAAAAGTGTTGAACAACTCGTGTGAGTCAGCTGCTTGGCATCAGTGTTGCAAACTTTTCACATGTAGTGTTCGGGACCAAATTTGGGGTGTCCATTTTGAAAATATGTACATCGATGTTTTTTTCGATGCAATACATCGAGGTTATGCATCGATATCATTCGATACATCGCTTGAAAAACATCGATGATTTCTCAAAATCGTAAAATCAAAAATCATAACATATGGTTTTTCAATAAGTTTGAGAATTTTTTTATTTTTCCATAAACTACATAAAAATAGACAAATATTTTAACTTTAATTTAATTCCAATATTCTTTAGGAAGGCTTTGTAAAAACAACAGCTTATTAATCCGTTTACCTTTCAACGTCGCTTTTGAGAACAAACGCTCTGATGGTACTGACGTTCCCACTATCGTCAAATATTTACGAGCGATTTTATATAGTTGAGGGAGTTGAATTTCAATGGGTTCTCATTGAGCCTTCCTACTGGAGACCGCAAATATATGGAAAGCTCGTCAGATATGGAATCGTCACTTTTGTGGACTAGCTTATGATGATCCTCCCATAAAGAAAAGCTTTCTTCATGTTCGTTAATATAGTCTGATGTATCTGAATCTACCAGCTCATCATGTGCTGCGACCTTCATAAATTCTTTGATTTTTGCTACAGCCGCTGAACAAGCAAGAGGATCCGTAAAATGCATTTTTTTGAACCTCGGATCCAATAGTATTGCTATAGCGAGGGGAGTTACATTATCTATCACGCCCATTCTCTTTTGAATCTCTCTGCAGTGACTGCAGTTCTTGGGCAACAGAATCTTCGAAGTTCATCGGCTTAATTTTCAAAACAAGGCAATGAATCAGAGGTATTACCTTGCTGCTAGTGCAGTACTTATCACCTGACACTTCCCTTGTTGCAGCTTCAATTGGAAGCTGTACTTGTAGCACTGAAGTCAGATGTGATAGTTCTGACGCATTAAGCATAGATGGTGCATTTTTGTGCCTGATGATTATGTTACTCACAACCACACAGAGCTCTAAAAATCTCTCGATCATATAATACGTACTGTTCCATCTGGTTGGAACAGTTGCCTTACGCAATTCGTTACTGCTTTGTTTAAACCAAGTCACGATTTCCTTTACTTTACTTATTAGGTCTCTTAGCCTTGAGCTTTGCTGAACAGAATTTTGTGCTACCAGATTTAGGATATGAGCAAAACATGGTATGTGCTTTTTTCCAAAAGCCAAATCAACGGCTTTTACCATATTTGAAGCATTATCTGTCACCACAGCAGAATCTTGATGCTTGTCGATACTCCATTCAGCGCAAGTTTTGAGGAGCATTTCAGCAATGTGATCTGATGTATGAAGTTCATTTGACTGCCACACTCCAAGAGTGATGGAAAACAGCTCACTGCCGACACCGAAGTGTTCTGTGATTCCTAAAAGCTTCTCATGGACATCATTTCAGACCACATATCAGTAGTAAGAGTGAGATTTTCAATATTAGATAACTTTTCTTTGATGACTGCTGATAACGCTGCGTATCGAGTTAATGTCGTCTTACTGGGAAGCTTATAATGCGGCGCAGTTACTTTAAGCAAATTACGAAAGCCTTCATTTTCAACAATTGTAAATGTTTGATTGTCTTTGCAAACCATGTATATTAGGGCATTATGAATTTTTAAAGTTTTGTCACCACTTGACGTGAAAGCGTAATTTTCTTCAAAACTTGATATTATAGTTTTTTGGCGCTTTGGTGGAACAACAGCAACATATTCGGAGTCTTTTGAAGTGTCACATTGCTTACCTGCTTGTTGATGATAACGAATCAGACACTTCCTTTAAGCTATCAATTTTATGATTTGTGGAACTTTCATCATTCAGCTCTCGAAAGGCAGCCTTGTGTATATTTTTAATGTGACCAATTAGGTGTGTTGTATTTCCACATGACTTTATTGTTTTTTGACACAGTTTACATTTTACGGAGTTTTTTCCATCAATTTTTTCATAAAACTTCCACACCACACTCTTTTTAGGCGCCATGAACTTTACCGTCGTATTTAGTTAGCCTGAAATCGAAATTTAATAAAATCCGGAAACAACCTTACTCTTCTATGTTACTTATATTTGCAATCAAATATGTACTCAAGCAGTAGTGATATAGTTAATATATAATCCTTTTCAGTTCTGTTATTGAATATTCACGACCAAAAATGTTTTACGTACGGGAAAGACGCAACCACAATGTCATTGAATAGTCGGTTAACATGATTCAGGCCTTCCAATCTGCAATTGAATGCGGTGATACATTCGATAGTTCCAATATCATAAGCTGATGCGACGTTGGGCGCTTTGAATGCTACCAACACATGTGAAAATGTTGTGTAACTACTTGGTATTGCGGCACTATCATGTAGTTACACAACATTTTTGCGGCACTATCATGTAGTTACACAACATTTTCACATGTGTTGGTAGCAATTGAAGCGCACCACCGCGCACCGGGCTATGATATCGGAACTACCGAATGTATCACCTCATTCCATTGCAGATTGGGAAGCCTGGCGTAATTCAATCGATGTTTTTGAAGAATACATCGATACATCGAGTGAATCGAGTGCCTTTCAAAAAATCGGACCGATGCGATACATCGTAGGGAAAACATCGATTTTTTCGATGCATCGATGTATATCGAATATCCCTAGACCAAAGTTGCCAAGAAAATAATATTTTTTTTCGTACCATGACAACCCTTGCTTTGTTTCTATCAAATCGTTCGGAAACCAGAACAGGGGCGGCAGTTTGTCTTTTTGATTTCGGTAAATCCGTTCTTGGCTCACTATTGAGCACGGAATTACTAAAATTTAGACTGTTGAGAACGGGCTTTTTTTCAGTAAAAATGCCAGATCCCAAATACTGTTCGAATTTTGTGTTTTTTATTTTCCTCTTTTATTTATTTATTTTATACATTTTCATTCGAAATTATATAGCTAAATATAATTTAATCATATAATTTTCTTATCAATAATTAAAACATACATATGAAGGGGAGATGTCTCTTTTATCTCCTCTGCTGTGATGAAGGCACTCAAAATTAACACCGGCATTGGTCAGGTAATTTAGCTCATCGAAACTGGGGATCTTGTTCTTGCGGATGTAGAGCTCCTTTAGGCGGTGACAATTCTGCAGGCTGCTTAGCATATTGATCTTGTTCACCTCCAAATGAGGCATCTCTAGGCAGATCTTTATGTCTTCAAAATCGCTGTCCCAAGCATTCAGGTTCACGATATTGCGGTAGTCCGAGCACTTTGACTTGGCCTCCACCAGCTGTTCCGTCAGTCTATTCATTATCTCGATCTATAACACATATAATACAATTTGGAATTCAATTTATCCATGTTGTACAAAAAAAAACCCACCTATCAAGCAAGTATTTTGGTAAAAAAAAAAAAGCAAACAAGAAAGGAAGCAAACTTCGGCAAGCCGAAGCTTATATACCCTTGCAGCTTTTAAAAAAATTAAACATCTTTAAAAAATCTAAATTTTAAATTTTATTACCATTTGAAACAAAATTAAGCTATGAATATTTTCACCTCAACTATTCGATCCTATTTAAATTAAATTATATTCCTATGTCCAAATTAATTACAAAAAAATCTTAAAAATTAGAACGGTACATTTTATTTTATTCAATATTGCGATTGTTCCCATGGGAGCATATGATAAGTCGTTCGATTTTGATCAAATTTAAATTATAATTTCAAATTAATAAACACTAAATATCAAAGAATTATAAAAAAAAAATTTAAAAACAGCAAATTGATAATAATAAGACAACTTTTGAATGTTTTTTGCATATAGCTTTAAAACTGAAAGACCAGTTTGCATAGAAACCGACAGACGGACATGGCTAGTTCGACTCTGCTAGTGAGCTGATCAAAATAACATATACTTTGTAGGGTCAGAAAAAATTTTTTTTTACCAATAGTGCAATATTTATGTTACAAGGCTCAGTCCCCTTCTTAGCGCTGGCGTTCCTAGATAGCTTTATTTAGTTTTTTTTTTCGATTTGAAAATTAGTTTATAATTTGTTTAGTAAACATTGAAAACTGCCGCAAAATGTATTTACATATTACACACAAAAAATCGTAAAGTTCAATTTGATAACGACTGTTCAATTTGATATTTACAAGAGATTTTTATTTTTACCATTGAAAATGTAAATTTGATGTTAAAAAATGGTATTGTTTCAATTTCTCTCTCTTTGAAAATTTTCTCAAGTCGAAAAAGAGAAAATCCTGCAAGATGGCGACAAAAATCAAATAGGTTAGAGGGAGAAGCACAGTTACGAAATTTGAGCTCCCGAATTCTACACGTGTTGTCCAGCTTGCACGGCTTTCCCATTGCTTGTTTTTCGGTAAGTTGAAATAATTGTGGTAAAGTGGTCGGCGCGTTTTGCAAGTGGAGTTTAGAAAAGAAAACGTGAGTGGAGCAATATTAAAATGTAAATGTAACTAATTAGCTAAACAAGTTATTGATTTAGTAACATTTGTGTGAGTGTCTTTGCTGTGCGTTTATGCCAGAAGCCCGGCTGCGTTCCAGAAATTTCGGAAATATGTGTATTTGTGATGCTTATTGTCAGCGTAGAAACCGAAATATTTACACATGTACGCAGTCCGTTTATTCCAGATGCACTTATTGAATAAAAAATTTGGCTGAAATTTCTGACACGCATTTTTAAAAGTCACATGTACATTTTTCTTTGCAGCCGGGCTCAGGCAAAGGCATACATACTTACATATGTATATACAAGGTGAGTTTCAAATTAAACAGGACTTTTTGATTCTAGCTCCCTCTAGTGGCGCCATCTGTATGTCAACTGTGCGTTAGAATCTCCTATCGTTTATCGACTTTTGATGAAACAAGTTTATGGCGATGATTGCATATCCCGTAGCAGAGTGCAACGTTTTCAAAGTGGGCGTGAGGACATAAATGACGATGAACACGTCCAACCAAAATCCGTGATCACCGAAAATTCCATCGAAACTGTGCGTGAATTCATAAAAAATCAGCCGAAATCATCATTCAAATTAATGGAAATAGAATTAAACATCTCCAAAACATCAATTTATCGCATTTTGACCGAACATTTGAGCTTACAAAAGGTGTGTGCACGGTTTGTTCCGCACAAATTGACAGACGTCCGATTGGCACGCTCTTTTACCCTGATCATGGTATGCATTAAGAAATACAATTTGAAAAGTTTCAGGTCAATAGCTTATAAACTGCGCGAAATATGGTAAAAAAATTTAATTTTAAGTGATTTTACCCCATTGTTCCTATGGGAGCTATAAGATATAGACGTCCGATTGGAACGCGCTATTACCCTGATCATGGTATGCATAAAAAAATACGATTTGGAAAAATTCAGGTCAACAGCTTATAAACTGCGCGAAATATGGTGAAAAAATTAAATTTAAAGCGATTTTGCAATATTTTTCCTAAGGGAGCTACAAGAAATAGACGTCCGATTGGCAGGTCCTTTACCTCGATCATGGTGTCCATTAAAAAAATTTAAGATTTGGAAAGATTCAGGTCAATAGCTTATAAACTGACGTCCAAAAATTGCTCAGGATTCAAAATTCGAAGGACATCAGTTAAGAGGCAAAAAAAGATTTGAACTTCCTTTACAAGATTGTGGCCTGTGGCGAAACGTGGTGTTTTCAATATGATCCCAAAACGAAACGCCAGAGTGCTGAATGGAAGGCGCCGGACGAGCCGAAACCCAAAAAATCGCGCCTGGAGAAGTCAAAAGTGAAGACAATGCATTATTTTTTTTATGATTCCAAGGGTATTGTCCACAAAAAATTTGTTCCACCCGGCCAAAACGTTAATGCGGTATTCTACCTTGCAGCTTTGAAGCGTTTGGTGCGCCGTACGACTTCTACCTTTTCGGAAAACGGCATTTGCCGATGAAAGGAAAGCGTTTTGCAGACGTAGAGGCCATTCAAAAGGCTTGCACCGGCATACTGGCGGCCATACCGGGCAAAGAGCTAAAACACTCGTTCGACATGCTTTTGGACAGTGCAAAACGCTGTATTAAAGCAGAAGGAGACAATTTTGAATAAAATAAATTGATTTTGCCGAAAAAACTATTTTTTCTGTCTTTTTTTTTTAAGTCCTGTTTACTTTGGAAATCACCTTGTATTTGTATAATTACCTGCAAATAACTGTAAAATGTTTTTTTTAGATACAATGGAAGGGAAATTGCCTGATTTATACGATTTTTGCCGGCTCAAAACCTTCCCCTGTCTTTTTCCGAGGATTTAAGAGGTAAATTTGATTTAAAATGGGCAATTAAGAGCCTTTATTGCCACATACAAAAATAAAATGTTTAAAGTCTGGTTTTATAATTTTTCAACTTTTTTTTGCAGACTGGCTTCACTTTGAGAAGACTAAAATTTATAACAGAGCGGTACCAATCCATTTATATAAAAAAGCATATATTTTAGAAAAAAAGTTTTTAGTTGTAAATAAGTGTAAGTATTTATATTTTAAGTTATTAATATAACAAGTATGTAACAAATGTTAAATAAAAATAAAAAAAATTTGTCGTTTATCTTACATTTATAATATCAAATGCAATAATAGTGCTTCGATAATAAAATATGAAATTTACAACAACATCGATTACACATTTTTATGTAAAAAAAATGCTAAATATATTGATACTGTCTTTGTGTAAAATTGATATTGTTGAAATGTATTTTTTTACATTTGGATGATATCAAACTGATACGTCATGTATCACGCATAAAATGTTACGGAATTTCATCAGAATGAGTATCATATCTTATAAATTTTTTTTTCTGAGTAGACATTATGTTTTGGTTTTGAACACTGTTACCCGTTAAAAACACAGAGACATAAAACAGAAACAAGATTTTTAAAAATTTCGTTTTAAAATGTCATTTTAAACAAAAACCTTTTTTAAACATTTTCGCCTTGAAAATTATAAATCTAAGGAAATTAAATCCCTTAGTGAATGTAATGCAATAAATGAAGTAAGCCAAACGGTACATTGTGGAAAGCGCAGTTGGAGGTTGGCTTCAATCTCCAATTGCTATTATTGTGGCTGATGGCGTGATAACGCTGCCGCTTTTTGGATACGAATGCAGTATGGGTAATAACCCAAATTTTGTTTAAAAACCCTTTTTTTTAATTTATATTTACGAAAGTACCATTCTAATCGAAAGCTAGATACCTTTATTTTAACAAGAAAGGAAGCTTAATTTGGCAATTTGAAGTTTAAATGTTTAAAAAATTTAAGCTATAACATTCAGCTAAATTATACGATCGTTCCTATGGCAGCTATATGATATAAATAAATTTAAAATCGTTATTCTTAATTTATAAACCACTTCTATATACAAAATAAATAAACATTATATTAACATTATACTTAAATTTAATTTTTTAATATTTTAATTATTTCCACTTAAGCTCTATGATATACTCGTCTGATTTAAACCAAATTATATTTTGAAGAACTACAAAAAAAAGGAAGCAACTATTGCGAAAACTAAATATTTTTGAAAACTGTGTTGGTTTTATTACCTTGTAATTTGTATACATAAATCAGGCCCGTTCCAGTTTTCACTCGGAAGTGAATTAACATTGGCGGATTTCCCTTTACAATAATCAAAGTTCCCTTGCTTGCTAGCAAATTTCCTAGGGAAACTACTATTTGGGAGGAAATAAAAAAGCTGACTGCCGCAACTGCTTTTAACAAAAGCCTATGATTTGCCTTAGTTTTCCAGGCAAATCTCTAGTCAATATTTGTCACGCTGCTGTTCCTAATCTTTGTGCATTATTGGTGCACACATTTATTGTCTAAAATCAGTAAAAAAAATCATTGGTAGACAATAATAACAAATTTTACTTATTTTAAATGCAGTGATGAAAACTGACCAGCAAAAGTGTTGAACAACTCATGTGAGTCAGCTGCTTGGCATCAGTATTGCAAACTTTTCACATGTAGTGTTCGAAACCAAATTTGGGGTGTCCATTTTGAAAATATGTACATCGATGTTTTTTTCGATGCAATACATCGAGGTTATGCATCGATATCATTCGATACATCGCTTGCAAAACACCGATGTTTTCTCAAAATCGTAAAATCAAAAATCATAAAATATGGTTTTTCAATCAGTTTGAGAATTTTTTTATTTTTCCATAAACTACATAAAAATAGACAAATATTTTAACTTTAATTTAATTCCAATATTCTTTAGGAAGGCTTTGTAAAAACAACAGCTTATTAATCCGTTTACCTCAACGCCGCTTTTGAGAACAAACGCTCTGATGGTACTGACGTTCCCACTATCGTCAAATATTTACGAGCGATTTTATATAGTTGAGGGAGTTGAATTTCAAGATCTCTCCAAATTTCCAATGGGTTCTCATTTAGCCTTCCTACTGGAGACCGCAAATATATGGAAAGCTCGTCAGATATGGAATCGTCACTTTTGTGGACTAGCTTATGATGATCCTCCCATAAAGAAAAGCTTTCTTCATATTCGTTAATATAGTCTGATGTATCTGAATCTACCAGCTCATCATGTGCTGCGACCTTCATAAATTCTTTGATTTTTGCTACAGCCGCTGAACAAGCAAGAGGATCCGAAAAATGCATTTTTTTGAACCTCGGATCCAATAGTATTGCTATAGCGAGGGGAGTTACATTATCTATCACGCCCATTCTCTTTTGAATCTCTCTGCAGTGACTGCAGTTCTTGGGCAACAGAATCTTCGAAGTTCATCGGCTTAATTTTCAAAACAAGGCAATGAATCAGAGGTATTACCTTGCTGCTAGTGCAGTACTTATCACCTGACACTTCCCTTGTTGCAGCTTCAATTGGAAGCTGTACTTGTAGCACTGAAGTCAGATGTGATAGTTCTGACGCATTAAGCATAGATGGTGCATTTTTGTGCCTGATGATTATGTTACTCACAACCACACAGAGCTCTAAAAATCTCTCGATCATATAATACGTACTGTTCCATCTGGTTGGAACAGTTGCCTTACGCAATTCGTTACTGCTTTGTTTAAACCAAGTCACGATTTCCTTTACTTTACTTATTAGGTCTCTTAGCCTTGAGCTTTGCTGAACAGAATTTTGTGCTACCAGATTTAGGATATGAGCAAAACATGGTATGTGCTTTTTTCCAAAAGCCAAATCAACGGCTTTTACCATATTTGAAGCATTATCTGTCACCACAGCAGAATCTTGATGCTTGTCGATACTCCATTCAGCGCAAGTTTTGAGGAGCATTTCAGCAATGTGATCTGATGTATGAAGTTCATTTGACTGCCACACTCCAAGAGTGATGGAAAACAGCTCACTGCCGACACTGAAGTGTTCTGTGATTCCTAAAAGCTTCTCATGGACATCATTTCAGACCACATATCAGTAGTAAGAGTGAGATTTTCAATATTAGATAACTTTTCTTTGATGACTGCTTTTAAGCTGTCAATTTTATGATTTGTGGAACTTTCATCATTCAGCTCTCGGAAGGCAGCCTTGTGTATACTTTTAATGTGACCAATTAGGTATGTTGTATTTCCACATGACTTTATTGTTTTTTGACACAGTTTACATTTTACGGAGTTTTTTCCATCAATTTTTTCATAAAACTTCCACACCACACTCTTTTTAGGCGCCATGAACTTTACCGTCGTATTTAGTTAGCCTGAAATCGAAATTTAATAAAATCCGGAAACAACCTTACTCTTCTATGTTACTTATATTTGCAATCAAATATGTACTCAAGCAGTAGTGATATATTTAATATTTAATCCTTTTCAGTTCTGTTATTGAATATTCACGACCAAAAATGTTTTACGTACGGGAAAGACGCAACCACAATGTCATTGAATAGTCGGTTAACATGATTCAGGCCTTCCAATCTGCAATTGAATGCGGTGATACATTCGATAGTTCCAATATCATAAGCTGATGCGACGTTGGGCGCTATGAATGCTACCAACACATGTGAAAATGTTGTGTAACTACTTGGTATTGCGGCACTATCATGTAGTTACACAACATTTTTGCGGCACTATCATGTAGTTACACAACATTTTCACATGTGTTGGTAGCAATTGAAGCGCACCACCGCGCACCGGGCTATGATATCGAAACTACCGAATGTATCACCTCATTCCATTGCAGATTGGGAAGCCTGGCGTAATTCAATCGATGTTTTTGAAGAATACATCGATACATCGAGTGAATCGAGTGCCTTTCAAAAAATCGGACCGATGCGATACATCGTAGGGAAAACATCGATTTTTTCGATGCATCGATGTATATCGAATATCCCTAGACCAAAGTTGCCAAGAAAATAATATTTTTTTTCGTACCATGACAACCCTTGCTTTGTTTCTATCAAATCGTTCGGAAACCAGAACTGGGGCGGCAGTTTGTCTTTTTGATTTCAGTAAATCCGTTCTTGGCTCACTATTGAGCACGGAATTACTAAAATTTAGACTGTTGAGAACGGGCTTTTTTCCAGTAAAAATGCCAGATCCCAAATACTGTTCGAATTTTGTGTTTTTTTATTTTCCTCTTTTATTTATTTATTTTATACATTTTCATTCGAAATTATATAGTTAAATGTAATTTAATCATATAATTTTCTTATCAATAATTAAAACATACATATGAAGGGGAGATGTCTCTTTAACTCCTCTGCTGTGATGAATTCAAGGCACTCAAAATTAACACCGGCATTGGTCAGGTAATTTAGCTCATCGAAACTGGGGATCTTGTTCTTGCGGATGTAGAGCTCCTTTAGGCGGTGACAATTCTGCAGGCTGCTTAGCATATTGATCTTGTTCACCTCCAAATGAGGCATCTCTAGGCAGATCTTTATGTCTTCAAAATCGCTGTCCCAAGCATTCAGGTTCACGATATTGCGGTAGTCCGAGCACTTTGACTTGGCCTCCACCAGCTGTTCCGTCAGTCTATTCATTATCTCGATCTATAACACATATAATACAATTTGGAATTCAATTTATCCATGTTGTACAAAAAAAAACCCACCTATCAAGCAAGTATTTTGGTAAAAAAAAAAAGCAAACAAGAAAGGAAGCAAACTTCGGCAAGCCGAAGCTTATATACCCTTGCAGCTTTTAAAAAAATTAAACATCTTTAAAAAATCTAAATTTTAAATTTTATTACCATTTGAAACAAAATTAAGCTATGAATATTTTCACCTCAACTATTCGATCCTATTTAAATTAAATTATATTCCTATGTCCAAATTAATTACAAAAAAATCTTGAAAATTAGAATGGTACATTTTATTTTATTCAATATTCCGATTGTTCCCATGGGAGCATATGATAAGTCGTTCGATTTTGATCAAATTTAAATTATAATTTCAAATTAATAAACACTAAATATCAAAGAATTATAAAAAAAAATGTAAAAACAGCAAATTGATAATAATAAGACAACTTTAGAATGTTTTTTGCATATAGCTTTAAAACTGAAAGACCAGTTTGCATAGAAACCGACAGACGGACATGGCTAGTTCGACTCTGCTAGTCAGCTGATCAAAATTACATATACTTTGTAGGGTCAGAAAAAATTTTTTTTTACCAATAGTGCAATATTTATGTTACAAGGCTCAGTCCCCTTTTTAGCGCTGGCGTTCCTAGATAGCTTTATTTAGTTTTTTTTTCGATTTGAAAATTAGTTTATAATTTGTTTAGTAAACATTGAAAACTGCCACAAAATGTATTTACATATTACACACAAAAAATCGTTCAATTTGATATTTACAAGAGATTTTTATTTTTACCATTGAAAATGTAAATTTGATGTTAAAAAATGGTATTGTTTCAATTTCTCTCTCTTTGAAAGTTTTCTCAAGTCGAAAAAAAGAAAATCCTGCAAGATGGCGACAAAACTCAAATAAGTTAGAGGGAGAAGCACAGTTACGAAATTTGAGCTCCCGAATTCTACACGTGTTGTCCAGCTTGCACGGCTTTCCCATTGCTTGTTTTTCGGTAAGTTGAAATAATTGAGGTAAAGTGGTCGGCGCGTTTTGCAAGTGGAGTTTAGAAAAGAAAACGTGAGTGGAGCAATATTAAAATGTAAATGTAACTAATTAGCTAAACAAGTTATTGATTTAGTAACATTTGTGTGAGTGTCTTTGCTGTGCGTTTATGCCAGAAGCCCGGCTGCGTTCCAGAAATTTCGGAAATATGTGTATTTGTGATGCTTATTGTCAGCGTAGAAACCGAAATATTTACACATGTACGCAGTCCGTTTATTCCAGATGCACTTATTGAATAAAAAATTTGGCTGAAATTTCTGACACGCATTTTTAAAAGTCACATGTACATTTTTCTTTGCAGCCGGGCTCAGGCAAAGGCATACATACTTACATATGTATATACAAGGTGAGTTTCAAATTAAACAGGACTTTTTGATTCTAGCTCCCTCTAGTGGCGCCATCTGTATGTCAACTGTGCGTTAGAATCTGCTATCGTTTATCGACTTTTGATGAAACAAGTTTATGGCGATGATTGCATATCCCGTAGCAGAGTGCAACGTTTTCAAAGTGGGCGTGAGGACATAAATGACGATGAACACGTCCAACCAAAATCCGTGATCACCGAAAATTCCATCGAAACTGTGCGTGAATTCATAAAAAATCAGCCGAAATCATCATTCAAATTAATGGAAATAGAATTAAACATCTCCAAAACATCGATTTATCGAATTTTGACCGAACAGGTCAACAGCTTATAAACTGCGCGAAATATGGTGAAAAAATTAAATTTAAAGCGATTTTGCAATATTGTTCCTAAGGGAGCTACAAGAAATAGACGTCCGATTGACAGGTCCTTTACCTCGATCATGGTGTCCATTAAAAAAATTTAAGATTTGGAAAGATTCAGGTCAGGTCAAAATTGCTCAGGATTCAAAATTCGAAGGACATCAGTTAAGAGGCAAAAAAAGATTCGAACTTCCTTTACAAGATTGTGGCTGGTGGCGAAACGTGGTGTTTTCAATATGATCCCAAAACGAAACGCCCAAAAAATCGCGCCTGGAGAAGTCAAAAGTGAAGACAATACTGATTTGTTTTTATGATTCCAAGGGTATTGTCCACAAAAAATTTGTTCCACCCGGCCAAAACGTTAATGCGGTATTCTACCTTGCAGCTTTGAAGCGTTTGGTGCGCCGTATTCGACGTGTTCGGCCCGAATATCGCGAATATGGAAGTTGGCGTTTGTTGCACGATAACGCGCCGTCTCAACGATCGACGCTTGTGTCCGACTATTTGACCAAAAATCACATTTTAACTATCAACCACTCCCCGTATTCACCTGATATGGCACCGTACGACTTCTATCTTTTCGGAAAAAGGCATTTGCCGATGAAAGGAAAGCGTTTTGCAGACGTAGAGGCCATTCAAAAGGCTTGCACCGGCATACTGGCGGCCATACCGGGCAAAGAGCTAAAACACTCGTTCGACATGCTTTGGACAGTGCAAAACGCTGTATTAAAGCAGGAGACAATTTTGAATAAAATAAATTGATTTTGCCGAAAAAACTATTTTTTCTGTCTTTTTTTTTAAGTCCTTTTTACTTTGGAAATCACCTTGTATTTGTATAATTACCTGCAAATAACTGTAAAATGTTTTTTTTAGATACAATGGAAGGGAAATTGCCTGATTTATACGATTTTTGCCGGATCAAAACCTTCCCCTGTCTTTTTCCGAGGATTTAAGAGGTAAATTTGATTTAACATGGGCAATTAAGAGCCTTTATTGCCACATACAAAAATAAAATGTTTAAAGTCTGGTTTTATTAATTTTCAACTTTTTTTGCAGACTGGCTTCACTTTGAGAAGACTAAAATTTATAACAGAGCGGTACCAATCCATTTATATAAAAAAAGCATATATTTTAGAAAAAAAGTTTTTAGTTGTAAATAAGTGTAAGTATTTATATTTTAAGTTATTAATATAACAAGTATGTAACAAATGTTAAATAAAAATAAAAAAAAATTTGTCGTTTATCTTACATTTATAATATCAAATGCAATAATAGTGCTTCGATAATAAAATATGAAATTTACAACAACATCGATTACACATTTTTATGTAAAAAAAATGCTAAATATATTGATACTGTCTTTGTGTAAAATTGATATTGTTGAAATGTATTTTTTTACATTTGGATGATATCAAACTGATACGTCATGTATCACGCATAAAATGTTACGGAATTTCATCAGAATGAGTATCATATATTATCAATTTTTTTTTCTGTGTAGACATTATGTTTTGGTTTTGAACACTGTTACCCGTTTAAAACACAGAGACATAAAACAGAAACAAGATTTTTAAAATTTCGTTTTAAAATGTCATTTTAAACTAAAACCTCTTTTAAAAAATTATAAATCTAAGGAAATTAAATCCCTTAGTGAATGTAATGCAATAAATGAAATACAGCCAAACAGTACATTGTAGAAAGCGCAGTTGGAGGTTGGCTGCCGCTTTTTAGATACGAATGCAGTATGGGTAATAACCCAAATTTTGTTTAAAAACCCTTTTTTTTAATTTATATTTACGAAAGTACCATTCTAATCGAAAGCTAGATACCTTTATTTTAACAAGAAAGGAAGCTTAATTTGGCAATTTGAAGTTTAAATGTTTAAAAAATTTAAGCTATAACATTCAGCTAAATTATTCGATCGTTCCTATGGCAGCTATATGATATAAATAAATTTAAAATCGTTATTCTAAATTAATAAACCACTTCTATATACAAAAGAAATAAACATTATATTAACATTATATTTTAATTTAATTTTTTAATATTTTAATTATTTCCACTTAAGCTCTATGATATACTAGTCTGATTTAAACCAAATTATATTTTGAAGAACTACAAAAAAAAGGAAGCAACTATTGCGAAAACTAAATATTTTTGAAAACTGTGTTGGTTTTATTACCTTGTAATTTGTATACATAAATCAGGCCCGTTCCAGTTTTCACTCGGAAGTGAATTAACATTGGCGGATTTCCCTTTACAATAATCAAAGTTCCCTTGCTTGCTAGCAAATTTCCTAGGGAAACTACTATTTGGGAGGAAATAAAAAAGCTGACTGCCGCAACTGCTTTTAACAAAAGCCTATGATTTGCCTTTGTTTTCCAGGCAAATCTCTAGTCAATATTTGTCACGCTGCTGTTCCTAATCTTTGTGCATTATTGGTGCACACATTTATTGTCTAAAATCAGTAAAAAAATCATTGGTAGACAATAATAACAAATTTTACTTATTTTAAATGCAGTGATGAAAACTGACCAGCAAAAGTGTTGAACAACTCATGTGAGTCAGCTGCTTGGCATCAGTATTGCAAACTTTTCACATGTAGTGTTCGAAACCAAATTTGGGGTGTCCATTTTGAAAATATGTACATCGATGTTTTTTTCGATGCAATACATCGAGGTTATGCATCGATATCATTCGATACATCGCTTGCAAAACACCGATGTTTTCTCAAAATCGTAAAATCAAAAATCATAAAATATGGTTTTTTCAATCAGTTTGAGAATTTTTTTATTTTTCCATAAACTACATAAAAATAGACAAATATTTTAACTTTAATTTAATTCCAATATTCTTTAGGAAGGCTTTGTAAAAACAACAGCTTATTAATCCGTTTACCTCAACGCCGCTTTTGAGAACAAACGCTCTGATGGTACTGACGTTCCCACTATCGTCAAATATTTACGAGCGATTTTATATAGTTGAGGGAGTTGAATTTCAAGATCTCTCCAAATTTCCAATGGGTTCTCATTGAGCCTTCCTACTGGAGACCGCAAATATATGGAAAGCTCGTCAGATATGGAATCGTCACTTTTGTGGACTAGCTTATGATGATCCTCCCATAAAGAAAAGCTTTCTTCATATTCGTTAATATAGTCTGATGTATCTGAATCTACCAGCTCATCATGTGCTGCGACCTTCATAAATTCTTTGATTTTTGCTACAGCCGCTGAACAAGCAAGAGGATCCGTAAAATGCATTTTTTTGAACCTCGGATCCAATAGTATTGCTATAGCGAGGGGAGTTACATTATCTATCACGCCCATTCTCTTTTGAATCTCTCTGCAGTGACTGCAGTTCTTGGGCAACAGAATCTTCGAAGTTCATCGGCTTAATTTTCAAAACAAGGCAATGAATCAGAGGTATTACCTTGCTGCTAGTGCAGTACTTATCACCTGACACTTCCCTTGTTGCAGCTTCAATTGGACGCAGTACTTGTAGCACTGAAGTCAGATGTGATAGTTCTGACGCATTAAGCATAGATGGTGCATTTTTGTGCCTGATGATTATGTTACTCACAACCACACAGAGCTCTAAAAATCTCTCGATCATATAATACGTACTGTTCCATCTGGTTGGAACAGTTGCCTTACGCAATTCGTTACTGCTTTGTTTAAACCAAGTCACGATTTCCTTTACTTTACTTATTAGGTCTCTTAGCCTTGAGCTTTGCTGAACAGAATTTTGTGCTACCAGATTTAGGATATGAGCAAAACATGGTATGTGCTTTTTTCCAAAAGCCAAATCAACGGCTTTTACCATATTTGAAGCATTATCTGTCACCACAGCAGAATCTTGATGCTTGTCGATACTCCATTCAGCGCAAGTTTTGAGGAGCATTTCAGCAATGTGATCTGATGTATGAAGTTCATTTGACTGCCACACTCCAAGAGTGATGGAAAACAGCTCACTGCCGACACTGAAGTGTTCTGTGATTCCTAAAAGCTTCTCATGGACATCATTTCAGACCACATATCAGTAGTAAGAGTGAGATTTTCAATATTAGATAACTTTTCTTTGATGACTGCTTTTAAGCTGTCAATTTTATGATTTGTGGAACTTTCATCATTCAGCTCTCGGAAGGCAGCCTTGTGTATACTTTTAATGTGACCAATTAGGTATGTTGTATTTCCACATGACTTTATTGTTTTTTGACACAGTTTACATTTTACGGAGTTTTTTCCATCAATTTTTTCATAAAACTTCCACACCACACTCTTTTTAGGCGCCATGAACTTTACCGTCGTATTTAGTTAGCCTGAAATCGAAATTTAATAAAATCCGGAAACAACCTTACTCTTCTATGTTACTTATATTTGCAATCAAATATGTACTCAAGCAGTAGTGATATATTTAATATTTAATCCTTTTCAGTTCTGTTATTGAATATTCACGACCAAAAATGTTTTACGTACGGGAAAGACGCAACCACAATGTCATTGAATAGTCGGTTAACATGATTCAGGCCTTCCAATCTGCAATTGAATGCGGTGATACATTCGATAGTTCCAATATCATAAGCTGATGCGACGTTGGGCGCTTTGAATGCTACCAACACATGTGAAAATGTTGTGTAACTACTTGGTATTGCGGCACTATCATGTAGTTACACAACATTTTTGCGGCACTATCATGTAGTTACACAACATTTTCACATGTGTTGGTAGCAATTGAAGCGCACCACCGCGCACCGGGCTATGATATCGGAACTACCGAATGTATCACCTCATTCCATTGCAGATTGGGAAGCCTGGCGTAATTCAATCGATGTTTTTGAAGAATACATCGATACATCGAGTGAATCGAGTGCCTTTCAAAAAATCGGACCGATGCGATACATCGTAGGGAAAACATCGATTTTTTCGATGCATCGATGTATATCGAATATCCCTAGACCAAAGTTGCCAAGAAAATAATATTTTTTTTCGTACCATGACAACCCTTGCTTTGTTTCTATCAAATCGTTCGGAAACCAGAATAGGGGCGGCAGTTTGTCTTTTTGATTTCGGTAAATCCGTTCTTGGCTCACTATTGAGCACGGAATTACTAAAATTTAGACTGTTGAGAACGGGCTTTTTTTCAGTAAAAATGCCAGATCCCAAATACTGTTCGAATTTTGTGTTTTTTTATTTTCCTCTTTTATTTATTTATTTTATACATTTTCATTCGAAATTATATAGCTAAATATAATTTAATCATATAATTTTCTTATCAATAATTAAAACATACATATGAAGGGGAGATGTCTCTTTTATCTCCTCTGCTGTGATGAAGGCACTCAAAATTAACACCGGCATTGGTCAGGTAATTTAGCTCATCGAAACTGGGGATCTTGTTCTTGCGGATGTAGAGCTCCTTTAGGCGGTGACAATTCTGCAGGCTGCTTAGCATATTGATCTTGTTCACCTCCAAATGAGGCATCTCTAGGCAGATCTTTATGTCTTCAAAATCGCTGTCCCAAGCATTCAGGTTCACGATATTGCGGTAGTCCGAGCACTTTGACTTGGCCTCCACCAGCTGTTCCGTCAGTCTATTCATTATCTCGATCTATAACACATATAATACAATTTGGAATTCAATTTATCCATGTTGTACAAAAAAAAACCCACCTATCAAGCAAGTATTTTGGTAAAAAAAAAAAGCAAACAAGAAAGGAAGCAAACTTCGGCAAGCCGAAGCTTATATACCCTTGCAGCTTTTAAAAAAATTAAACATCTTTAAAAAATCTAAATTTTAAATTTTATTACCATTTGAAACAAAATTAAGCTATGAATATTTTCACCTCAACTATTCGATCCTATTTAAATTAAATTATATTCCTATGTCCAAATTAATTACAAAAAAATCTTGAAAATTAGAATGGTACATTTTATTTTATTCAATATTCCGATTGTTCCCATGGGAGCATATGATAAGTCGTTCGATTTTGATCAAATTTAAATTATAATTTCAAATTAATAAACACTAAATATCAAAGAATTATAAAAAAAAAATTTAAAAACAGCAAATTGATAATAATAAGACAACTTTTGAATGTTTTTTGCATATAGCTTTAAAACTGAAAGACCCGTTTGCATAGAAACCGACAGACGGACATGGCTAGTTCGACTCTGCTAGTGAGCTGATCAAAATTACATATACTTTGTAGGGTCAGAATAATTTTTTTTTTACCAATAGTGCAATATTTATGTTACAAGGCTCAGTCCCCTTTTTAGCGCTGGCGTTCCTAGATAGCTTTATTTAGTTTTTTTTTTCGATTTGAAAATTAGTTTATAATTTGTTTAGTAAACATTGAAAACTGCCGCAAAATGTATTTACATATTACACACAAAAAATCGTAAAGTTCAATTTGATAACGACTGTTCAATTTGATATTTACAAGAGATTTTTATTTTTACCATTGAAAATGTAAATTTGATGTTAAAAAATGGTATTGTTTCAATTTCTCTCTCTTTGAAAGTTTTCTCAAGTCGAAAAAGAGAAAATCCTGCAAGATGGCGACAAAAATCAAATAAGTTAGAGGGAGAAGCACAGTTACGAAATTTGAGCTCCCGAATTCTACACGTGTTGTCCAGCTTGCACGGCTTTCCCATTGCTTGTTTTTCGGTAAGTTGAAATAATTGTGGTAAAGTGGTCGGCGCGTTTTGCAAGTGGAGTTTAGAAAAGAAAACGTGAGTGGAGCAATATTAAAATGTAAATGTAACTAATTAGCTAAACAAGTTATTGATTTAGTAACATTTGTGTGAGTGTCTTTGCTGTGCGTTTATGCCAGAAGCCCGGCTGCGTTCCAGAAATTTCGGAAATATGTGTATTTGTGATGCTTATTGTCAGCGTAGAAACCGAAATATTTACACATGTACGCAGTCCGTTTATTCCAGATGCACTTATTGAATAAAAAATTTGGCTGAAATTTCTGACACGCATTTTTAAAAGTCACATGTACATTTTTCTTTGCAGCCGGGCTCAGGCAATGGCATACATACTTACATATGTATATACAAGGTGAGTTTCAAATTAAACAGGACTTTTTGATTCTAGCTCCCTCTAGTGGCGCCATCTGTATGTCAACTGTGCGTTAGAATCTGCTATCGTTTATCGACTTTTGATGAAACAAGTTTATGGCGATGATTGCATATCCCGTAGCAGAGTGCAACGTTTTCAAAGTGGGCGTGAGGACATAAATGACGATGAACACGTCCAACCAAAATCCGTGATCACCGAAAATTCCATCGAAACTGTGCGTGAATTCATAAAAAATCAGCCGAAATCATCATTCAAATTAATGGAAATAGAATAAAACATCTCCAAAACATCAATTTATCGCATTTTGACCGAACATTTGAGCTTACAAAAGGTGTGTGCACGGTTTGTTCCGCACAAATTGACAGACGTCCGATTGGCACGCTCTTTTACCCTGATCATGGTATGCATTAAGAAATACAATTTGAAAAGTTTCAGGTCAATAGCTTATAAACTGCGCGAAATATGGTAAAAAATTTAATTTTAAGTGATTTTACCCCATTGTTCCTATGGGAGCTATAATATATAGACGTCCGATTGGAACGCGCTATTACCCTGATCATGGTATGCATAAAAAAATACGATTTGGAAAAATTCAGGTCAACAGCTTATAAACTGCGCGAAATATGGTGAAAAAATTAAATTTAAAGCGATTTTGCAATATTTTTCCTAAGGGAGCTACAAGAAATAGACGTCCGATTGGCAGGTCCTTTACCTCGATCATGGTGTCCATTAAAAAAATTTAAGATGTGGAAAGATTCAGGTCAGGTCAAAATTGCTCAGGATTCAAAATTCGAAGGACATCAGTTAAGAGGCAAAAAAAGATTCGAACTTCCTTTACAAGATTGTGGCTGGTGGCGAAACGTGGTGTTTTCAATATGATCCCAAAACGAAACGCCCAAAAAATCGCGCCTGGAGAAGTCAAAAGTGAAGACAATACTGATTTGTTTTTATGATTCCAAGGGTATTGTCCACAAAAAATTTGTTCCACCCGGCCAAAACGTTAATGCGGTATTCTACCTTGCAGCTTTGAAGCGTTTGGTGCGCCGTATTCGACGTGTTCGGCCCGAATATCGCGAATATGGAAGTTGGCGTTTGTTGCACGATAACGCGCCGTCTCAACGATCGACGCTTGTGTCCGACTATTTGACCAAAAATCACATTTTAACTATCAACCACTCCCCGTATTCACCTGATATGGCACCGTACGACTTCTATCTTTTCGGAAAAAGGCATTTGCCGATGAAAGGAAAGCGTTTTGCAGACGTAGAGGCCATTCAAAAGGCTTGCACCGGCATACTGGCGGCCATACCGGGCAACGAGCTAAAACACTCGTTCGACATGCTTTTGGACAGTGCAAAACGCTGTATTAAAGCAGAAGGAGACAATTTTGAATAAAATAAATTGATTTTGCCGAAAAAACTATTTTTTCTGTCTTTTTTTTTAAGTCCTGTTTACTTTGGAAATCACCTTGTATTTGTATAATTACCTGCAAATAACTGTAAAATGTTTTTTTTAGATACAATGGAAGGGAAATTGCCTGATTTATACGATTTTTGCCGGATCAAAACCTTTCCCTGTCTTTTTCCGAGGATTTAAGAGGTAAATTTGATTTAACATGGGCAATTAAGAGCCTTTATTGCCACATACAAAAATAAAATGTTTAAAGTCTGGTTTTATTAATTTTCAACTTTTTTTGCAGACTGGCTTCACTTTGAGAAGACTAAAATTTATAACAGAGCGGTACCAATCCATTTATATAAAAAAAGCATATATTTTAGAAAAAAAGTTTTTAGTTGTAAATAAGTGTAAGTATTTATATTTTAAGTTATTAATATAACAAGTATGTAACAAATGTTAAATAAAAATAAAAAAAATTTGTCGTTTATCTTACATTTATAATATCAAATGCAATAATAGTGCTTCGATAATAAAATATGAAATTTACAACAACATCGATTATACATTTTAATGTAAAAAAAAATGCTAAATATATTGATACTGTCTTTGTGTAAAATTGATATTGTTGAAATGTATTTTTTTACATTTGGATGATATCAAACTGATACGTCATGTATCACGCATAAAATGTTACGGAATTTCATCAGAATGAGTATCATATCTTATAAATTTTTTTTTCTGTGTAGACATTATGTTTTGGTTTTGAACACTGTTACCCGTTAAAACACAGAAACATAAAACAGAAACAAGATTTTTAAAATTTCGTTTTAAAATGTCATTTTAAACTAAAACCTTTTTTAAACATTTTCGCCTTGAAAATTATAAATCTAAGGAAATTAAATCCCTTAGTGAATGTAATGCAATAAATGAAGTACAGCCAAACAGTACATTGTGGAAAGCGCAGTTGGAGGTTGGCTTCAATCTCCAATTGCTATTATTGTGGCTGATGGCGTGATAACGCTGCCGCTTTTTGGATACGAATGCAGTATGGGTAATAACCCAAATTTTGTTTAAAAACCCTTTTTTTTAATTTATATTAACGAAAGTACCATTCTAATCGAAAGCTAGATACCTTTATTTTAACAAGAAAGGAAGCTTAATTTGGCAATTTGAAGTTTAAATGTTTAAAAAATTTAAGCTATAACATTCAGCTAAATTATTCGATCGTTCCTATGGCAGCTATATGATATAAATAAATTTAAAATCGTTATTCTAAATTAATAAACCACTTCTATATACAAAAGAAATAAACATTATATTAACATTATACTTTAATTAATTTTTTAATATTTTAATTATTTCCACCTAAAATCATAAAATATGGTTTTTCAATCAGTTTGAGAATTTTTTTATTTTTCCATAAACTACATAAAAATAGACAAATATTTTAACTTTAATTTAATTCCAATATTCTTTAGGAAGGCTTTGTAAAAACAACAGCTTATTAATCCGTTTACCTTTCAACGCCGCTTTTGAGAACAAACGCTCTGATGGTACTGACGTTCCCACTATCGTCAAATATTTACGAGCGATTTTATATAGTTGAGGGAGTTGAATTTCAAGATCTCTCCAAATTTCCAATGGGTTCTCATTGAGCCTTCCTACTGGAGACCGCAAATATATGGAAAGCTCGTCAGATATGGAATCGTCACTTTTGTGGACTAGCTTATGATGATCCTCCCATAATGAAAAGCTTTCTTCATATTCGTTAATATAGTCTGATGTATCTGAATCTACCGGCTCATCATGTGCTGCGACCTTCATAAATTCTTTGATTTTTGCTACAGCCGCTGAACAAGCAAGAGGATCCGTAAAATGCATTTTTTTGAACCTCGGATCCAATAGTATTGCTATAGCGAGGGGAGTTACATTCTCTATCACGCCCATTCTCTTTTGAATCTCTTTAAGGACCAGTGACTGCAGTTCTTGGGCAACAGAATCTTCGAAGTTCATCGGCTTAATTTTCAAAACAAGGCAATGAATCAGAGGTATTACCTTGCTGCTAGTGCAGTACTTATCACCTGACACTTCCCTTGTTGCAGCTTCAATTGGACGCAGTACTTGTAACACTGAAGTCAGATGTGATAGTTCTGACGCATTAAGCATAGATGGTGCATTTTTGTGCCTGATGATTATGTTACTCACAACCACACAGAGCTCTAAAAATCTCTCGATCATATAATACGTACTGTTCCATCTGGTTGGAACAGTTGCCTTACGCAATTCGTTACTGCTTTGTTTAAACCAAGTCACGATTTCCTTTACTTTACTTATTAGGTCTCTTAGCCTTGAGCTTTGCTGAACAGAATTTTGTGCTACCAGATTTAGGATATGAGCAAAACATGGTATGTGCTTTTTTCCAAAAGCCAAATCAACGGCTTTTACCATATTTGAAGCATTATCTGTCACCACAGCAGAATCTTGATGCTTGTCGATACTCCATTCAGCGCAAGTTTTGAGGAGCATTTCAGCAATGTGATCTGATGTATGAAGTTCATTTGACTGCCACACTCCAAGAGTGATGGAAAACAGCTCACTGCCGACACCGAAGTGTTCTGTGATTCCTAAAAGCTTCTCATGGACATCATTTCAGACCATATATCAGTAGTAAGAGTGAGATTTTCACTATTAGATAACTTTTCTTTGATGACTGCTTTTAAGCTGTCAATTTTATGATTTGTGGAACTTTCATCATTCAGCTCTCGGAAGGCAGCCTTGTGTATATTTTTAATGTGACCAATTAGGTATGTTGTATTTCCACATGACTTTATTGTTTTTTGACACAGTTTACATTTTACGGAGTTTTTTCCATCAATTTTTTCATAAAACTTCCACACCACACTCTTTTTAGGCGCCATGAACTTTACCGTCGTATTTAGTTAGCCTGAAATCGAAATTTAATAAAATCCGGAAACAACCTTACTCTTCTATGTTACTTATATTTGCAATCAAATATGTACTCAAGCAGTAGTGATATAGTTAATATATAATCCTTTTCAGTTCTGTTATTGAATACCAAAAATGTTTTACGTACGGGAAAGACGCAACCACAATGTCATTGAATAGTCGGTTAACATGATTCAGGCCTTCCAATCTGCAATTGAATGCGGTGATACATTCGATAGTTCCAATATCATAAGCTGATGCGACGTTGGGCGCTTTGAATGCTACCAACACATGTGAAAATGTTGTGTAACTACTTGGTATTGCGGCACTATCATGTAGTTACACAACATTTTTGCGGCACTATCATGTAGTTACACAACATTTTCACATGTGTTGGTAGCAATTGAAGCGCACCACCGCGCACCGGGCTATGATATCGGAACTACCGAATGTATCACCTCATTCCATTGCAGATTGGGAAGCCTGGCGTAATTCAATCGATGTTTTTGAAGAATACATCGATACATCGAGTGAATCGAGTGCCTTTCAAAAAATCGGACCGATGCGATACATCGTAGGGAAAACATCGATTTTTTCGATGCATCGATGTATATCGAATATCCCTAGACCAAAGTTGCCAAGAAAATAATATTTTTTTTCGTACCATGACAACCCTTGCTTTGTTTCTATCAAATCGTTCGGAAACCAGAAAAGGGGCGGCAGTTTGTCTTTTTGATTTCGGTAAATCCGTTCTTGGCTCACTATTGAGCACGGAATTACTAAAATTTAGACTGTTGAGAACGGGCTTTTTTCCAGTAAAAATGCCAGATCCCAAATACTGTTCGAATTTTGTGTTTTTTTATTTTTCTCTTTTGATTATTTATTTTATACATTTTCATTCGAAATTATATAGCTAAATATAATTTAATCATATAATTTTCTTATCAATAATTAAAACATACATATGAAGGGGAGATGTCTCTTTTATCTCCTCTGCTGTGATGAATTCAAGGCACTCAAAATTAACACCGGCATTGGTCAGGTAATTTAGCTCATCGAAACTGGGGATCTTGTTCTTGCGGATGTAGAGCTCCTTTAGGCGGTGACAATTCTGCAGGCTGCTTAGCATATTGATCTTGTTCACCTCCAAATGAGGCATCTCTAGGCAGATCTTTATGTCTTCAAAATCGCTGTCCCAAGCATTCAGGTTCACGATATTGCGGTAGTCCGAGCACTTTGACTTGTCCTCCACCAGCTGTTCCGTCAGTCTATTCATTATCTCGATCTATAACACATATAATACAATTTGGAATTCAATTTATCCATGTTGTACAAAAAAAAAACCCACCTATCAAGCAAGTATTTTGGTAAAAAAAAAAAGCAAACAAGAAAGGAAGCAAGCCGAAGCTTATATACCCTTGCAGCTTTTAAAAAAATTAAACATCTTTAAAAAATCTAAATTTTAAATTTTATTACCATTTGAAACAAAATGAAGCTATGAATATTTTCACCTCAACTATTCGATCCTATTTAAATTAAATTATATTCCTATGTCCAAATTAATTACAAAAAAATCTTGAAAATTAGAATGGTACATTTTATTTTATTCAATATTCCGATTGTTCCCATGGGAGCATATGATAAGTCGTTCGATTTTGATCAAATTTAAATTATAATTTCAAATTAATAAACACTAAATATCAAAGAATTATAAAAAAAAATTTAAAAACAGCAAATTGATAACAATAAGACAACTTTTGAATGTTTTTTGCATATAGCTTTAAAACTGAAAGACCCGTTTGCATAAAAACCGACAGACGGACATGGCTAGTTCGACTCTGCTAGTGAGCTGATCAAAATTACATATACTTTGTAGGGTCAGAATAATTTTTTTTTTACCAATAGTGCAATATTTATGTTACAAGGCTCAGTCCCCTTTTTAGCGCTGGCGTTCCTAGATAGCTTTATTTAGTTTTTTTTTTCGATTTGAAAATTAGTTTATAATTTGTTTAGTAAACATTGAAAACTGCCGCAAAATGTATTTACATATTACACACAAAAAATCGTTCAATTTGATATTTACAAGAGATTTTTATTTTTACCATTGAAAATGTAAATTTGATGTTAAAAAATGGTATTGTTTCAATTTCTCTCTCTTTGAAAGTTTTCTCAAGTCGAAAAAAAGAAAATCCTGCAAGATGGCGACAAAACTCAAATAAGTTAGAGGGAGAAGCACAGTTACGAAATTTGAGCTCCCGAATTCTACACGTGTTGTCCAGCTTGCACGGCTTTCCCATTGCTTGTTTTTCGGTAAGTTGAAATAATTGTGGTAAAGTGGTCGGCGCGTTTTGCAAGTGGAGTTTAGAAAAGAAAACGTGAGTGGAGCAATATTAAAATGTAAATGTAACTAATTAGCTAAACAAGTTATTGATTTAGTAACATTTGTGTGAGTGTCTTTGCTGTGCGTTTATGCCAGAAGCCCGGCTGCGTTCCAGAAATTTCGGAAATATGTGTATTTGTGATGCTTATTGTCAGCGTAGAAACCGAAATATTTACACATGTACGCAGTCCGTTTATTCCAGATGCACTTATTGAATAAAAAATTTGGCTGAAATTTCTGACACGCATTTTTAAAAGTCACATGTACATTTTTCTTTGCAGCCGGGCTCAGGCAAAGGCATACATACTTACATATGTATATACAAGGTGAGTTTCAAATTAAACAGGACTTTTTGATTCTAGCTCCCTCTAGTGGCGCCATCTGTATTTCAACTGTGCGTTAGAATCTGCTATCGTTTATCGACTTTTGATGAAATAATTTTATGGCGATGATTGCATATCCCGTAGCAGAGTGCAACGTTTTCAAAGTGGGCGTGAGGACATAAATGACGATGAACATGCGGTCCAACCAATATCCGTGATCACCGAAAATTCCATCGAAACTGTGCGTGAATTCATAAAAAATCAGCCGAAATCATCATTCAAATTAATGGAAATAGAATTAAACATCTCCAAAACATCGATTTATCGAATTTTGACCGAACAGGTCAAAAGCTTATAAACTGCGCGAAATATGGTGAAAAAATTAAATTTAAAGCGATTTTGCAATATTGTTCCTAAGGGAGCTACAAGAAATAGACGTCCGATTGACAGGTCCTTTACCTCGATCATGGTGTCCATTAAAAAAATTTAAGATGTGGAAAGATTCAGGTCAGGTCAAAATTGCTCAGGATTCAAAATTCGAAGGACATCAGTTAAGAGGCAAAAAAAGATTCGAACTTCCTTTACAAGATTGTGGCTGGTGGCGAAACGTGGTGTTTTCAATATGATCCCAAAACGAAACGCCCAAAAAATCGCGCCTGGAGAAGTCAAAAGTGAAGACAATACTGATTTGTTTTTATGATTCCAAGGGTATTGTCCACAAAAAATTTGTTCCACCCGGCCAAAACGTTAATGCGGTATTCTACCTTGCAGCTTTGAAGCGTTTGGTGCGCCGTATTCGACGTGTTCGGCCCGAATATCGCGAATATGGAAGTTGGCGTTTGTTGCACGATAACGCGCCGTCTCAACGATCGACGCTTGTGTCCGACTATTTGACCAAAAATCACATTTTAACTATCAACCACTCCCCGTATTCACCTGATATGGCACCGTACGACTTCTATCTTTTCGGAAAAAGGCATTTGCCGATGAAAGGAAAGCGTTTTGCAGACGTAGAGGCCATTCAAAAGGCTTGCACCGGCATACTGGCGGCCATACCGGGCAAAGAGCTAAAACACTCGTTCGACATGCTTTTGGACAGTGCAAAACGCTGTATTAAAGCAGAAGGAGACAATTTTGAATAAAATAAATTGATTTTGCCGAAAAAACTATTTTTTCTGTCTTTTTTTTTAAGGTCCTGTTTACTTTGGAAATCACCTTGTATTTGTATAATTACCTGCAAATAACTGTAAAATGTTTTTTTTAGATACAATGGAAGGGAAATTGCCTAATTTATACGATTTTTGCCGAATCAAAACCTTTCCCTGTCTTTTTCCGAGGATTTAAGAGGTAAATTTGATTTAACATGGGCAATTAAGAGCCTTTATTGCCACATACAAAAATAAAATGTTTAAAGTCTGGTTTTATAATTTTTCAACTTTTTTTTGCAGACTGGCTTCACTTTGAGAAGACTAAAATTTATGACAGAGCGGTACCAATCCATTTATATAAAAAAAGCATATATTTTAGAAAAAAAGTTTTCAGTTGTAAATAAGTGTAAGTATTTATATTTTAAGTTATTAATATAACAAGTATGTAACAAATGTTAAATAAAAATAAAAAAAAATTTGTCGTTTATCTTACATTTATAATATCAAATGCAATAATAGTGCTTCGATAATAAAATATGAAATTTACAACAACATCGATTATACATTTTAATGTAAAAAAAAATGATAAATATATTGATACTGTCTTTGTGTAAAATTGATATTGTTGAAATGTATTTTTTTACATTTGGATGATATCAAACTGATACGTCATGTATCACGCATAAAATGTTACGGAATTTCATCAGAATGAGTATCATATATTATCAATTTTTTTTTCTGTGTAGACATTATGTTTTGGTTTTGAACACTGTTACCCGTTTAAAACACAGAGACATAAAACAGAAACAAGATTTTTAAAATTTCGTTTTAAAATGTCATTTTAAACTAAAACCTCTTTTAAAAAATTATAAATCTAAGGAAATTAAATCCCTTAGTGAATGTAATGCAATAAATGAAGTACAGCCAAACAGTACATTGTAGAAAGCGCAGTTGGAGGTTGGCTGCCGCTTTTTGGATACGAATGCAGTATGGGTAATAACCCAAATTTTGTTTAAAAACCCTTTTTTTTAATTTATATTTACGAAAGTACCATTCTAATCGAAAGCTAGATACCTTTATTTTAACAAGAAAGGAAGCTTAATTTGGCAATTTGAAGTTTAAATGTTTAAAAAATTTAAGTTATAACATTCAGCTAAATTATTCGATCGTTCCTATGGCAGATATATGATATAAATAAATTTAAAATCGTTATTCTAAATTAATAAACCACTTCTATATACAAAAGAAATAAACATTATATTAACATTATATTTTAATTTAATTTTTTAATATTTTAATTATTTCCACTTAAGCTCTATGATATACTCGTCTGATTTAAACCAAATTATATTTTGAAGAACTACAAAAAAAAGGAAGCAACTATTGCGAAAACTAAATATTTTTGAAAACTGTGTTGGTTTTATTACCTTGTAATTTGTATACATAAAACAGGCCCGTTCCAGTTTTCACTCGGAAGTGAATTAACATTGGCGGATTTCCCTTTACAATAATCAAATTTTCCTTGCTTGCTAGCAAATTTCCTAGGGAAACTACTATTTGGGAGGAAATAAAAAAGCTGACTGCCGCAACTGCTTTAAACAAAAGCCTATGATTTGCCTTAGTTTTCCAGGCAAATCTCTAGTCAATATTTGTCACGCTGCTGTTCCTAATCTTTGTGCATTATTGGTGCACACATTTATTGTCTAAAATCAGTAAAAAAAAATCATTGGTAGACAATAATAACAAATTTTACTTATTTTAAATGCAGTAATGAAAACTGACCAGCAAAAGTGTTGAACAACTTATGTGAGTCAGCTGCTTGGCATCAGTATTGCAAACTTTTCACATGTAGTGTTCGAAACCAAAGTTGGGGTGTCCATTTTGAAAATATGTACATCGATGTTTTTTTCGATGCAATACATCGAGGTTATGCATCGATATCATTCGATACATCGCTTGCAAAACACCGATGTTTTCTCAAAATCGTAAAATCAAAAATCATAAAATATGGTTTTTCAATCAGTTTGAGAATTTTTTTATTTTTCCATAAACTACATAAAAATAGACAAATATTTTAACTTTAATTTAATTCCAATATTCTTTAGGAAGGCTTTGTAAAAACAACAGCTTTACCTTTCAACGCCGCTTTTGAGAACAAACGCTCTGATGGTACTGACGTTCCCACTATCGTCAAATATTTACGAGCGATTTTATATAGTTGAGGGAGTTGAATTTCAAGATCTCTCCAAATTTCCAATGGGTTCTCATTGAGCCTTCCTACTGGAGACCGCAAATATATGGAAAGCTCGTCAGATATGGAATCGTCACTTTTGTGGACTAGCTTATGATGATCCTCCCATAATGAAAAGCTTTCTTCATATTCGTTAATATAGTCTGATGTATCTGAATCTACCGGCTCATCATGTGCTGCGACCTTCATAAATTCTTTGATTTTTGCTACAGCCGCTGAATATGCAAGAGGATCCGTAAAATGCATTTTTTTGAACCTCGGATCCAATAGTATTGCTATAGCGAGGGGAGTTGCATTCTCCCATTCTCTTTTGAATCTCTTTAAGAACCAGTGACTGCAGTTCTTGGGCAACAGAATCTTCGAAGTTCATCGGCTTAATTTTCAAAACAAGGCAATGAATCAGAGGTATTACCTTGCTGCTAGTGCAGTACTTATCACCTGACACTTCCCTTGTTGCAGCTTCAATTGGACGCAGTACTTGTAGCACTGAAGTCAGATGTGATAGTTCTGACGCATTAAGCATAGATGGTGCATTTTTGTGCCTGATGATTATGTTACTCACAACCACACAGAGCTCTAAAAATCTCTCGATCATATAATACGTACTGTTCCATCTGGTTGGAACAGTTGCCTAAAGCAGTTCGTTACTGCTTTGTTTAAACCAAGTCACGATTTCCTTTACTTTACTTATTAGGTCTCTTAGCCTTGAGCTTTGCTGAACAGAATTTTGTGCTACCAGATTTAGGATATGAGCAAAACATGGTATGTGCTTTTTTCCAAAAGCCAAATCAACGGCTTTTACCATATTTGAAGCATTATCTGTCACCACAGCAGAATCTTGATGCTTGTCGATACTCCATTCAGCGCAAGTTTTGAGGAGCATTTCAGCAATGTGATCTGATGTATGAAGTTCATTTGACTGCCACACTCCAAGAGTGATGGAAAACAGCTCACTGCCGACACCGAAGTGTTCTGTGATTCCTAAAAGCTTCTCATGGACATCATTTCAGACCACATATCAGTAGTAAGAGTGAGATTTTCAATATAAGATAACTTTTCTTTGATGACTGCTTTTAAGCTGTCAATTTTATGATTTGTGGAACTTTCATCATTCAGCTCTCGGAAGGCAGCCTTGTGTATATTTTTAATGTGACCAATTAGGTGTGTTGTATTTCCACATGACTTTATTGTTTTTTGACACAGTTTACATTTTACGGAGTTTTTTCCATCAATTTTTTCATAAAACTTCCACACCACACTCTTTTTAGGCGCCATGAACTTTACCGTCGTATTTAGTTAGCCTGAAATCGAAATTTAATTAAATCCGGAAACAACCTTACTCTTCTATGTTACTTATATTTGCAATCAAATATGTACTCAAGCAGTAGTGATATATTTAATATATAATCCTTTTCAGTTCTGTTATTGAATATTCACGACCAAAAATGTTTTACGTACGGGAAAGACGCAACCACAATGTCATTGAATAGTCGGTTAACATGATTCAGGCCTTCCAATCTGCAATTGAATGCGGTGATACATTCGATAGTTCCAATATCATAAGCTGATGCGACGTTGGGCGCTTTGAATGCTACCAACACATGTGAAAATGTTGTGTAACTACTTGGTATTGCGGCACTATCATGTAGTTACACAACATTTTTGCGGCACTATCATGTAGTTACACAACATTTTCACATGTGTTGGTAGCAATTGAAGCGCACCACCGCGCACCGGGCTATGATATCGGAACTACCGAATGTATCACCTCATTCCATTGCAGATTGGGAAGCCTGGCGTAATTCAATCGATGTTTTTGAAGAATACATCGATACATCGAGTGAATCGAGTGCCTTTCAAAAAATCGGACCGATGCGATACATCGTAGGGAAAACATCGATTTTTTCGATGCATCGATGTATATCGAATATCCCTAGACCAAAGTTGCCAAGAAAATAATATTTTTTTTCGTACCATGACAACCCTTGCTTTGTTTCTATCAAATCGTTCGGAAACCAGAACAGGGGCGGCAGTTTGTCTTTTTGATTTCGGTAAATCCGTTCTTGGCTCACTATTGAGCACGGAATTACTAAAATTTAGACTGTTGAGAACGGGCTTTTTTCCAGTAAAAATGCCAGATCCCAAATACTGTTCGAATTTTGTGTTTTTTTATTTTTCTCTTTTGATTATTTATTTTATACATTTTCATTCGAAATTATATAGCTAAATATAATTTAATCATATAATTTTCTTATCAATAATTAAAACATACATATGAAGGGGAGATGTCTCTTTTATCTCCTCTGCTGTGATGAATTCAAGGCACTCAAAATTAACACCGGCATTGGTCAGGTAATTTAGCTCATCGAAACTGGGGATCTTGTTCTTGCGGATGTAGAGCTCCTTTAGGCGGTGACAATTCTGCAGGCTGCTTAGCATATTGATCTTGTTCACCTCCAAATGAGGCATCTCTAGGCAGATCTTTATGTCTTCAAAATCGCTGTCCCAAGCATTCAGGTTCACGATATTGCGGTAGTCCGAGCACTTTGACTTGGCCTCCACCAGCTGTTCCGTCAGTCTATTCATTATCTCGATCTATAACACATATAATACAATTTGGAATTCAATTTATCCATGTTGTTCAAAAAAAAACCCACCTATCAAGCAAGTATTTTGGTAAAAAAAAAAAGCAAACAAGAAAGGAAGCAAACTTCGGCAAGCCGAAGCTTATATACCCTTGCAGCTTTTAAAAAAATTAAACATCTTTAAAAAATCTAAATTTTAAATTTTATTACCATTTGAAACAAAATTAAGCTATGAATATTTTCACCTCAACTATTCGATCCTATTTAAATTAAATTATATTCCTATGTCCAAATTAATTAAAAAAAATCTTGAAAATTAGAATGGTACATTTTATTTTATTCAATATTCCGATTGTTCCCATGGGAGCATATGATAAGTCGTTCGATTTTGATCAAATTTAAATTATAATTTCAAATTAATAAACACTAAATATCAAAGAATTATAAAAAAAAATTTAAAAACAGCAAATTGATAACAATAAGACAACTTTTGAATGTTTTTTGCATATAGCTTTAAAACTGAAAGACCCGTTTGCATAAAAACCGACAGACGGACATGGCTAGTTCGACTCTGCTAGTGAGCTGATCAAAATTACATATACTTTGTAGGGTCAGAATAATTTTTTTTTTACCAATAGTGCAATATTTATGTTACAAGGCTCAGTCCCCTTTTTAGCGCTGGCGTTCCTAGATAGCTTTATTTAGTTTTTTTTTTTCGATTTGAAAATTAGTTTATAATTTGTTTAGTAAACATTGAAAACTGCCACAAAATGTATTTACATATTACACACAAAAAATCGTAAAGTTCAATTTGATAACGACTGTTCAATTTGATATTTACAAGAGATTTTTATTTTTACCATTGAAAATGTAAATTTGATGTTAAAAAATGGTATTGTTTCAATTTCTCTCTCTTTGAAAGTTTTCTCAAGTCGAAAAAGAGAAAATCCTGCAAGATGGCGACAAAAATCAAATAAGTTAGAGGGAGAAGCACAGTTACGAAATTTGAGCTCCCGAATTCTACACGTGTTGTCCAGCTTGCACGGCTTTCCCATTGCTTGTTTTTCGGTAAGTTGAAATAATTGTGGTAAAGTGGTCGGCGCGTTTTGCAAGTGGAGTTTAGAAAAGAAAACGTGAGTGGAGCAATATTAAAATGTAAATGTAACTAATTAGCTAAACAAGTTATTGATTTAGTAACATTTGTGTGAGTGTCTTTGCTGTGCGTTTATGCCAGAAGCCCGGCTGCGTTCCAGAAATTTCGGAAATATGTGTATTTGTGATGCTTATTGTCAGCGTAGAAACCGAAATCTTTACACATGTACGCAGTCCGTTTATTACAGATACACTTATTGAATAAAAAATTTTGCTGAAATTTCTGACACGCATTTTTAAAAGTCACATGTACATTTTTCTTTGCAGCCGGGCTCAGGCAAAGGCATACATACTTACATATGTATATACAAGGTGAGTTTCAAATTAAACAGGACTTTTTGAATCTAGCTCCATCTAGTGGCGCCATCTGTATTTCAACTGTGCGTTAGAATCTGCTATCGTTTATCGACTTTTGATGAAACAAGTTTATGGCGATGATTTTCAAAGTGGGCGTGAGGACATAAATGACGATGAACATGTGGTCCAACCAAAATCCGTGATCACCGAAAATTCCATCGAAACTGTGCGTGAATTCATAAAAAATCAGCCGAAATCATCATTCAAATTAATGGAAATAGAATTAAACATCTCCAAAACATCGATTTATCGCATTTTGACCGAACATTTGAGCTTACAAAAGGTGTGTGCACGGTTTGTTCCGCACAAATTGACAGACGTCCGATTGGCGTATGATTGATCATGGTATGCATTAAGAAATACGATTTGAAAAGTTTCAGATCAATAGCTTATAAACTGCGCGAAATATGGTGAAAAAATTAAATTTAAAGCGATTTTGCAATATTGTTCCTAAGGGAGCTACAAGAAATAGACGTCCGATTGGCAGGTCCTTTACCTCGATTCAGGAAAGATTCAGGTCAATAGCTTATAAACTGACGTCCAAAAATTGCTCAGGATTCAAAATTCGAAGGACATCAGTTAAGAGGCAAAAAAAGATTTGAACTTCCTTTACAAGATTGTGGCTGGTGGCGAAACGTGGTGTTTTCAATATGATCCCAAAACGAAACGCCAGAGTGCTGAATGGAAGGCGCCGGACGAGCCGAAACCCAAAAAATCGCGCCTGGAGAAGTCAAAAGTGAAGACAATGCTGATTTGTTTTTATGATTCCAAGGGTGTTGTCCACAAAAAATTTGTTCCACCCGGCCAAACGTTAATGCGGTATTCTACCTTGCAGCTTTGAAGCGTTTGGTGCACCGTACGACTTCTACCTTTTCGGAAAACGGCATTTGCCGATGAAAGGAAAGCGTTTTGCAGACGTAGAGGCCATTCAAAAGGCTTGCACCGGCATACTGGCGGCCATACCGGGCAACGAGCTAAAACACTCGTTCGACATGCTTTTGGACAGTGCAAAACGCTGTATTAAAGCAGAAGGAGACAATTTTGAATAAAATAAATTGATTTTGCCGAAAAAACTATTTTTTCTTCCTTTTTTTTTAAGTCCTGTTTACTTTGGAAATCACCTTGTATTTGTATAATTACCTGCAAATAACTAAAATGTTTTTTTTAGATACAATGGAAGGGAAATTGCCTGATTTATACGATTTTTGCCGGCTCAAAACCTTCCCCTGTCTTTTTCCGAGGATTTAAGAGGTAAATTTGATTTAAAATGGGCAATTAAGAGCCTTTATTGCCACATTCAAAAATAAAATGTTTAAAGTCTGGTTTTATTAATTTTCAACTTTTTTTTGCAGACTGGCTTCACTTTGAGAAGACTAAAATTTATGACAGAGCGGTACCAATCCATTTATATAAAAAAAGCATATATTTTAGAAAAAAAGTTTTCAGTTGTAAATAAGTGTAAGTATTTATATTTTAAGTTATTAATATAACAAGTATGTAACAAATGTTAAATAAAAATAAAAAAAAATTTGTCGTTTATCTTACATTTATAATATCAAATGCAATAATAGTGCTTCGATAATAAAATATGAAATTTACAACAACATCGATTATACATTTTAATGTAAAAAAAAATGCTAAATATATTGATACTGTCTTTGTGTAAAATTGATATTGTTGAAATGTATTTTTTTACATTTGGATGATATCAAACTGATACGTCATGTATCACGCATAAAATGTTACGGAATTTCATCAGAATGAGTATCATATCTTATAAATTTTTTTTTCTGTGTAGACATTATGTTTTGGTTTTGAACACTGTTACCCGTTAAAAACACAGAAACATAAAACAGAAACAAGATTTTTAAAATTTCGTTTTAAAATGTCATTTTAAACTAAAACCTTTTTTAAACATTTTCGCCTTGAAAATTATAAATCTAAGGAAATTAAATCCCTTAGTGAATGTAATGCAATAAATGAAGTACAGCCAAACAGTACATTGTGGAAAGCGCAGTTGGAGGTTGGCTTCAATCTCCAATTGCTATTATTGTGGCTGATGGCGTGATAACGCTGCCGCTTTTTGGATACGAATGCAGTATGGGTAATAACCCAAATTTTGTTTAAAAACCCTTTTTTTTAATTTATATTAACGAAAGTACCATTCTAATCGAAAGCTAGATACCTTTATTTTAACAAGAAAGGAAGCTTAATTTGGCAATTTGAAGTTTAAATGTTTAAAAAATTTAAGCTATAACATTCAGCTAAATTATTCGATCGTTCCTATGGCAGCTATATGATATAAATAAATTTAAAATCGTTATTCTAAATTAATAAACCACTTCTATATACAAAAGAAATAAACATTATATTAACATTATACTTTAATTAAATTTTTTAATATTTTAATTATTTCCACCTAAAATCATAAAATATGGTTTTTCAATCAGTTTGAGAATTTTTTTATTTTTCCATAAACTACATAAAAATAGACAAATATTTTAACTTTAATTTAATTCCAATATTCTTTAGGAAGGCTTTGTAAAAACAACAGCTTATTAATCCGTTTACCTTTCAACGCCGCTTTTGAGAACAAACGCTCTGATGGTACTGACGTTCCCACTATCGTCAAATATTTACGAGCGATTTTATATAGTTGAGGGAGTTGAATTTCAAGATCTCTCCAAATTTCCAATGGGTTCTCATTGAGCCTTCCTACTGGAGACCGCAAATATATGGAAAGCTCGTCAGATATGGAATCGTCACTTTTGTGGACTAGCTTATGATGATCCTCCCATAATGAAAAGCTTTCTTCATATTCGTTAATATAGTCTGATGTATTTGAATCTACCGGCTCATCATGTGCTGCGACCTTCATAAATTCTTTGATTTTTGCTACAGCCGCTGAATATGCAAGAGGATCCGTAAAATGCATTTTTTTGAACCTCGGATCCAATAGTATTGCTATAGCGAGGGGAGTTGCATTCTCCCATTCTCTTTTGAATCTCTTTAAGAACCAGTGACTGCAGTTCTTGGGCAACAGAATCTTCGAAGTTCATCGGCTTAATTTTCAAAACAAGGCAATGAATCAGAGGTATTACCTTGCTGCTAGTGCAGTACTTATCACCTGACACTTCCCTTGTTGCAGCTTCAATTGGACGCAGTACTTGTAGCACTGAAGTCAGATGTGATAGTTCTGACGCATTAAGCATAGATGGTGCATTTTTGTGCCTGATGATTATGTTACTCACAACCACGCAGAGCTCTAAAAATCTCTCGATCATATAATACGTACTGTTCCATCTGGTTGGAACAGTTGCCTTACGCAATTCGTTACTGCTTTGTTTAAACCAAGTCACGATTTCCTTTACTTTACTTATTAGGTCTCTTAGCCTTGAGCTTTGCTGAACAGAATTTTGTGCTACCAGATTTAGGATATGAGTAAAACATGGTATGTGCTTTTTTCCAAAAGCCAAATCAAATCGATACTCCATTCAGCGCAAGTTTTGAGGAGCATTTCAGCAATGTGATCTGATGTATGAAGTTCATTTGACTGCCACACTCCAAGAGTGATGGAAAACAGCTCACTGCCGACACCGAAGTGTTCTGTGATTCCTAAAAGCTTCTCATGGACATCATTTCAGACCACATATCAGTAGTAAGAGTGAGATTTTCAATATTAGATAACTTTTCTTTGATGACTGCTTTTAAGCTGTCAATTTTATGATTTGTGGAACTTTCATCATTCAGCTCTCGGAAGGCAGCCTTGTGTATATTTTTAATGTGACCAATTAGGTGTGTTGTATTTCCACATGACTTTATTGTTTTTTGACACAGTTTACATTTTACGGAGTTTTTCCATCAATTTTTTCATAAAACTTCCACACCACACTCTTTTTAGGCGCCATGAACTTTACCGTCGTATTTAGTTAGCCTGAAATCGAAATTTAATTAAATCCGGAAACAACCTTACTCTTCTATGTTACTTATATTTGCAATCAAATATGTACTCAAGCAGTAGTGATATATTTAATATTTAATCCTTTTCAGTTCTGTTATTGAATATTCACGACCAAAAATGTTTTACGTACGGGAAAGACGCAACCACAATGTCATTGAATAGTCGGTTAACATGATTCAAGCCTTCCAATCTGCAATTGAATGCGGTGATACATTCGATAGTTCCAATATCATAAGCTGATGCGACGTTGGGAGCTTTGAATGCTACCAACACATGTGAAAATGTTGTGTAACTACTTGGTATTGCGGCACTATCATGTAGTTACACAACATTTTTGCGGCACTATCATGTAGTTACACAACATTTTCACATGTGTTGGTAGCAATTGAAGCGCACCACCGCGCACCGGGCTATGATATCGGAACTACCGAATGTATCACCTCATTCCATTGCAGATTGGGAAGCCTGGCGTAATTCAATCGATGTTTTTGAAGAATACATCGAGTGAATCGAGTGCCTTTCAAAAAATCGGACCGATGCGATACATCGTAGGGAAAACATCGATTTTTTCGATGCATCGATGTATATCGAATATCCCTAGACCAAAGTTGCCATGAAAATAATATTTTTTTTCGTACCATGACAACCCTTGCTTTGTTTCTATCAAATCGTTCGGAAACCAGAACAGGGGCGGCAGTTTGTCTTTTTGATTTCGGTAAATCCGTTCTTGGCTCACTATTGAGCACGGAATTACTAAAATTTAGACTGTTGAGAACGGGCTTTTTTCCAGTAAAAATGCCAGATCCCAAATACTGTTCGAATTTTGTGTTTTTTTATTTTCCTCTTTTATTTATTTATTTTATACATTTTCATTCGAAATTATATAGCTAAATATAATTTAATCATATAATTTTCTTATCAATAATTAAAACATACATATGAAGGGGAGATGTCTCTTTTATCTCCTCTGCTGTGATGAATTCAAGGCACTCAAAATTAACACCGGCATTGGTCAGGTAATTTAGCTCATCGAAACTGGGGATCTTGTTCTTGCGGATGTAGAGCTCCTTTAGGCGGTGACAATTCTGCAGGCTGCTTAGCATATTGATCTTGTTCACTTCCAAATGAGGCATCTCTAGGCAGATCTTTATGTCTTCAAAATCGCTGTTCAGGTTCACGATATTGCGGTAGTCCGAGCACTTTGACTTGGCCTCCACCAGCTGTTCCGTCAGTCTATTCATTATCTCGATCTATAACACATATAATACAATTTGGA